>NW_027397082.1:15496515-15614442 GCF_003265705.2 Callorhinus ursinus | reverse complement strand
AGACGCTTAACGACTGAGCCACCCAGATGCCCCCAGCCTCCCTACTTCTGTGTAAGCACATTCTCTTTTAAGAGTTTTCAGGGGTACCTGGGTGGCTCAGTTGGTTAAGTGTCTGCCTTCGGGTCAGGTCATGATCCCAGGGTCCTGGGATCGAGTTCCGCATCGGGCTCCCTGCTCAGCAAAGAGCCTGCTTCTCCCTCTCCCTCTGCTGCTCCCCCTACTTGTACTCTCTCTCTCTGTCAAATATATACATACATACATACATACATACATACGTACCTTTTAAAAAAAAATAAGAGTTTTTATAAGCCGGTCATGGAAAAGATTTCTGAATCTTTTCCCCCAATTCATTTTGTAATTATTCATGGATTCAGCTCATGTATCGACATATGTGCATGATAAAATCTTCCCACATACCTTCCATAGTGCTAGTTATCAAAGAAACCAACTTCTCATGATAGATTTGTAACTGTAGATATTCTGGGGTTTAATTCTCTTTTAAGACTCTTGTGCCTTCTTGTAGCATGTTGGTCCCCAGCTCCCCTGGGTGTTGATGGTTCAGGTTCCTGGTTTAGGCACCAGCGTGGGAGGTAGCAAAGCCTCTATGGCATGGCTACTGTATCCTGAATAGTTCTCTTTATAACAGAAAAAAAGCCCTGAGGCAGAAATTAATAGAGTGTGATTATTCAAAGAAAAACTATTTGGCAATATTTTAAATGATGTTAATTTGGCCTTAATGGGAGAGATTTGAATGTTAAATAAATAGCAATTTCATCATTAGGGACACATTTACAACACAGGAGTTTAAAG
This sequence comes from Callorhinus ursinus, assembly GCF_003265705.2. NCBI lineage: Eukaryota > Metazoa > Chordata > Mammalia > Carnivora > Otariidae > Callorhinus > Callorhinus ursinus. Next base: position 15,613,632 of record NW_027397082.1, on the reverse strand, counting down.
GAAAATGAAAGAGTTGCAGAGACAGTCTTCAAAAGAAATTCAATAAAGACATCTTCAGGTGAATATTCTTGAAGCACTTTCAGAATCTTAAGTGAGGTGTTTTCAACAGCCAGCACTAATGCAAGTTCTTTAAATAGCACGTTGCTGGGATGTGTCTCCTATACAGGCAATGATTTCCGTGGCTTGATGTAAAAGTTACTGCTGGTATTTGAAATACTTCCATGAATAAACACAAATTAGTGAACTGATTGGGAAGTTATGATGTTTAGTTGATCTTGGTGTTGAAGAGGTGCTACCTCACGTCCTTCTGGCTCGTGTTTGCTCAGCAGATAGCTGTGTGCAGAGGTGACCTAGCATCACCTTTCCTCCGCTGCACTGTGAACCTCCTGCTTTTTGTTCTGGGCTGATTTCTCCCCAAATGGGATGCTCACGAGAGACCCCTTAGCCATCCTGGTGGAGATACAAACCTTGAAGTACAAAGGTGGCAAAATCCTCTGGGCCAATTAGACCGATAGGAGTCGGGAGCCAGTGGATAAATACTCCTCTCCTCCTGTCAGGAGGGCAATATGGAGCCCCATTCTCTATGGGTCTTCATAGGGTCCCCAGAGGGACTGAGCCCCAATTACTCATAGTAATAACCAGTTCAGTAACACTCCTTGGGATTTTTTTTTTTTTTTATATACTCCTTGGGATTTTAACTGCTTTTCCTCCCTCCTTGTTTCCTACTTTCTAGTTCTGCCACTTCTGTTCCCTAGGATCATTTCTCAAACACAAACAAAACAGCGCCCCACCGAAAACAAAACAAAATAAAACTACCTGCGTTAACAGCCATTGTCTCAGGCTCTATATTTCCAGGCAGAGGGAACCCAACTCAAGGAAACTAAGAGACTCTCAAATTTATTGAGCCCCTACTGTGTATCCAGTATTGTGAATAGATTGAACTATCCAAAAAAAGTAGAAAGAATCATCTCCATGCCCATATAAAATTTCTTAATCCAAACACCCAATCCCATCCCTTCTCACTTCTCAGGGACCTGGCTTTACCTATTATTCTTCTTCCCCTATCTCTTGAGCATATTCATTCTTATTTCAGACTTCCCATCAGTATTGAAATGTTCAAAATATCTACTCTCCTTAAATTAAAAAAAGAAAACAAAACTTCCTTTGAACCCTATGTTCCTCTCTATAAATATTCCATCTTGCGTTCACAAGCAGATTTCTTAAGAGCTGTCCATATTTATTATCCCATTTTCTCATTTCCTTCTCTTTAACCCACTTGAGGCTGACTTCTGCCTTGTCCATTCCATTGAAATTACTTCTGCCAAGTTCATCAACGATGTCTTTGAATTCTATCCAGACAACACCTCTCCATCATTCACCTAGTTGACCCGTCTGCAGCCCCGGGGTCTCTTGCCTGCTGTGCTTCCCTGAGCACACTCAGCTTTGCTCCTTTCACAGTGCGTGCCTCAGCTTCTCCTCCTTCCTCTCTGGCATCTTCTTCTTCCTCTCCTACACCGGGGCCTCTTCCTCTGCCCACCCTTTAAATATGGGCTGTTCTCGAGCTTTTTGTAGGTTCCCTTTCTCTGCTCTCTCTGAGCAATCCCATCTATCTCTTTGATCCTTCCAACATGGCATCAATTACCATCCACATGCTGATGATTCCCTAGTGTCTCCTGCTGAGACACAGAGGCTCCAGGAGGGGCTATTTATTTATAGAAAGCCCACCAAACTTCTAGGCTTGGTGATCTCTTTACTCCATTCAGGGCTTTGCTGTGCACGCCCCTAATAAATGATGAAGACTTGTTTTTCCCCAAGAGATCTGCTGAAGCTCCATGGAAGTTACAGTCCTTGTTACTCACTAGGCCAGCACAGCAAGGACTCTTTCCCCTTACTCTGAGAGAATTGTTCTGTCATCTGCCCCATATTATAACACAAGTATTTGCTTTTCTGGTAGTACATGAATGGGATATGTCTGGCTCCTGGGTGTCAAATTGTTTTCATTTTGTGTATCACCTTTGGGTAATTAGTAATAGCTGCATAGAAGGCTGTGTTGTTGTGGTTCAGTAGGAAAGAGTGCTGCTGTTAATTAGTAGTGTCTCCATGGGCATGAGAAGGAAGAGTAGTGGCGTGGACGCTGTGTGCAGTATATTTTATAGGAAGGGTGGCACTCGTCATGTTTAATTATCCAGGAGCCTTGTATGATTAGATGCAGCCTGTGCATTCTGGTCTAGAAAGCCGGTTTGTTGTCCGGGGGACCATGAGTGTTTCTGTAATTCAGCCCAAAAGAGTGAGATCAGCCACACTCAGTCTCTTCCACGATTTGAAAACCTGCAATTTCCTGTTTTCAAAGCAGCGATGCATGAGAATGCTCTTTCCATGTAACCTCACCACCAGTTTTACCCACCCATCAGCCAGCTGAAAGAATGGTTGTCACGACTGATTTGTGGTGTCTTACATTTATTCCCTGCCAAATGTATGACTGCTAAGTGTGTATTTTATTTTTTTATTCTACTTTAATCTTCATAGGATCTGGGTGTGATGGTTATTATTCTCGTTAGTGTTTAATGGAGAATTTCAGAGACGTTTAGAGAATCCCCCTTTGTCCTAGAGCTCAGTGGATGGCAGGGTCGGGATATGACATCAGAGCTGCCTGGGCTCATAAGGGATGGCAAAAGAGGACAGTAATCTGTTTCTCATTTCATTTTCCCAATCTAAAGATCTTCACATTAACCCTGCATAGCTGGTTTTCCCAGAAACTTTTCTGGATCTGTAAAAGTGAAAAAGAGGCAGCTGTTGCCCCCGTCGTGGTGGACACCAGGGGCAGGGAAGGCTTACTCCCTCCTTGTTCAGTGCACTGTTTGTCAGGATCTGTTTCAGTTTTGTTTCAGATTAGAAACTTTCTGCACCATTAACCCAAGGAGGGCTTAATGGGATTCAGTAAAATGTAATCATGCCCGCACCTCTGAGAGTGGGCCCTCAGATACTCTTAGAGGATTATTCAAACACTCATCACTAGGGTGCAGAGGGGGGTGAGTGGCAGCATGGTTAATCATCATTACCATCCCCAGCTCCACTTTCTTCAGCTTTCCCCACTTACCTTGTACCTCTTGCCTTGAGTTACCCAGTTTCCATCATTTGCTTCTGGGCACAGCTTTTCTTGAGTCCCATCCCTGGGTGCAGAGGAGCTACTGAATCATGACCCAGCTGGGTCTCCCCATTGTCTTTCCCTTCCAAGTCCCAATAAGTTCCCCACACCCTCTCTTCTAAGCAAAGCTCCCAGGAGGATGCCTTTCCTGGGGCCTTCCCCTATTAAAGATAATTGTATTGTAAAAACGACAGTGCTGATAATAAAGGCAGTTGGTCTGTGGACTGAGAAGAAGACTATTAAGTCCACTCCTCTCCCCATTACCATTCTAACTAGGATACAGATCTATTAGCTGAAACTATAAATAGTTTCACTTTTAAAAATTTTAATCGCTCTGCCTTTAACTCTCTAGCTAGCTAATGGGGTAAACAAATGCTTTGGATTTCTGCAAGGAACTTTTAAGAATCTGATTCTAAAAGCCCCCATGATCAGTCAGAGCTAAAGTCTTTTTAGAGTGTAATAGTGGCAGAGCCCATGGCTGGTCAATCAGCTTAATTTGATCGAGCACCTACTATGTGCTTCCGGCTGTGATAGGTTCTGTCTTAGCCAGAAGGATTGATCCTCTGTTCATTCATCCATTCAACAAACATTTGTTGAGCACTTAATGTGTCCCTGTTATTCTAAAGAAGGGAATATAATGGTAAAGGAGACCGAAGATGTTGTTATCCTCTTTTTGTTTCAGACTAGGTGAGGGGGTAGGACTCTATGGCCTGACACTTGCCCTGAGCAATGTTCAAAAGCTCTTGAGAAAGTGCTAGGCTTTTTCTCAGAGTAAGGGAGACCCACAGGGCATGATATGATCAGGGATGCTTTTCTGGAGAGGGCAAGGTCCAAGCTAGGTCTCCAAGTGGAGAATTGACTTGAGGAATCTAAATTTAGGACTAGCCAGTGTTCTAAGGAAGAGACCCTTACGTAGCAAGAGACAGTGTGCCACAGGATGTGCCGGGCAGGCCAGTGGAGGGACAGGGGTCGGGCAGTACAGCATTCCTGGATTTAAGTCTGGTCTCACCATTAACTCACTCAGTGACCCTGGGCCATCACCTTTGCAAAACAGACATAGGTGGAGTGGACCTAGTTAAAGGAGCGTGAGGGACTGTTTGAAGTCTCCCACACACTCAGCCTCTTCGTCACCCATTGTGGACACCTCCAAGGCATCACTGTAGGATTCCTGAACTCCATGGAATCCAGTTTGCAAGGCAGTGGGGTGTATGACTCCAGAGTTTCCTTCCAACGCTACCGTTCTGCAAGTCTACTCACTCTCCAGGATGCTCCATTTAGTTAAACATGGATGGGCAGGGGACTGTTATTCAGAAGTATTTCCCAACTTATTTCTTCAGTGTCAGAAACAAAACAAAAGATATTTAGGTTGTAGCTAATCCCTTAAGAGAGTTGCTGAACTATTCTTTCCTCCTTTCCTTTCACATACATCTGCCGAGGGCTAAGCAGGGTCGGGCCTGGTTAGTACTTGGATGGGGGGCTGGGCACAAGGTGGAGATAGTGCAATAGATGAAAAATTAAAAAGCAAAAAAGTAAAGGTTCCTGCCATGGGGGGGGGTTAGTCTAGTGAGAGAGAGATCATACATATGCAGAACAATGAAGAAGAAAAATAATTACATGCTGTGATCCATCAATGAAGAAATAAACATAATTGTAAGAGCTGATCATAGCAAAGAAAGGACTTCAGTAATTAATTTACTCTGTATCCATTAACAAGTACTTTTGGAGTTACTGCTATCCACAAAGGACGGAGCCCTAATTCGCAGCTTTGGTAGTGAACGAGACAAACCCCAGTCCTCTTCCCATGGGAGTTTCACATGGATTCTCATCTCTGATAGTTATTAGGAGGCAACAATAAAATAATATAAGAGCATAAATTAAGAGAAAACTATGCTCATGTGTGCCTGTGTGTTTGTGTGCACACACACGTGTGTATGTGCCTGTAAAATACCTCCCGATTTTGTTGTTGAGATGGGGACATATGAAATGATTTCGTGACGGGTGGATCTGCGCCCACTCTTCCCTCCACCTTTCCAAACTGGGAGTCAGAAGGTCTGAACAGAAATCAATCCCAGCAATTTATTTTTAACTTCTTTCTCCTTAGCCAGGATTGATTTTTGTCTTTGTGATCAATGGCACAGAGAATAGCTCCATGGCCCGAGCAGCTGTTCAAGCGCTCGGTCTGGTCGGCCCCACATCTATCGAACAGAACGTTAGAAGCCAATTATGGAAATAATAGAATGAAGATGTTTGAAGGATGGGCCTGATTACCCCTGCCTTCCTGTGAGGAGTGCCTGCAGGCAGGGGGCTGCAGGGCTGGGAGACAACGGGACACCAGGACACCGCCCGCCTGTCCCTGTGGGCAGAAGGGAGCGGGAGGAAACAGGGAAGGACAGGGAGGCACTGGGGATTCACCTTCCCTTTGCCAGCCTGTCTCCCTTCCTCCTTTCCTTTTTAGTTCTCTCTTTTTCTTCCTCCAAGTATTTCATCTTTACTACACCAACTGCTATTAGATTTGGGTCCGAAACTGAAACATCTGTTGCAAAATAGAAAAAAAAAAGCTGATTGGCTCTTTTCCTCTCCATGCTTCTTAGGCTTTAAAGTTGTCTGATTCTTTCATCTGCATTCTCTCTTTCCTTGTTTCCTCTAATCCAGTGTGTATGTCACGGGACCATGAGCCACTTCCCCTCTCCCTCTGGCCTTGTGACCTCTAGAGGCCAGGTAAGATTGCTTCGGTCTTCTCCCCCTGAGAAATGTTTCCGCAAGGGACACACACCTTGTTATAATGCGCAGTGGTGATTCCTTGAACGCAGTTAGAATGGGGAGTCTGCAGCCCCCAAGGCCTTCTGTCTGATTCTCCGGAATAAACGTGTGCGGTTTTACTGCCTGCCACGGGTGGCGATTGCTTCCAGATTGCAGTAGGGAGAAATAATCAAAGTGCTCTTAATATGATTGTGTTTATTATTTCATTCTGCGATGTAATTGCTTCTTAGGTATTCTGTGTGTGCATGGGAGGGAAGGCATGGGAGTCGCGGCTTCCTTACTTCCTCTGAAATGTCTGATAGGAGTCCTCAGGAAGTTGATTAACAGAACCCTTCCGTATAAGAAACACTGTAATTCTCAGCATTTTCTTATTTAAGATTTGTCCTCTGCGTTTGTCTGTGATTTTTACCTCCTGGCTAATTTTCTTATTGAATAATCTGTAGTTCTTGTGGAGTCAATTACATATAATGGTAATAGCTAGCACTCACTGAGTGGCTGGTGTGAGCGAGGCATAGTACTGACGCATTTTGTTGTTATGACATCCTGCGAGGGAAGTCCTACTCTTACCTCCATTTCACAGAAGAGGCCCAGAGAGGTAAAGTCCTTTTCCTAAGATCACACAGCCAGTAAAGAGTGGAGCAGAGACTTTGACCTGCGCCTTCTGATACCAGTACACTCGTTCTGCTTTTGAATGAGAGTCAGAGCCTAAATGTTCTTATGTTTTGAGCCAATTGGGTCAAGACATATGTAAGGGGCAGTAAGTAGGAGCAGAAACCTTTAACACAAAACATGTTTGTGGAGTCATTGAATGACTCCAGAAGAAACTGGCAGCAGAGAATCTTAGGATAGGAGCTGAAAAAAACCCTTGTGCTGAGGAAACCAGGATCCCGGATGTGAAGGAATGAGAAGCACAGGGACATGAGATTCTTGAGTCCCTACTTTGTGTCTGGCACAAGTTGGACCAATATGTTCTGAGTATGCCCACCCGTTTTAGGATGGACTTGAGATCTGGAAGCAGTTAACTGCTTTTCCCAAAGACCCATAATAGCCAGTACGGGTGAGGGAGGTATAGAATCCATGTCTAGGCTTCTGATGCAAGGCTCTTTGTGAATTTTCGTAACAAAGAACTAAATAAGTAACCAAAAAGCCTCAGAAAGATAATTTCTGGTAACCCAGCTATAACTCTTGGGTATTTTCTTGAAGCAGATCTACGTTCTTGATATGAAACACCTCTGCAAAGAGAAACAAATACATAAATAAAATCTTAATGAGATTATTGAGCAGTGTGGTGTAAACTTTTTATTGGAAATGTCAAACAAAAACAAAGCACAGTGTTTATGTCAGATACTGCATGGCAAAAACACTTAATAAAACCTACACACACCCACTGTTTCTTGGCATTCCTCTGAAGCACCACTTCGGGAACCAATGACCAGTGACCCACCCTCTTGGATCTCGCCTCCTGCAATTTCTCCAGATTTGCTATGATCTTTTTCTTCTTTCAGGATCCATCCCCACCTGATCCCCACCTTTTCTCTCCATCCCTCCCTTGGTTATGTAGAACACTTTAATCGTATCCTGGTTACTCCATTGTTCCATCTTCAAATCCGTCATCCCATTCAACAAATAGAAAGTCTTTTAGTGTTGAGAACCCATTCTTCTCCAAAGGCTGTGGGAGTGTCAATAACACTACATACATATATATAATACGTATAATATAATACATTATATTAACATATAATGCGTATATATATGTATGTACTCTATGTTACAGGGTGTGTGTGTGTGTCATGTGTGCACTGATTTTATGGTAATTCTAGAAGGAGCATGAAAATAAGTGGAGTAAAGTACTATGGTTCTGGGGGGTATTTCTCCAGCGCCTGGCCTTTACCCTGCCCAGGGTACCAGAGCATCATCACTGGTATTATGTTGTCATTTGTACATCTTATATGTTAGGCTCACTTTTACAAAGAAATGGTAAACTCCACGAGGTCACAGTCCTATGACTCCCATGGTACCTGATACAGCCTGGGCACGAGAGGGCTGAATAAGTTTTTGCTCACTGATTAACATATGCAACATATAGTAGAATTGGGGCCAGTACCCATCATGAAACGTCTAAACGTGAGCAGTGTTTAAGGAATGATGGGAATTTGGCCAGACCCTTAATTAACATGTGGATTCAGCAGTAGGTAGAGAAGAACATCTTGTAATCTTCTTCTCTGTTTCCCCCAGGAAAGCACACTCTCTTATCGCCATGTTGTGTTGCCAAACACTCAAAGGAGTATTTGATGTAAAATCACGACCCACTTGTGAAAACCCATGCAATTATCTCCACTTTGTCTTTTTCTGATCTTGACTCAGCAGACACAGACTGAAGCAGCCTGGCAACATGAAAAGAACCTGGGGATTCAAGGCAGAAGTTCTGTGGTTGGCTTTGAGCCTCACCTTTTAGTAACAAGGTGACCTAAAGTCAGGCCCCTTAATTCTAAAATGGGGATGTAATTAGACCTCCCTCACAGGGTTGTGCCCTGACCAAATGAGATTCAGTCCAATAATAAAAACTAATGTCAGAGAATAGAGTCCTCTACAAATATTAGTTGTTATGACATGGGTGCCAGGTACTAAGAGAGGGTAAAATGGGAATGTAGCACATTATCTACCATAGAAGATAGTACAAGAGAACTAAAAGGTACCAGTTTCCCATAATTTAGAACAGCAGCTGGTAAATGCAGCGAGAAGGCCACAAACAAAGAGCCCTAAAAATCAGAGGAAGAAAAGATGAATTCCCACTGGGAAATTGGGGTGGGGAAGCTTCCTTAGGGAGGTGGTTTATGATGCGAGTCACTGTGATTTCATTGATGCTGGAGGCTTCTCATGATCTGGGTCATGGTAAATCCCTCCAGGTAATTGGTCCTAAATTAGCCATTCTTTGGAAAGGCTCTGCAGGAGACACTTTAGGCTTGTTCAGGGTTGCACAGTGTAGTGGATGTGGTCCGGATTTTGAGAGCTGAGTTCAAATCCAGACTCTGCCACTTTGTAGCTGCATGATCCCATGTACGTCAGTTAACTTACCAGTAGAGTGGGACTGCAAAGTATCTCTTCCGTGTGGTCATTGTGCACGAGAGCAGACGGCGCATACAAAGTGTGAGCACAGAGCTTGACTCTCCCAGAGGTGCTTCTGCTGATGGAGGACAGGAAAGGCATGACCTGGGGAGTACAGTGGGGAGGCTCCAAGTAGCAGTTCGCATTTCACAAATATTCATGGCTCTCTTGGGGAAGTGGTAGTGTTTCCTGAGAAACAGCTTGACAGATGGTTTAAATCTGTCCACTGCTGTCCCAAAATTCACTCATGAGGCATGCAAATCCCATGTTTGCCAAGTTTTGCTGTCGTATCTAGCAGCCCATGCATATTTCCAAGGCCGTCTGGAAACCCCATGTCCCAAAAAAGCATCATCCCTGCTTCTCTAGAAAATTAATGACTTTGTTTGCCTTGCCCTTTTAGGATATGTAAAATATCTTGAACATATCGGTAAAATTAATCATTCTCTAAGTGGCTATATACGCCTGCCATTCATCTTGTGTGGCTGAATGCACTTCTGTTCTTTATCTCTGCCCATCCATTTCCTGCTTCTCTTGTGACATTCCTTATTGCCCACCAGTCTGTGAATAGCTATAGCCTCACTGGCAAATTTCAGTGCCCCCACAATCAATAGAGTGGGCCTATCTGTATCATCAGCTTGATTTCTGTCTTAGTCTGTTCATACTGCTATAGCAGATATACCATATAACAGAATCTTATGTACAGATAACAGAATCTGTCCCACAGTTCTGGATGCTGGGAAGCCCAAGATCAAGGTACTGGTGGATTTGGTGGCTGAAGAGAGCCCATTTCCTGGTTCATAAACATGTGGTAGAAGGGGCAATGGAGTTCTTTAATAAGGGCACTAATCCCATTCATGAGGGCCCCACCCTCATGACCTAATCACTTCCCAAAGACCCCACCTCCAAATACCATCACATTGGGGATTAGGTTTCAACGTAGGAATTTGTGGGGAACACAAACTTTCTGTCCACAGCAATTTTCCAGTGAAAATACTTCTAACATCTTTGTGTTTTTAGGTACATACCACAGGTCAATTATAACATTCTAATCATTACGTTATAGAACACTTTACAGTTCCATGAGAGCATTTTATTATCTCGTTTACTGCTCTGTAAGAGAAGGGTAATTATTTGCTCCCTTTATATAGAACAATAGCCCTGAAACTCCAACAGATTAGTTACCACGCCAAAATTGCATATCTGATAACTGGTTAAGCTGAAACTGGAAACAAAGACATTAGGTATACTAGGACCTTACACCCTTTTTCCTTCTCCTTTCCCACTATTTTGTATTTATTTTCTGAAATGCTTGAATACTAGAGAAAAGACAGAGGCTGGTGTCTGGCTTGGGAAGATTTCAGTCAATGAACTGAGCTCATAACATCCACCTGCAGAAAGGAAAAAGGCTATGCGAGGTCTCAAGTCAAAGAGAAAACTTATGTAAGTGTAAGAAGACTATGGAGCTAGATTCCTTACAGTATCTGCCCCAGCCTCCCTGGTCCCATCTTTCCTGGATCCACATGAAGCTCCCGGTCTTCCAGGAACAGGGCCATTTCTGAGAAAGGAAGGGGGAGATGTTTTGGTAAAGAGTTTTAACATGTCACTTTAGGGTTTGCATGGTACTGCTTTCTTTTTTGTAAGGCAGCTCTGGTATCCTGACCTAGAACACTCAGAGTAGACGCTTTAGTTTTTGGCTTTTTAGCTATTATTATATTAATTATATATGCATATATATATGTATACATAATTAATCAAGGTGCTCCCAACTTTTGTGCTCTGAGATGACAATTCAAGTCCTTATCTGTTCTTTTTTATTTTTGCACTTACCTTTGCTTTTTATCTGCCCCAACCCCCCCCCCTCCCCCCCCCACACCCACTAGGAGAAGGAAGGCAAAGGACTTCCATCCATCCTGAAGGGTCAGATGCACATTCCAAGAACTTCTTTCCCTCTCTCTAAGTCATGAAAGCCAGAACACAAAGATAAGTCCTGGGGGCACCTGGGCGGCTCAGTCAGTTAAGCAGCTGCCTTTGCTTCAGGTCACGATCTCAGGGTCCTGGGATCGAGCCCTGTGTCAGGCTCCCTGCTCAGTGGGGAGCCTACTTTTCTCTCTTCCTGCAGCTCCCCCAGCTTGTGCTCTCTTGCTCTCTCTCTCTCTGTCAAATAAATAAATAAAAATCCTAAAGAAAGAAGGTAAGTCCTGCAGCCATTAATGGTTCAATCTCTGGCATGAAACACGTTGGCTTCAAGGTCTGCATAGGTGTCTTCTCCATGAAGTTATCCTTCCTAAAGGCCCCAAGAAGAATTTCAGTCCTCTCTCCCTCGTCACTTCTGACCAGGTAGTCCATGTGGCTATGCCAGCACTTCCTAAAGCTCCAGTTGGCATCTATAAACTGCCACCATGGTCAACCCCCAGCCGACCCCAAGATGTTAACGTTGGTGCAGGCAACTGTCCTCTAGCTCAGCAGAGGCAAGTTCTATGCAGTGAGCACTTAGTATGTGCCGGCTTCAGGGCTAACGCTTTTTACGTGCTGTACTGTGTTTACTCCTCATGACAACATGTTGATGGGTAGTATTGATGTCTCCACTTTCCAGAAGAAAGGTTAAAGTAATTACCTGTCCAAGATCACCAAACCAGCAAGTGGCAGACGCAGGATTTAAGCACAGGTCTGGGATTCCAACCAATGTACTATAATGCTAAAAAAAATCAGAGGAAGAGTCCTCTTTGAAAAGAATGTAATTGGAAACTTATCAAGTCCAGACCTTGATTGAATTTGGAAAAAAACAGACTCGGAGTCAGATGGACCGATTCCTCTTCTAGTGCTGTGGATGGTCTGGACATAAGTCTTTCCCCCATGCTTTTGTAACTCACCTTTTCTCTCCCTTCCTACCATTCCCAGCAGGCAGTGAAGGTTCCAAGAAGCCTTGGCAAGGGTTGGTGAAGGTGGCAGTTCTTTGTCAGTATGTTTTGGCCAACCTCAGTATTCACCTTCCCTCCAGCACCTCCCTTAGACACAGACACACACACAGACACACACACACATATACACACACACACACACACACACCAAATTGAGAGCATTATATTGGCTTCAGTGTCAACTATCTTATTCCAAATCTATTCTTGGTGAGATTATTTTAGGGTTGTTATGTTAGGTGCCCAGTAAAAGATTTTATTGTGTTAGGGCCCCAGTAAAAGATTTTATGTGCAAATCTGTTTCAAAGGAGGTTCAGCCTTAGCATAGTATATGTGTGGTAGGTAATAGACCCACTCTTTCTAGAAACGGGCAGATAAAACTGCATATTACATTAATATCACACAGCCTCCAGGACATAAAATGAGCAAACGCCAGTTTGACAAACACTGAATTCAACATCAAAGAGTCTAGCAGAGGAGATGGCTTGCTGGTAAGATGTCATGTTGTTCCAAATGCCAGCCCACAAATTTTGATTCAGACCTCTAGTGTGGTGCCTAAGCAAAACATTTTTGGAAAACGAGCTTAAGTTGGCAAGGGCAATGTAACGTGCTGTGCAGAAGCCCCCAGGACCATCCCAACACTTAGGGCAACTTCCTGATGAGACCTGTGGCTGTTTATCAACTTTGTGGTCCAGCAGTCAAATCCTGCTCCTTCATTCTTGAAAAAAAAATGTGATCTTGGAAGGAATTATGTAGGTGAGGAGGAAGAGAAAGGCCTAACAATGTCAAGATTTATTTTAAATAATCTGAATAGAATTAATGAGAAAAGCAATTGGAAAAGTTAATTGTGCATCCTGACAACTGTGCTGTTCCCTTTTGTTTCTTGAAGGAGGAGGGCATGCTGCAGAGGCTGTGTGGGAATCACAGGTGGCCACTTCTCTTGCTTCAGCAGATTAGTCCCATCATACTGGGCCCAGCAAGGTCCTCTAGCTGAGAAACCTTCTAAATGTCATTTCCTACATTTCTTGTGCAGCCGAAATTCTTTCCACTCTGATCCCTCTTATTCACAAATTCTGGTAGCAACACTGTTCACTCCCGTGTAACAATAGAGCATTGATTTCTCAGGACTGAGACACTGATATGATCCGTCACATAAAAAGATCTGCCTTGTTGGTAGGCATCTTACCTGGGAAGTGGGAAGTTGAGTGACATGGGATCCATTCCCCTCCACAGAGGTTTGGAAACCTGACCAAGCCTGAGGGACCAGCATAAGCTTTGCAGTCAGATAAACTTGGGTTCAGATTCCAGCTTCACCATTTACTTGCTGTTTGTCTTTGAGTATGTTGTGTAACTTCCCCCATGGCTCAGTTTCTCACCTGAACATAAAATAGAAAGCTAATATGTTCAGAGGAACAGGGCTTGGCATATACTAAATACTCAGAGAATGTTATTAATATTTATACCTTGTAGGGTACTATTAATATTACTAACAATAATAATAGTAATCATTACTAGTGTGGCTATTAAATAATATCATGAATATAAAGCACTCAACATAGTGGACACCTGAAAATGTTATTTTTTGCTTCTCTTTTCAGATTACCTATGCCCACTTATGAGTTCTAGAGATATTACAAGTTTTCTTCTATCTATGGCAGAAACAGACTTAACATGACTCCAGGCGCTTTGGTTCCTTTTCTTTTTTTGCAGATTTCTCTCTCTCCTCCAGGGCAAGCTATCTTCCAGAATCAAGGAGAAATGAAAAAATAAAAGATATGTCAGGTTAGATTTGGCTACAGCAAGAATGGGAACAAGTCAGAAGAGACAGATGTGTTTAATGGTCAGTGCATTTGTCCAAAGGAATCATTTTCACTGGCCAGGAGCCCAATTAAACCTGTAAAATGGAAATCCAGAAAATCAGATTAACGAGCCAGTCATTAGTGAGGAAAAGACCCAGCTAATTCAGTGTTTAGCATGACGGATGGGCCCAGAGCAAATAATTGGATGACATTCATCATATGTAAAATAAAAGGTGTCACTGAAAGGGAAAGTGGTAATAATCTCTGGGATTTACAATGCCAGCAGATTTGCTTGTGAGGAAGAGAAAAGTTCATCAAAATAGATTAATAGTCACTAAACTTCATTCTTTCCTTGTGTGGTTGCCAGAGAGTCATGCAAATAATAGTGGAGAGGCAGCAAATGCATCAGCTTGGTATCCTCCCAACACCCTGAGGATCTGGCTCCCAAAGCGGGGAGTGCTGGAGATAAGTTCCTGTGACCACCTACTGGGTGGGAATGGAGAGCTCCTCTGTGAGTCCATGGTTTAGTCACTAAACAACAGAGGAAATCACACTCAAAGTGTTTCTGGTTGAGTGGGTTAATCCCCGCAATTCATTACTCAGTTAGTCAGTGAGTATTGAGCCCCTGCTCTGTACCTGATATTTTGGGGATGCACTATTCCTAGTTAAGGGCTTGGACACAGGGGAGGGGTCACAGATTGGCTGTAACAACGAAAAGCTGTGTGATGTCGAGCAGGTTAGTTGACCACTCTGAGCCTCAATTTCCTGACCTGTAGAGGTACTATATATTACATCATATATAATTAGAGTCAAATAAAGTGTGGTGTATAAACTGCTTATTGTCCCATTTTCTGTGTAATAAGCTTTCATTGCATGGTAGTTATTATTAATCTTGTTCTTATTACCTCACATCCTCTCTTCTATGAAGACATCATTTTTAAGATATGCCATCAATGTCATAACAGATTTTCTGGAATATGAAGAAAGATAAACATGTATACACATGCCAGTTACGGAGGTTTTTATATGTTTTTAAAAAACATCTTCAAGTCAAGAAAATATATTGTTGTTATAGTGAGATGTGTGAGGTGAATGGAGACCCTTCTTAATTATAGGAGGAGGAGAACAGGTCTAGAGCCAAACTTTGCTAGGTTCAAATTTGTCTTACCTTGGGCAAGTCACTCAGTACCTTATAGTCTTTGAAGGGTTGTCATGGCGATTAGACTGGATAATTTATATAATGGCTACATGAGTTCTGGAGCATGGCAGATGAACTCCATCAATGACCATTGTGTCATTACTTTTATTATTATGTATTCAGCAGTCACTTGCCACGAGACCAGCACTGCCTAGGAATCAGGGAGGTTGAAATGTTATAAGAAGACATGGAGGAAAGATCGAAGGAATACGTGTCCCACAAGAGTAAATGTTGAAAGGGCTGTAGGAATAGAGAGAACAGAGTCGAGAAGAGAGAGAAATCGTAATGCATTGGTGGCATCCAAAACCCTTCCACGAACCCATGGGTCTTACAGTGAAGTTAAACCATGAATTAGATGGTAACAGGTACAGAGAAGGATACAGCCAGGACAAAGCAGAACTGTAGGAGCTGGCTTGGTATCCCTGGGAGATACTCTGATATCATAGGTACAGAAAGAACCTCTGGGCTCCTGGGGCTTCATCAGCCCCTTAGTAGTTTGGTTCGTCCCATCATGTATCTGAAGTGTAATCTCCATCTTGATTACTCAAACACAGAGTCCCTCAGGTTGTGTGTGTGAGCTTGTGAAAAAGAGGGTTTGTGCTTGTGCAGGGCTGTGTCAGGCATGGCTGGGCTGAGTTCCCGAGTTGGTGGGGTCCATCACCCTGTTGAGGAGAACACTCTGTTCTCCTTTGGCTCTTGGTGATTTGGAAACCGCAAGGGACCCAGTTTTGTTCTATGGTGTCAATCAGAAGCTTGGCGATGCTCTCACCTTATTCTCTATGGAGCCAACTGGATCTTCTCAGGAGAAGCTTCTTTTTTGCCATGCTCTGGCCAGCATTCAGTGACGGACTAGCCTTCTCTGATGCCGCTTTTCTTCCCCAAGGCAAGCTTGATGACATTTAGGGTGTCCTGTAGAGAGCTGTTTTTTAAGCATATGATAAGTGACCAGAGCATATACTTTGGGGTTTAAAAACTTCATCACTGGGTATGAGATCTCCTTTGGGGGTGATGAAAATCATTTAGAATTGGGTAGAAGTTGTGTAACACTGCAAATGTGCTAAATGTCACTGAATTGTACATCTTCAGATGGTGATTTTTATGTAATAGGAATTTCACCCCAATTAAAAAAAAAAACGTTAGCATCATTGTCAACACAAAATCAGGAAAATAGCTATATCTGAGAAGGAGGCCAGGGTCAGGACAGGTGTGGGGCATGGAAGCACTTTAGAACTGTATGTCAGTTACCTTTAAAGTTCTAGTTCTGAGCTGCTCGGAGTGGGGTCCCCAGACCAGCAGCATCAACATTATCTGGAAACTCATTAGAAAAGACAATTCTTGGACCTCACTCCAGATTGATCAACTCAAAGACTCTGTAGGTGGGGCCCAGAAGTCTGAGTTTTAAGCAGCTTTCCAAGTGATTCTCATGCAGCTCAAGTTTAAAAACTACTGTTCCAGTTCTTGGGTTGAGAGGCATACATGTGTTGGTTTTATAATTTATGATTAAAGCACTAATTCAAAAAGATGATATGCATGCCTATGTTTATTGCAGCATTACTGACAAGAGCCAAATTATGGAAGCAGCCCAAGTGTCCATCAATAGATGAGTGAATAAAGAAGATGTGGTATATATATACAATGGAACATTACTCGGCCATAAAAAATAATGAGATCTAACCATTTGCAACAACATGGATGGATCTAGAGAGTATTGTGCTCAGTGAGATAAGTCAGAGAAAAACAAATACCATATGATTTCATCCATATGTGGAATTTAAGAAACAAACAAATGAACAAAGAAGAAAAGACAAACCATAAAACAGACTCTTAACTACAAAGAACAAACAGATGGTTGCCAGAGGGGAGCTGAGTGGGGGGATGGGTGACATAGGTGATGGGGATTAAGAGGGTACTTATGAGGAGCACTGAGTTATATATGGAATTGCTGAATCACTATATTGTATACCTGAAACTAACGTAACACTGTATATTAACTAGACTGGACTTAAAAAAATAAGAAAGAGAGAGGGAAAGGAAGGAAGGAAGGAAGGAAAGGAAGGGAGGGAGAAAGAAAAATAAACAAATAGGATCAAGCAAGGACTAGTGGTGATTGTGTATTTAGTACCAAAGATTATATTTTAATCTGATTCTATGCAGTTGAAATTTATTTTAAAAAGAAAAAGACTTCTTAGCAACTCATTGATCTTAATATGTGAATGACCCACTTCTAAGCCAGTGCAGAACGATATAGATTCAGAACAGATGCCTTATCAAAAAAACAAAAACCAGGGGCACCTGGGTGGCTCAGTCTGGTAATTGTCTGCCTTCGGCTCAGGTCATGATCCCAGGGTCCTGGGATTGAGCTCAGTGTCAGGCTTCCTGCTCAGTGGGGAGTCTGCTTCTCCCTCTCCCTTTGCCCCTCCCCCTGCTCGTGTGCTCTCTCTTTCAAATAAATAAATAAAATCTTAAGAAAAACCAGAAAAACAAAAGTCCTGGAACACAAGAGATGAATGGCTCTAATTAGGAAATAGAGATGCGGGGATAGAGCTGAACCCTAGGGACCAAACCAGTCTCTCCTCTTGATTCATAGCTTAAGTCTTTGCACCAAGTTTTTTCCAAGGTTCTGCCTTCATGTGGACTCTAACATTTGCTCTGCCTGGCAGTCTGTGTGCTTCCAATCTGTGCAGAGCTAGGGGGAGCCATGGAAGATGCCATCTCTTGGAGTGAGGAGCAATGGGTGGTTTTCAATAGAGATATGACACCTCGCCTGCTCCCCACAGCCGCTGTGGATGGGCGCCAGGTTTGGACTGGAGTGGGAGGACTGGCCCATCTCCAGCAAGTGCTTGGTGAGAACAGAGAGGAGGCCTCCAGTAATTGCCTCCTCGGCACAGCGGCCGGGTTGCTATTGTCATCCTGCTATTTTCTCTGAACAGCCTCTGGTGTCTTCTCTGGTGAATATTAATGTCCCCCCGAGTTAGGATGATTGGGCTGAGAGCAGCCATCTGCAGAGCTGTGCCATGTTGGCAGGACTTTTCAACAAGCCCAGGCCAGAGGACCATTTCTTGGAGTGGTTTCCAGGTTCCTACAAGAATCCATCCTTCCCAAGTGAGATTACAGAGTTTGACTCCCGCAGCCATCAGATGGCGGAGCTGGGACTCTGACCCAGCATTTCTTACTTCCCGATATCCAGAGTTCTTCCTCTGACCCTCGATTCCTTTAAGTAACTTGCACATGGAAAGAACCAAAAAACACCCACTCAATGCATGGATTTGTAAATATGAAGGAAAAAAATTGTGCTCAGATCAGAAATGAAATTAATTTCGAAGTAACTAGAGCTTTTGAGCAATAGTAGTTATTTAGATTCAGAAAAAAAATCCATTTCACAATCATGTCATGATGACAGTGGATTAGAAACTTATTTTAAGGCAGAATAAATCAATCTTCGGTACATCCCACCCACATCAGTAGCTTCTGTTTGCAGTTGAAACTATTTATTAAGTGTGTACATATGCAGAGCACAGTGACCAAATATAGAGTCTCTGCTCTCACCGAAAATGCCAACCACTGGGAAAGATTGTTGTCATTGTTCATTTGTTGTCTAAGTGTCATGACATGGGAGCAACTCGGTGCTGTGGAACTGGAGGCTCAGTGCCAGCAAGGGATACTCTCTGAAAGGTTATCACAAACCTATTGTGGCTGTTGATGGAGAAGCTAATACTTTCCAACTTGTCCATGATCCTTGGTGCCATCTGACTTCTCTGTTTCCCTTATGATCCAGGTGACAACTGGTGGAAGAGCCAGCTACTATGTGTCCTATCGGAGAGAGGCCTTCACCCAGATAAAGCTGCCCAAGTACTCCCTGCCCAAGGTATGTCCAACCTGCTGCCCTGGGTCCTGTCCGACAAAGCAGCAGGGAGAGGCCACCACGTTGGGCGGCAGGGAGGTTTGACTTCTGCCTGTGAGACAAGCTGGCATTGAACCTGACTTGCCACTGTGGGGCTCTGGCCTCTGCTGATGGCCCTGAACCTGGGTTCTCTATGCCTCGCTCAGCAGGGTATGCAGGCAAGAGCTTTGATTCCCTGTGTCTCATACATCCTGTATCACCTGGGGTCACTTCCCAGGGAAAGGAGAGCTAGCACTCAATCCCTTCTGGGAGTTCCTCCCTCTTGCAAAGGCCTTACTGCCAAACAGAGGAACAGGCTCAGAAGTGCCCAGGGGGAGCCCAGACACTTTATGTACGTGTGCATAAAGGTGCATAGGTGAGTCTCGTGGAGTTCATGCTTCTTTCCACATTTTAATGCCAAATGTAAATGCACTGCCTATGTTTCTGCTCCCTTCTGCCACTATGAGTAATTAAAAAGGAATACTTTACTATAATGTTAATATCAAATGATGGCATTTTAACTCCTTTATTGGAAAATCATAAAACTTACCCTGTGGACTCCATCCCTTGTGAACAATGGCTTCTTGGAGGAGATGGATCTTAGAATCTCAGTCTGAACATGGACAGGATATAATTGCATTGCCTAATGAGGCTGCAGAAAAAAGCCAAGTCTCTGGTTGGACACATATCAAATGTAATGTTGCAAAGATTTGGGTCTGCAAGCTGGTGCTGGGAAACATCATGAAAGGTTAAATGAGTACCGAGGTGGGAGGGATTATGGGACAAGAAGGTGGGTAACTGTCTACCCCTGGTTGTTTCTTTCATTCATTCATTCATTCATTCACTCATTCATTCATTCATATATGCATGCATGAATCCATTCACTTGTTTGATCCTTCTTTTATTCATCCATTGAACTGTTCTTTCTCCCATGTAGGCTTTAACTCTGTGCCAGGCACTAAGTTAAGCTCTAGGGAGAGAGTAGAAAAGAAGCCACAAATGGTCTCTGCCTTCGTGGAGCTTATATTCTGATTGAGAAGAGAGACATTGAACAAGCAATTGTAGGTGTAGGGAGTGTTATAGGGATAGAAGTTCAAGGACCATTGTGACATAATAGGTGGAGCTTACCTATATGGATACTGAGGATGAGTTTCCTAAGAAAGGTTTAAGACAATATAAGAGGATTAAGGAGTTAACCCTGCAAACAAGGGTTGAAAAACCAATAGAAAAGACACAAACAGGCCCTATTTTAAGAGAGAGAATATGGTTCATTCAACAAACTGAAACATCATCTCAAGAGACTGGGTTGCAGAGAGAGAGAGAGAGAGAGGAGGCTGATGGGATGAGCAGGGACTGTATTAAGTAGCCTTGGGGGCCATGGGATCAATTTCTCATTTTCTCTACCCTCTCTGTGACTGGTTGGTGTGGGACCATTATATAGCATTGTGATTGCAGGATGTACCCATCAGATATTCTAAACCCAAGCAGGAAAGGGGTATCCCTGCTTGGAGAAGATGAGGAAAGGGAAGTTCTCAATCATATTCTTTCTGAAGGAGAAAGACCCCTTGCAGTAACTTGATGATTTCCATGTATTGGCTCAGGAGAAGCATTTCAGGAACTTTCCAAACCATATCCCCCGTGTAAGGCCTGTTCTGTCTCTGCATTGTGTGCATATCTTATGTATTTTTAACCTTCCGAGGAAAACAGTTTGCTCCCCTGGGCAGTGTGGCTGCAGGTGGGGACAAATGAAGCCTGGGATTGATCACAACCCTGGAACACTCCATTAGTGATCGGCAACCCCATGGCAATTTATCGTGGTAGAGTACCATCCATGTGGCCCCTTTAGAACTCCATCCAGAGCAGCTTCATTAATATGAGGGCTGCTGTGAAAATAGCTGGATGGTTATTGATCCCCTTTATTAGCCAGCATTGGCTCAGATTTTCCTAGCCTAGGCCGAGGAGGTGAGGACAGAGGGGGTGGAAGTGTTTAAAAATGGAAATGGCTTTTGAGCAAGTTGTTGCTGTTCCAGGACTGTGGCTGCTGTTGGGCATCTTGCTTAAAAACAAGAACAAGGAGAAGCTCCCTGTCATCACTGCCCTCACACCTCTCCTCCCAGCCTGTCTGTTCAGAACATGCTCCCCTGGGGCACTCCATGGCTTCGAGTGTTTTGCAGAGAATGAAATGAACACCATTAATAATGAGTGGCATTATTAGGAGCAGCAACCTTGTGCTGAGTCCTCCATAACCAGTCCCTGGGCATAGATGCGGGGGAGGGTGGGTGGGACATGGAAGGCACACACCAGCAGGGGGCGAGGAGGCAGATGACAGGGAGCCATGGTAGCCTGGCCTAAAGGCAATGGAGCTTCTGAGCAAGAAGCCCTGAGCTTTCTTTCCTGCTCTGCCACTTGCTTATCCAGGAGCCCAGGTCTTCTTATCTGTGAAATGGGCATCATAATACCATTGAACTTTACTGAGCCCAGTGCTTCTGCAGACCAGCGAGGTTTAAGAAATACCCAACTCTTTGTGTTCCTGGAAGTAGCTCACTGAAAAACCACTCTTCCCCATGCACCTCGCTAAGATGCAGATACCTGCCTATTTACCTTTGACGAGACCAAATCCTCACTCTTTATTTATAAATGGTTAGCTGAACTCTTTGTCCCCACTGGGGGACAATCTGGACAAAATGCTGGCTAATTTGACTGGACCAGACTTAGTCTGGCTTTTCACCTTCCCTGCCTAGCGCCTGAACTTTGACCCCCTCCTATGCGCTTAAGTAGGCACTAGAACTCAGCACAACCCCTGTTAACCACCCTTCTGAAAGTCACCTGACTGTAAGGAGGACGGTTTCCTGTTCAATGGCCCCCTCTTGCGCCAACTGCTCGCCCTGCTCCCCACACCCAGTTCTCTTTAGCCTTGTTTTACTTTCTCTACATAAAAATAATTCTTTCCTGCCTTCACTCTGAGGAGCATGCAGATATGATAGCCAGAGTGTTCTCCCTTTTGCAATAGTCTTGCACATAAAGGCTCTCCCTACCTAAGTCTGGGTTTGCTTTTACTTGACAGTAGAATATTGTTTAATCCCACTTCGAATAATAAAAGGGAGGAGAGGGAAATATGCTTGAGAAAATTTATTATAATGATAATGACAGTGATATTAACCTTTTCCTTAATTTCCTTGGGACAGTTTTCCTTAATTTTTACATTTCCCCAAATACTGATTTATCCTTCTTTGCTGTGTTGCAGCCACACTCTTAAAATGTTATCTGTAATTCTAATTTCTTTTGTTGCTTCCTATCCTCTCTTCAACCCACTGTCAGCTGCCTTCTGCTTTCCCACACCCCTCTCTCCACTGTTCCACCAAAAATCCTCTAGCCATTGTTACCAGGGAGCACCTCCATGCCAAATCCAATAGACATTTCTACAACTTTATCTTGTTTTTTTTTTTTTTTTTAACCTTTCTGGAGCTTTTGACACTGTTGGAAAAGAATTCATACCTGATACTCTTCCCTGTGGAGTATTTTATTCTGATTCACTTTTCTGGACCTCCTTCCCCTGCCACCCTTAAATGTTGATGATCCTAAGTTCTCCTGGCATTCTTCATGGTTCCTAGGTGACCTTATTCCTTCTCTTCATATGGGTGACATCTATATCCATAGTCCCATCCCATACTCATTGAACCCTGGACTGCTTTTCTGAAGTACCTCCCTTGAAAGATCCCATTTTAAAACTCTAGAACTGAGCTCAGCCTCTCTACCTTATGTCGTATCCCTAAAATTTCACCCTTCTCCTGTGTTTACTTATTCCATCTATTCATTCATACGAAAACTTTTATTGGATAGCTACCATGTATACTACCATCGATACTTAGTAAGTGCTAGAAATGAAGTGATCCATAAGAAAGACACAGTGTCTGCCCTCTGGGAGCTTATGGACTAATGAGAGAGACTGGCGTAGAATAAGTAATTACACACATATTTAACGATGAGTATTTGGTTATGATTGAGCATGCTAATAAGGGGGAATTTTGTAAGTCAGGTATCTGACATACTAAAGATATGCCCTTTTCGTTTATCCCCTATGGGTTCTGCCTCCCTGATATCTCACGAGTCCATTTCATGGGGTTCTCATGGAAAACCTGCTTCATTAGTTTAGGCCCTCACTGAGATTGTTACAGCCGCCTCGTAAGCCTTCCCCTGCCCCACCGAAATCCACCTTTCCAGCTGCCTCTGTGACAAATGTGATCACACAATGAAGCTGGTCTTCCCCAACCAAATCTCTGCATTGGTCAGTTCTAATTCTCTCTTTTTCCTGCTTAAAATCTTGTGCTAGTTTTGTGTTTCCTTCTGGGTAAAACTGAGGTGTGCCATGCAGAGCCCCATAAGTTTGGCCACTGTCTGTCCTCACCCTCGTCAGGGAAAAACTGCTTTCAAGCCACTTCCACACATTTCCATGGATTGCCCCCACCCCCACCCCCATCTATAAGCCTTTGTATTCCTATCAGTACCTGTACCGGGGACCTTAGTCAGCTTCGGAGAAGGCAAAGAGTGCATGACATGCCCACCGCCATTGGGCATCTGCTTGAGGTGAGGTTCTACATCTTGGTCCTCTCTGCATTTTTGTTACAACGTCTGGTGCATGGCAGATGCTGAATAGCATATGTGTTTTTATAATGAATGCAGTTACATTCAGCCCAGATTACACGAACATGTTTCAATCACGGGGAAGTGTTTTCACCATTGTTTACCTACAAAGTCTCACGTTTAGGTTTGCGAAAGGCAGCTATGATTCCTCCAAATTAATGGGAGGGCATAGGGGGAGTGTTATTTATAATTGTTCTCCAAATAAAAACATGAATGTGGTTATGTCTGATGCTGTCCAAGTTCCAGTTAGGTAAAGTCCCAATCAGAATTTACTTACTGCTTTTCCCCCACTTTGGTGTCTCTCTTCATCACCAGTCAGATCTCACCCTGCATGTTCTCAGGAGTAGGAAGAATGTCTTTGATTTTTTTTGGAAGGAGGTGGCACATGCTTTGGGGTTAGATTGAGATCACAGGACTCAAGAAATACACTTAATTATCATTCAGATCCCTATTTGACCAATGTTACTGAAAATGCTTTTATTTCTTCTTGAACACTTAGTATTCTGGTTATTATTTGTTGATCCCTATTCAACTAGAAGATCTATTTGGAGAGAGGACACGTAGTTCAGAGCTTTTTCAAAGAGTGATGACCCAGACTGCATGCACCTGACTTGTCTGGAAGCCTGGTTCGGATGGTAGGATTTAAGCCTTCACAACCAGACACACTGACTCAGACCTCAGGCAGTGGGACATGGGAGTCTGTGTGCTCTTAAGATCTCCAGGTCATTTTGATGCATATTGAGTTATACTCCCACTGATAAAAGAGTTTAGCTTCTTGATTCAGATAGTCTTGGGTTTAAATATTAGTAATACCATTTATTAGCTAAGTGACTTAGGGAAATTAAGAACTTTTCAAGCTGACTTCGCAGAGTCCTGGCTGCTAGAGAGCACCCTGTCCCCCAGAGCCTGCAGTACCTGCACGCCAGGCGATACAGCCCACGCTCATGGCTAAGCTGGCTACCTTTCATCCTGACCATATGCCCCCGTGTTTTAAGTTGTTTTTTCTACTTCTTTTACATTAGTTTAGTCTAAAATAACTCAGCTCATTCATTTTTATAACCAAAACATCTGGGAAAAGCCCAGCATTTCTATTGCATTTTTAACAGGGTAAGTGAATTTAATCTGTATTTCCTGCAGCTGCTATTTCCCCTCCTACTGGATTCTCCGGCTTTCATTCCACACCGACACAACACAATTTCATCACAGGGTTTTTAAGAGGAAGCCGTATTTCCATTTTCAAGCAGCTCAGTGGGATCCTGTAATTCTATAAGGTGTGTAAGCACAAATGAGCTAGTGAGGTCTTAGTCAAGGTGACCTAGGGAGTTCCAGGCCAGATGCTGAGATCTGACAGATTCTCCAATAAAAAGATCCAGATCGCTTCTCACTTTTCCCACCTCCTCGTTGTCCAAATTGAATGAGCTTGCTCCTTTTGAAAAATGTCTTGGAGAAGCGCTCCATAGTTGTGATATTATAAACATTGCTACCTCCTTTTATTGCTGAAATCATTTCTGGGAAAGGTTGGTCAAACATGGTAAAAGCTAGATCCGGCCTCGTGATTTACTCACTGTCAGCTCCAATTGCCCGTGCCCCTACTATGAATGCTTGCCACCACAGTGACCAGGGTCCTCTCCTGCCTTCTCAGGATGCCATTACTCTTTGGCATATATACCTGTGTAGTTATGAATTTTTTAACTGCTTCCATTATGTCCAGTGTTTATCTGTGTCAACATTTCCTCCTGACAGTGTGAATTCCTTAGGGAAGGACTTGAGTTTGTGATCCTCTTTGTATGGCGCCTAGCCACATATGAAAACTGGCTTTTATAAACTCTTTTGAATTGTGAACTGATTAGATTTGATTTTAGAAATGTTCTAGTCCAGGTATACAAACTAAACTAAAGTGACTTCAGGGACCAGGAAGTTAACATGAATATCTAAGAGGCAGGTTATAAGAACATTTGGGTACTTAAGGCTGAGTCTTCCTGAGTGCTGACTTCACCTAAAAGACTACACCATCAGGTATTCAGTAGAGGCTGTGGTCAGACCAAACATTTATGATTCACATTCATCACATGGGTCATAGGATTGCAACTTCTGATCCGGAGACTATATATCCAAATGGTTAGAAGCTAACAATTAGGTTAGAGCCCTACGACAGAGGTTCAACACTTGGTTCTGCCACTAACTGGCTATGTAATATGAAGCAAGTTGGCAAACCTCTGCGTACCTTAGTTTGTTCCTCAGTAAAATGGAAATAATACTACCTCTGTTGTAGAATTATTTGGATTTTTACTGAAATAATACATTTAGATGCCTTAGAATAGTGCTCAGATGTTAACTATTTTTAGCAGTAGCCCAACCTCTTCAGTATTTTGGTGAGAAAATTGAAGCTCAGGGACACAGACACATCCCGCATCATATAGCTAACTTCTAGTAGAGTTCCTACTAGGACCCAGAACACTAAATTCCAGGTTGAGTATCCTTTCTGCTATTATCAGTGATTTTCAAATATTATTTTTTTAGCAGCAGAACCTCCCTCACCTTTTACTCCCCAAATATCACGCAGAACTCCAGGATAAAACAGATTCAAGTGGTGCCGCTCTGGTTGAAAGACAGTTGGAAGCCCAGAGCCCCGCCCACTGGCTTTGCCTCCCTGCCACGCTTCTCGAAATCCCCATGACTCTGAAGATCCTGAAGAGAAGTTTCACAACCACTACACTAAAAAGTTTGGAAAAGTAAATGAATATCTAAAGAAGGGCTAAGCCCTGTCTTTGCATGTGTGAGTTTCCTCTGGCAAGGCTATATGTCTCCGTTAGCACTAACACTAACTTTCAGATATAAAAATAAAAAAATGGAAGTGGATGAATCCCTTGAAACCATGGAAAATGGTAACCACCAAAGCCCCTCACACCCATCTTGCTGTCATTTAGCAAGGAGCAGAAATCACGAAGTTCTTAATTTATAGCCTTGGTCCGACACAGAATTGTTTAACATCGCCTATAACTCAGGCTTTTTCTCCACCATTCATAAGTCATGGTAATTACTCTGGGTCCCCATGGGCAGAGGGGTATGGAGATCTGCTGCCTTACAGGTGTTCTGTCTTCTTCCAGGACATGCACATCATCAGTACCGATGAGAACCAAGTGTTTGCAGCCGTCCAAGAATGGAACCAGAACGACACGTACAACCTCTACATCTCAGACATGCGTGGCATCTACTTCACCCTGGCCATGGAGAACATTAAGAGTAGCCGAGGTCTAATGGGAAACATTATTATTGAATTGTATGAGGTATGTAGCCAAGATGGTCCTGCACCTGGGTCTGCCTCTCTTTTGGAGGAGTTTTAATGGGATAAACATGAGCGTTGCAGTCAGCCAGTCCTGGGTTCGGATGGTAGCTGTACCCTTTAGCGATTGTGTGACTTGGGGCAGGTAACTTCATCACCTGTGAAACAGGGATAAAATATTTGCCTAATGAGATGGTTGTGAGAATGAGAGAGAACATAAGTAAAGCATCTAGAGTGGTGGTTGACTCAGCAAACTTGAATAGATGGTGGCTGAAGTGAATGTTCTTTGGTGGATGAGCATGATTATGAGCCAGACGCCCAGGTATTTGACCTACGTGGGCTCGCTTAAGTCCCTTTTTCAACTCTACGGACTCTGAGTGGAGGCACGTATCTATTAGTATATCTTAAATCATTTGGAAAATAACATCTTATGAACAAGTTATACAGGAAAAGAAAAGTGACTATCAGTGCTGGGGATGAGGGATTCCCTAAAATGCAACCAGATGCCAACATTGGAGTATGGTGAAGAACTGACCTTGACTTACTTTGAGTTGTTGTTTAATATGATGACCTTACTGAGTTTTCAGTTACATTGAGGTTTTGTTTTTAAATGTGATCACCAGTTAAAGAATTAATTTATCTAGGAAACCAAGTGACTCCACAGAGGAACTAGAGAAAAACAAGTTGTTTCAGTGACCTTAAGCCTGGGTCGCTTTTTATGTCTCTAACGGCAGTGTATGACCTTTGATGGTCCTGGCCACAGTGCTCACCTTGTTGGTATGATGGATTGATTTGAGTAAAGGGGTGTATTTCATTATCCAGCATTCACTAGTGACTGGTGGTCAAACCTACACCTACTACACTGGTGGAGGTCATTCATTCATGGAGGGAGGAGTTGTCTGTCATGAGCGGTAGCTTAAGATGGTGTGGGTGAACTGCTCCCTTACGAGTTTTCATCTTAGAGGCATGGGAGCAGCTTTCAGAATAGAGAGATCAGTGTAGGGGCTCCTGCTTTATTGTGGTGTCTTCTGAGCAGTGCCTGGCGAAGTCCTAGCATCCCTACACTGGTATCGAAGTTACTGAGAGTGGTAAAAGATTCTAGTTATTTTATTAGGTAAGAGGACCACACAAAGTTCTGGGGGTGAATAGAAGTACAATAAAAAAGAGAGAAAGAGAGAGAAGTGAATGGCACTGGGTGTAAAACAGAATCAGTAGAAATACCGTGATTTCCTAGGACGTTGTTGACAAGTGCTGATTCCCTTAACGACAAGGTCCCCATTTGGGAAATGGCCCAGATTTTTTCTTAGAATTACAAAAACTGGTAAAGATGACTAAGGTGTGTAAAGGGTTTTCTTTGGGAAGCTTACCTTTACATGCCTCTAATCATACCTGGAGGCAGAAATACCCTTTGTTATTGGGCAGTAAGTCATCTCTGGTGGGAAGGTTTAGATGAAATGTTCCTAGGACTGAGGCCATTGCAACCAGGTTCCTCTTCACGTAAGTGAGGCTATAGAGATGAGACAATTATTCATACTCCTGTGGTCAGACCTCAGTAGGACAGGGTAGACATTGCTGCAGACGACCTTCCAATTGAGAAATCCCTGTGTCTCTGACCCTATCAATAAGGCAGGTGAGTTTGGCACTGTGCTGTTCTTTTTGTAATAAAGAGCACCTTGGTCATTGTGAATAGTGAGACACTCTGATCTGAAGCGGAACATGGATCAAAATGAAGAATATGCCTAGATATATGTATTTTTTTGGTCTTGCTGAAGTCAGCCATGCCTTTTTGGTCTTTTGGGGGGAAAATGCATGGTGTCATTCCATCTATACAGAAGGAAGACATACCAGGCCAGGCAACTTCTCTAAAACCAGTTGTGTTGAGTTTGTCTCCATTTAATTTTATCCGGGTTCATTGGGACCCTGCTTTGTGTTAAAGCCCATGAGTAAGGCAGGAGAGATACCGATTCTTACCCTCTGGAAGCTTGCAACCT
Source organism: Callorhinus ursinus (assembly GCF_003265705.2). Taxonomy (NCBI): domain Eukaryota; kingdom Metazoa; phylum Chordata; class Mammalia; order Carnivora; family Otariidae; genus Callorhinus; species Callorhinus ursinus. Next base: position 15,584,915 of record NW_027397082.1, on the reverse strand, counting down.
AGTTTATTGGGCTTTGAAGAAGCCTGTGAACAAAGTTCCTTTTTTTACCTGCCCAGACTGTAGTCAGTTGAGACAGAGACAAAGGGTGAGACAAGTGGAGATCAAATACCAGCTTTATTGCTTTTAAAAGTTATATAGGAGCAAGTGGGCTTGCTAATACTGCCTGCCAGACCTGGATGCACCCATCTAGTCACATGCACAAATAGTAAATCAGAAGCTGTCTTGTGGAAGCCTCTTCCTAGAACACCACGGCAGTGAGGTACAGAGAATGTGATCTTTGCAGGCAAATCCCCAAAATAGTGGACCTGGGAATGAGTCGTATATGCCTAGTTCTTTTTTTGCAATGTTACCAATCTGATTACCATCTTTTTGCCCTGCAGAGGAAGAAGTGGAACACATTCCATATTTTAAGACCTGCATGAGTCAAGAACTAGATGGATGGTGTAGATTTGTAAGACCATGAGCTAGCCAATCTAATTGCATCGAATAGATGCTCACCAGGTACAAGAATGAGTGCCAGATAGGTGGTTGGAGTTTAGATTCTAGAAGGCATTTAATACCAAGAGAATAAATTGTATCCAGACACTATCTAGACCATGACCGTATTGAAGGCTTTTAGAGGGTGTTGCTGATTTGTACCTGGAGATGCATTCTGTGATTTGGAGATAAAGCCGAATTTAATTGGTCTCTAGGGGTCATTAGTTTTTAACCTCCTTCACTGGAGATTCTTATAGAAACTGAGATTGTGTACCATATGGCCAGTTAGCAAAGAGACTATAATTTTTCTGGACTCTGAATGCCCTTGAGTAATGCATCTGGGAAAACTAGGAAGCTTTCACATTCAATTCAACTAAATTAATGCACTTTCATAGAGTATATTTTGTTTGATGAGATGAAGGTGGTGCATGAGACTCACAATCTACTGGAAAGATACATGACCCTATTAGGGTAGTTAGTGATCACAGACTAACTTGTATTAAAGCTGTGATTTTCCGTGTTGTAGAATCACTAAAGAGGAAGGTTAAATCTAACTTGAGGAATTTGGGGGGACTTGGAGATGAATTGGCTTCAAGGATGAATTACTGGAGCTTGGGAGAAAGGCATGTCTGGTGGAATACCAGCATGAGATGAGAACCAGAGTCTGATGAGTAGATGCCCATTTTCATGGAATGTTGAGTGACTTTGGGGAACAGTGGGGTTAAATATTGCGAAGATACTAGTAAAGAGCTAAATTGAAGAGTTGGGCATTTATTTGATGGGCAGATTTTTCTCTCTGTTTTTCCCTTACATCTACATACCTAAAAATGATATTTGGATGTTTGATGCAGTCTCCTATGCCAAGTTAATATATATTATGATGTGTTAGGATATTACACCTATTTAACCTTGTCTGAAATGTCAGAGATGCCTTTAAGTAACACAGGTGTGGATTGGCTCGGGATGAGCACAGCCACTCAAATCTATTTACTAGTGTATCACTCCATCTTTCACGTGGCCCTGTCAAGCTTCTTCTTGACCATGGGAAGGGGACAAAGAAAATGAGAACTTACTTGAGAATTCACCCTGCAGGTCTTGGCACTAAGAGACCTTGGAAGCCAGTGGGTGGGAATCCACCCCCTCTGAACTTCCTAAAACTGAATAAAGCAGAGACATTGTTTATTTCTTGGTCTGTTGGAGCAGTCTCCTTCTGTAGAGAGTCTCTTCTCATTCTTCCTTTAATCCCTGCTTCCAAGTACAATATTGTCATGGCTGTAATTACATAATCAGGTGAGAAAATAATTCTTAAAGGCCAAATAATAATTTCTTTTTTAAGGTGTCAGAGCCTGTTCCATCAAAACAAGTCTGATGATGACAACGAGTACAATCTATTATGTGTGTTCACCATTATTCTGTGATACTCTTTTCACGTAGAGCTTTGTTGTGGTTTCTTCACATCACTAACTCCAAACTACATTTCTTCTTAGTTGCTTTCCACTGATAAATCAAGAAACAAATATTCTTTCCAACACCCTCAAAATTATATTATGGAAACATTGCTCTGAGCTGCGGGTTGGATGCATTTTCTTCAATATTTTCCTGGATGTAAAGCATCCAACTCGTACCTCATTATAATAATAACAACAGCATACCAGGTAATGCCTAAGACTGGTATTGTTGAATAAAAATATATTATGTTGGCTACAGATGCACTTCTAAATGTTCTACCACCCACATTTTTTAAAGTAAAACAAACAGGTGAAGTTAATTATAATAATATATTTTATTTAACCAAAATACCTAAAATATTATCATTTTAGTATGTGCACCATTTGAAAGATTACTAATGAGATATTTTATATTTTTCCATACTAAATCTCCAAAATTCTGGGTGTATTTTACACTTCCCCCATATCTCAATTCATATGCTAAATTTTCATCAGAGATACTTGATCAGTATTCACATTTCATAAAATGTGCAGTCGGAAAAGTAGAGTCACATACCCAAGTTATTCTAAACACACTTAAAAGTTTGCCAATAACAGAATTGGGTGTTGGTTTTTAAGTTGAAGTTCAGATTGTTTCAAATAAAATACAGGTAAACTTCAACTCCTTAGTCCTACTGGCCACATTTCAAGTGCTCAGTAACCATATGTGGCTAGTGGCCATAGTATTGGTTTGCATAACCCTAAATTATATCTATCTATCTATCTATCTATCTATCTATCTATCTATCTATCTATCTATCTATCATTGCCATATCTCTTTGTGGTAGGTATCATCCCCCCTGGTGCCTATGAGAGTACAGAGGTGCAGACAATTTAGTAACTTGGCTCAGATCACACAGATAGTAAAATGGTAGAGCTATGTTTGAACCAGTCCATGTATATTTGAATAAAAAGGCCAGGCTCTTCCCACATGCATTTTTTTCACATTTATTTACTTTTTTTATTGAGGCCTAATTTATGTATAGTAAAACTTACCCATTTTGGTTTGCAGTTCTGTGAGTTTTGATAGGGGTATGCAGCTGTATAACTACCACCATAATCAAGATAGAGAACTGTCACCCCAAAATACTTCCTTGATGGCTTTTTTGTAGCCAACCATTTTCCCACCCCAAATCACTGGCAGACCAGTCTGATTTCTTTCTCTCTCCTGTTTTGCCTTTTATGGGTTTTCATGTGATTGGAATTATACAGTAGATAGTCTTTTGAGTTTGGCTTCTTTTACTTAGAATCATCCATTTGAGAATCACCCATGTTGTTGAATATCAGTAGACGTTCCTTTTTTTTTTTTAATTTCCAAATAGTATTCCATTATGTGGATGTGCCCTGGTTTGTTTATTCATTCACCAGTTGAAAGACATTAAAGTTGTTTCCAGTTCTGTGTGGTAATGAATAAAACCTCTATGAACATTCATGTAAACAGAAGTTTTTCTTTCTCATGGGTAAATACCTAGGGGTAGGATTGCTGGGTTGAATGTGGTAGACTATGATTATAAAAAGCCACCAAGCTGTTTCTAAAGTGGTATTCTCATTTTGCATCCCCACCTGAGATGTAAGAGTTCTGGTTGCTTCACATCTTCACTGACACTTGGCATTATCAGGTGTGTGTGTGTGTGTGTGTGTGGCCACTGTGAAAGGAGCCTAGTGGTACCTTAGTGTGAGTTTAATTTGAATTTCCTAATGACTATGTGGAACTCACCAGGATGGATAAAATGAGACTCTCTGAGTCATCTTAAGTGTTCTGCTTTCTTTGCCCATCTTATTGATGTTCCCTTGCTTTCCCTGTCCCTTGTGCCTGCTCCCCACCCTTGCTTTATCATGAACTTGAGTGACCCATCTTTGGCCAGATGGACAGCTGCTTATAGACTCCACAGGCACATATTTCCCCGCCTTACCTTCATCAGCCCCTCACCACCAGTTCCACTCTAGGGACAGCCCAAGGCAGACCATGGTAATTGCTTTTCTCAGCAGAGCCCTGGTTTCCTTGTCCTAAGGGCCCAGGGAGGTGAGAAACAGATGCCCATACCACCTGGACTCAGTGCTCTGCCAAGAAGCTGCTGTCAGTTCCCCTTCATACCTCAAATTGATTTCCAGAAGGAAAATGGGCCACACAAGCCTGTACTTGTACTACCATCTTCTGTGGGCACCATCCCAAGCTGGTGCCCTTCTCTTTGAACTCTGGGGCCGGCAGCTGCAAGCCATGCTTCTGATTTTAAACAACAGTGGGAGGAAACATGGTCAGAGTTTATCAGATGCCAAGTACCTCCTTGGGTGGAAGAGTTAAAATGGGTGTCTCATTCTCTCATTCCTTTATATCGTGTGTAGTGAGGCTCAGTAGTGTTTCATGATACTTTTGCATCAGAGACATACATGTGCCTACATGTGCACACATGCATGTGTACATGGGTATGAGTCCTAGGCTGTAGCATACATGCATTTTGTACTGGGGTTGCAGTCAAGAAGTTTGAAAGCTGTTGGCCTAGGGCACACAGAAGCAAAGTGCCCTGTAAACTTATAGCCTATTTATACACGATTTAGAGCCAAGAAGCAATTCAGTAATAATGTAAGGGTTTTGAACAATCCAAATAAAAATCAGAAGTGTTCTGGTTCTTTCGGACTGGAGGGAGATGGCTCATATTTGACTATAGGAGAAAGTCCTTCAGAGCTGCAGATGGCTTTCCTGTGTCTTTTCAGACCCCACTCTCCAGATTCTGCTCTCAGAATATGTAGGGAATACGAAAAATGCCCATCTGAGTGGTGTGGTGCTCAGTGAGAAAATGTGGTAGTGACCATTCCGTTTGCCAAAGACACTCATCCAGAAGAACCCAAGAGGCAACTGAATGGCTAGTAATTGATGCTGTGATGCATCCAGCTAGGAGGCAGTGGATGGGGGTGACAAGAGCCCCACAGGAACAGGCTCCAAAATCTAAGTCGGACTTGTAAATTTCTCCAGGGAGGTAGACACCAAGGCCCTGGGCACATGTTGGAGGGGACCAGCTGGCTTATAGGAGAGCATTCTCTAGAATCATCATCTGGTGGTCCAACAGAAAAAGTACCAGCTCCATGGCTGAAGAAAATACCAAAAGGCCTCCATCATACAGATGGTTCTATCCATTCTCTGTGAGGAATAATTGGTAGTCAGGTTTAAGAGAAACACTTTTGCAGTTGGTTTTTAATAAAGACTGAGGTGATAGGAGAGCCTCAGAGCCTCTAGATGAGCATAGAAGATGGCAGTCTTCCCAAAATGGCACTGACTTTAAGCAGCTGGGGCAGGGAGGGTTTGTCCGGTAAGGACAGAACTCTGACACCAGTGCCCCTCCCCCCACCTTGGCTTCTGTCCGTACCCACCCTCTGTTCAAGTTAGGAATTTAATCATTTCTTTGTTGGCCATTTGTCAAATTCCCCTGGTGGTGTCCTTCCCAGATAAATTCTGTTCTCCTCTTGACATTCTTTGTCCATTTTTTGTTTGTTTTTATCTGCGTTGGCATTCTTTTTCAAGGGCAGTCAGATTACTTAAGAAAAACAAAAGCAAAAACAAAAACAAACTTCTTATTTCATCCACTAAATTATGTCATTAAAAAAAATAAAAGAGCTCACTTCTATAAAATTCTTTCCCCCTAGTATTCTCTCAGTTAACCATGATCCTCAAAGAATGGGGAATAAATACACTTAAAATTCTGAGATATCTCTTTCCAGAAAACCTGTCATTCAACTTCATGTTTATATACATTTAAATGAGTTGACTTGCCTTTTGGCTTTGGAACATGCTGAGATTGTACAGGAAGTTAGGGAATCTTTCTTTGAGGTACTGTTGTCATTCAGAATATCTGTTCTTATTGCCCAAAATGTAGACGTGGAAGGAATAAAAGTTTGAGTTGAATCTGACTTACTCTAGAACACTTCTGAATCATAAATTTCTTTTAATTCTCTAGCTTCTTGTTTTGTGGCGATGATCTTCTCCCTTCTTAATATCAAGGGTATGCAAATTCCAGTAGATCAGGAACTCTGGCAAGAGTGCTCTGCATTTTCTCATGTATCCATGCTTAGCCAGCTGAGGAAAAAGAGGAAGGGCAGAGTTGATTTTGTCTATTTCAAAGTGACCATTGGCTGAGACCCAAAGGTGACATGGAAGTTATGCAGGATCACACAAAGATGGATGCCAGGTCACCAAGCTGGGTTGTCTGCCTGAAAATATCTGCCTCACTACTAATCAGGAGGCTAAACTTCCAGCCTTAAGGACTATACCTTAATGCTTTCAAAATCTTCCTACAAGCTCCTCCTGAGCCAAAGTACATATTCCACAGAAGGGGTAACTCCTTCGGTTGTTATCCCCACCACTGCCACCTCAAGAGGGAAGGTTAATAGTTAATCAAGGATAAGATCCTATGAACAGAATGCAGAAACATATAAAGTGGGAAAAAGCAGATGGGTAAAAGGGCAGTGGGACATCTGGGTCAGGGGCAGGTGGTAGAGGGTGCAGAGATGAACTTAAACTTCTCCCAAAGACCACATGGTATATGGCATTTCTCACCATGTTCCTCCTCTTCTCTTCTTTTATACCCCCAACACCCTGTGGAAAGCGCTGGGGCTTCTCCCAGGGCTTCTCCAAGATTATCAGCATTTGGCCCAACATGGTTCTCCATCTCTTGCCCTTTTTCCTAGGTAGCAGGTATCAAAGGGATATTCTTGGCAAACAAGAAGGTGGATGACCAGGTGAAGACGTATATCACTTACAACAAGGGCAGAGACTGGCGCCTACTTCAAGCCCCAGATGTGGACCTGCGTGGAAGTCCAGTACACTGCTTGCTGGTCAGTCACCCCATCTCACATGAAGTCCACAGGGCAAGCTGGTCACCTGGGGATGTCCCATCAGGGGCTTTCTTCCAGCAAGGGGTCTTAGGAACTTGGCTGGTGCTGGGCAGGCATTTCCCACAACCCTCAGGGCGTTGATCTCCAGGCTCAGATTGCCATACCACTTGGATGGAAAGCTCAGTTGAAACTCACAGGCATGTACTGAGAATACACTATGTGCTCCAACTCTTAGTAAGATAAAAACATGTTTAAGAGACAGTGCCTGCATTCCAGAGTCCCAGACAGGGCTCAGGAGTAGAAACACCCCTGCTAACTGATACTGATATGATTCAGTTTGATAAGTGCTTGATAGATGTCAAGGTAAGCAAAAGTTGCCTTGCCAGCCCAGGAGAGATCAGGATGGTGTGTCCACATGGGACGGTGGTTACTCTGTCAGCATTCCCAGGGAGTGCCAGGTGTATGGAATATTGAGGTAGGCACTCTGGAGGACATGATGCATAAGAAGTTTTCTCTGCCCTCAGGTGTGTGAACTATAGGTGGGGAGGGAAGGCAGATCATTAACAGTGAAGTTCATGAACCCTCTGTGCTGTCTTAGAAAGGACCTATGTGAGAAACTCTTCAAGGCCTCGGAAATGGTTATGTTTCTCTCTTAGCAAAAAGTTGCCTTTTGCCATTGTTAAAAAGATTTATTACCAACTTTCCACATTGTAGACATTATGTTAAAAACTGAGGATATGGGGGCGGACAGGGCCTTTCCTTTTTTTTTTTTTTTGTAGATTTCAATCTAACCCCCTCTTTTCAGCTGGGGTTCCAGGCAGATCAGAGCCAAATGCGCACCCACCTAGGAGCTGGTCATAGTGTGAATTTTCTTTTTTCCTAGGCCTTACCCATGGCTTTATCTTATTTTCCTAACCTAATTTTCTTCTTTCTCCAATTTCATCATTCTCTTGTTTTTATTTATTATATAGAATACCTATCTATAAATCCCTCATCCTTTTTAAGAACACCTAAAAAAGGATAAATGAGTAAATAAATTTCTATTAGTTTTAGACAGTGTCTTCAAACATTTTAGGTAAAATTCAAGTAACATTATAAACAGGAGTCAAATAATGTGAAGGAGAAACAGAAACAATCTGGTTGAAGAAGGGGGTAGAGGGCCTGGACACTGCTTTACTTAGCTTCCCCGCTTCATCCCTCCCAGTGGCCGCCTACAGCTCTAAAAAGCAGGATGTGATGGTCAAGATCAGAAACAGGGGAAGGTCAGGATCATTCTGTGGGAAGGAATGGTCAGGGAGGCTTCCTAAGGCTGACCATGGACTGGACCTTGAGGGATGGGGCAGGTATGAGGAAGGGAGGGGAGGCCTACAGTTGTGATGGGGGCAGCTTCTGATGTGAGCATACTAGCTGCCTCAGGCAGAAATGTCTCCTGCCCAAATCTTAGTGTGAGACTGTTTCTGGAAGCCTCATCTCTGGTGGGGCAGGGGTGTGTGTCAGAAGTTTGCCGGAACGAAGCTGTTTTCTTCTCCATTTTAGCCCTTCTGCTCCTTACACCTGCACTTGCAGATCTCTGAAAATCCATATTCCTCAGGAAGAATTTCTAGCAAGGAGACAGCCCCGGGACTTGTGGTGGCTACAGGTAAGAAAGACATTCCCTGTGCTTCTTCCTCCCTGACAGCTTTTGGAATATTTATCACCTCTTTGGACTCATTTGAACATTGGGTGAAAGTGATGGGCACTCCCCCCCAGAAAATAGGCAGGGTCATGGAATCCCAGGGCCAGTCTCGTGACCCAGGAAAAGAGCTCCAGACACTTGTAACTTCTAGGTTACTGCGCATCCCACACAGTCACAGAGCTGTCCCCTGTGCTTAGCAAGAGGCCAGAGTTCCTCTCAAAGTAAACTGATCAGAAAGCTTGTTTGTCGTAGGGAATTCTCACTTTAAGACACCTTTGATATATGAACTTGCTAGCTCACCAAATATAAGTTGGGGCAATTTTCTCTTTACACAGAGGATTCTTTGCAAAGGCTTTCACCCCAGAGCTGTTTTTAATCAGGAGGTCTCTGGTGCATGTAAAGGTTTGTTTACACATGATTAACCACTTGGCTGAGAGCCTGGGGGAAAGGGCAAAAAAACCCCTAAGGTTGCATTGTTGGAACCACTGTCCAGTGATCATCAATCAGAAATGAAGATAAAGCAACTCTGCAATGAAAATGAAAATCTCTGGGGAATGTGCTCTGATTAGCATGCGTTTGATTTACATGTACCTTTCAGGAATACATTGATGGCATAAAGCAAGGCAGGCTTCTAATCTCCGAAGTTAGAGTTCTGGTGTTAGGCTTTTCTCTAATGAAAGCAGATAAAGTCACAGTGATTTCCTGAGATGGCACATTCTGTCTTGTCTCATCAACCCGAACCTCTGGCTCCTGGGTCACTGCTCTCCTAGACACGACTTCCTTCTCCATGCCCCCAGCTGCAGGAACTTTGAAACACCATCGGTGACTGACCACGTGGATCAGATTTGCAGCGAGAGTAGTTCTCAAGCATTCTAGGCCATTTCTCTCAACCCCATAGGGATTGAATCCCCGTATGGAACACCACTGGCGTCAGGACAGGCTTCAGTCCAGGTTAGCAAGAGATGAGGGCAGTCTGTGTTGCTGTTCTGGCTTGGGGAGTAATCCCCACACTCCCTAATCCTTGTGGGTTGGACCTCCCAACTCAGGGACTGCAACATTCTCTGCCTCTTCTCCAGGCCTGCTGGACACCCTGGCTTGGAATAGAAGCAACATGGAAAACAGTAATTAAAAAAAAAAAAAAGAAAGAAAGAAAAGAAAGCAGTAATCAATAATAAAAGTTAATATTATTTAATATACCAACTATATAGCCAGGCATTGTCCTATGTGACTTAACCACTCTGAACTTCAGTATTTTCATTGGCAAAGTGGGGTTGACAGTATTGACATAACAGAATTGAAGGATTAAATGAAGAACTAGATTTAAGGTGCTCGGACAGTGCCTGGGACATATTGAATGCTCAATACACATTAGCTGTTATCATCAGTAATATTACAGAAATTTAACCCTGGTCTTCATGTATCAGAAGACTGTGATTTATACATCTTCTTCAACAGAATCCATAAATCATATGCACACACTAGACCTACGCTGACTGAATGAATATACTCAGGAACCCTGGTGTCCTGCTTTCCAAGCTGAGCTCTGACACTAGCCCTGTGAATTTGGCTTAGTTCTTCAACCACTGGGCTTTGTTTTCCCCATTTTTAAAACAGGTTTCTTTTTTTCCTACCTTGTGGGAGTTTGTAAAACTTAGAGATAGAAGAGTATGTCCACAAGATCCAGCAGAGTGCTCAGAGCATAGTGAGGTGGGATTAGTTGTAGATTTTACCTGTGACCATTGCGTGCCCCTAAATTAGTCGCATGTTAAGCCTTTATAAATTAACAAACATGGACACATTAAAGATGTGTTTTTATTTTATTTTATTTTATTTATTTGAGAGAGAGAGAGAGCAAGAGCAAGGAGGAGAGGCAGAGGGAGAGGGAGAAGCAGACTCCCTACTGAGCAGGGAGCCCGACGTGGGGCTCGATCCCAGGACTCCAGGATCATGACCTGAGCCGAAGGCAATCGCTTAACCAACTGAGCCACCCAGGCGCCCCAAAGATTTGTTTTTGAAAGGTTTTTGTCCATAGACACTTGACCCTTGAACAACGTGGGGCTTAAGGGTGCCGATCCCCACGTAGTTGAAAATCCACATATAACATTTGAGTCCCCGAAACTTAACTACTGATAACCTACTGTTGACCAGAAGCCTTACCAATAATATAAACTGTCGATTAACACATATTTTATATGTTATATGTACTGTATACTGTATTCTTACAATCAAATAGGCTAGAGGAAAGAAAATGTTACTAAGAAAATCATGAGGAAGAGAAAACACATTTACAGTGCTGTACTGTATTTGCTGGGAAAAAAAATCACAAGTGGACCCACACAGTTCAAATTCATGTTGTTCGAGGATCAACTGAATATCAGAATTTACTAATGCCTTTTCCTCTCCCCCTTTGTAACACTTATAACTTTGTATGGCTCCTTGCCATACAAATGGCCCTGTGACATTGGGAGGGATGTAACACAGCTGAAGAGATCCCGACAGAAAGCCAGCCATGGGTCATGGGCACATGCCTCCTCATGCCCAGCTTCTCCTTACCATGCTTGTCCGCTATCCCTGGGAGGTTGTTCGCTGTCAGGAAAATAATTACGAAGTCAGCCAAGGATGTCTTCAGTGGCTGGCATGGAGCCTGTCTCTCCAGGGCCCTTTTGCACATCCTGTCATTTCACCTGCCTCTGGGTGTCTGTGACCCTGGGCTCACTCCTGTCCACTCCCGCTGCTCACCGCCTCTTCCCCTTCACTCTGAGGTGGGGTCTCGGGGGAGCTGCGTGGAGGCCAGGAGCCATCTCTAACTCCAGTTGAAGCCGTCTCAGAAGGCAGATGGAATTCCAGTCTGGAGAGTCTGACAATTGCCTGTAGCCAGCAGGTACACCAGGGTTCTAAATATTCTTACCACTGTGCTTTCAAGCCTATGCGTCAAGACCTCCGGTCTTCATGGTGCCTTACAGTATGCAAAGCATTCTCTGTGCTTCAACTGCGTGGCAGCTCTATCATGTGGAAACGGTGATGAGTCTTCTCCTCAGTTTACAGATGAGGTGATGGAAGAGGAAGAGGAAGAGGTCTCAGGCCCACACCGACACTCACTCTGGCTTTAGTTCTCTTCTGTCCAGCCAGAACTAGTCCTGAGCCCCTTCATGTGCTGGCTGCACGCTACCCCCGGCTCCGTACCAGGCTTCCTAGAAACTGAAGCTCCATGGAGGCACATCCCTCCCTGCAGTGCATTGTGCACTGTCTGCTTCCTTTTTCACCGAGCCCTTAATCCTCTGAACGGGCATCTGGGCTGGTGAGAGAAGCATCTCTTACTCCAGAGGACTACAGAATTCTCTCCATCTCTTTATGTTTTTTTTTTCTTTTTTTTTGCACAAGTGTTTAACTAAGAAGCAAAGAAAGGTAGCCCCGAGAGGAAATGGGAGTTTTTACAAATTGTTTAAAGCTGCCAAAAAGGGCAGTGGAACCTCCAGGATTTACCAGCTAAGCCATTGGTGAGAGAAACTCTGTGTCCCTCTCTGTGTCTCTCCTTCCTCTCTGCCATTGCACCACTTCAGTGGGGAACATCAGTGGGGAATAGCTACATCTTCCAACCTGACCAGAGACCACTTCGGGGAGCCTCCTGGTTTCACTTTGCCAATGAGGCATTTTCTTCAAGTCTTCCTTCTCTGACACCAGAACCCAAATTCTTCCTATCAGAGATTCCCCATGGGGCCACTTAGGAACTGCCCATGTTCTAAGAGCCAACTGTCCTGGATACAGCTTTTCTGTCCCTTCCTCTGGGAACAAACTTTCTGGTTCCTGTGGTCAGCAGCATTTCTTTCAGGTCTCCTTTCAGTTGACCGAAGATATTTCCAAAAACAGACTTCGCTTATGAGCCTTGGATTCTCATCACCACAACACCTCCAAAATCAGTCTGGTGGAACTTTGAAAGAGGGGCTTAGATAGTTGACAGAACCAGCTCCTACAGAGGGTACAAAATGATGAGAGAGATCCTAAGAAGCCATGACAGGGACAGCAGATTCCAGGTCAAGGGTGACTCTGTTCCTGCCTCTGTCTCTCGCTCTCGACCACCTTGGTAGACATGACTGATTGATCACCATGCTCTGTTCTTTTGAAACCAAATCTGGCTTCAGAATCCTTCTTAGCAGGCAACCATCACCAAATGATTGGAGTTGACATTCTCTGTCCCATCCCTCTTTTCTTTCTTCATCTGTGTCTTCCACAAACCCTATCTGGAGAGTTGAATTCCAGATTCCAGGCAGATCTCCACAGAGCTGCTCACTGTGCCTCTCCCTGCCCCTCTTGCACCTACTGTCTGAGCTGTGAGCCCCAGGGTTATTTTTGGAAGCCTGAGTGTCAAAACAAGTTGGCTAGCTATGTACTCCCTGGTGCTGATGGGAGTTTGACAAGCTGTAGCCTGGCTTTAATTTCTCATTTTGAAGCATTAAATGTCAGGAGCTCAATTAACATTTTCATTATTGCATTTTTATTGTGCTCTTATTTAGGCTACAGATGTGTGGGAGCTAACATTCCCTTCCTGCTATTTTTAAAGAAAAAAATATCAGCCAAAATGATAAATTCTTACATCTTTAGGGTACTTTCCTGATTCTTGATACCTCCCCAAAAGCACATCAACATTGGAACATGGTTTAATCATTTGTTGACTCATTCATCCGTTCCACAATTATTTATTGAGCGATTAACTACTGCATTTGGGGCACTGTTCTGGGCTCTGAGGTGGGGGGTGCCCATTGGGGATCCTTGGGCAACATAGGTAGACTAGAAAATCTTGATCACTGCCTTTTTTAATGAACATAACTGCAAGGGGAAGAAAAAGAATGGGAAAGAAAGAATGAAGGGGTGTTGGGATGGAGGCAGTTAAGAGTGGCACAAACCAGATGCCTTCTTTTCCTGCCCTACCTGATAGCCATGATCTGCTGAGTACGATCATTTTATTCTGGGCACCCTGTAAACTTGGTTACATAGTCTATAATATTGGGTCATTCAACTGCTTGGCATACAAGGGACAAGTGGACACATTTAAGTTGGAGGCACACTCACATGTATACACATGGACACACACATACCGGTTTTCCTTAGGCTACAATTATACATGAGGAGGAAGTTGTCCATAGGCCCAGCTTCTGCACAGATGTCTACTGTTCCACTCTTTGCCACCTTCAGGAGCACCTATCATGATCAATTTTAAGAGACTGTTGGTAACAGCATGAATAGTTCAAGAGATCCAAGCTCATTAATATCGAGTCTTTGATTCTTACCATTTAAAGATGCATTCCTGTCATATTATTTACTTTGAGTTCCCATGTTGTTTTTTTCTTCTTGCTGGGTTTTTGATATGATACCAAGAAAGCACTACACACATGAACTTTATTTTTATTTATTTTAAAGGAATTTTTAAAAATTAATTAATCATTGTTTTTAGTAATCTCTGCACCCAATGGGGGGCTCAAACTCATGACCCTGAGATCAAGAGTCACATGCTCTTCTGACTGAGCCAACCAGGCACTCCACATCAACTTTAAACATAACTTGGAAAACTTTACTCTCTGCCGCCTTCCCCCCAGTCCCAAATCTGCAAACAATTATAAACGATCTGCTTATGTTTCAGGCAACATTGGCCCGGAGCTCTCATATACTGATATTGGTGTGTTCATCTCTTCTGATGGGGGCAACACATGGAGACAGGTAACTGGGAGAATTGGGGACAGGGAAGAGGCATTTAGGGCAATTTCTACCCTCTCTTTTTCCTGTAGATTCTCAGGCTCAGTATGAGTGTGGTTGCAAAAGAAATGTGGAAGCAACTGTTCAGTTTGGTCCATTTTGGCTGACAGATGGATGAGCAGAGGGGTAAAATGGAAGCATTGGGTGAGAAATAGGAAGAACCAGAATTTTCCCATTTTTTTCCATTCTTTCATTCAGCAGTAAGTATGGGACAGCCACTGGATGCTAAGTACTGTGCTGGTTTCTGGGGATACAACTGATGAACTTGTTCCTATCATTAATGTGCCATGGGATCTGGGCAGATAGGTCTCTTTACCTTGCTGGATCTGTTTCTTTATTTACAAGATGAGCAGGTTAGAATACTAAAAACACAAAGCTGTGGAAGTCTCTGGTGGGTTAAGTATTATATAGGCCCAGCCTTAAGTAAGAAGAAGCAGCTTAATAGATACATCACTACATGAAAAATTAATTCAATTTTACAAACATTTGTAGCACACTGTCCAATAGAACTTTCTGCAAAGATGGAAATGTTCTCTGTCTGTGCCATCCCATGTGTCTATTGAATACTTGAAATGTGGCTAGTGTGACAGAGGAACTGAATTTTTTATTTTGTTTTAATCAATTTAAATTTAAATTGTCTCATGTGGCCACTGTATTGAACAACACAGATTAATACAATGTCAATAGGTGTCAAGTACAAACCTGAGGAGGCAATTGAATATTTTGGAGTCCTTTTCCTCAAGGAGTTCAAAATTAAGTAGAGAAAACAGCTTCATAAATAACTAACTGTAGTTTAGAGTGATTTTTTTTTTTAAGAGAGAGAGAAAGCGCCCATGAGCAGTGGGGAAGGGCAGAAGGGAGAGGGAGAGAATCTTAAGAATTGTAAGAGAACCTTACATGGGGCTTGATCTCAGGACCCTGAGATCGTGACCTGAGATGGAATCAAGAGTCAGACATTTAACTGAGCCACCCAGGTGCCCCTGATTATATTTTAGTAGCATTTTTAGCCTGCAGAGCAAAGGGAAGAATTACTTCTACTGGGAGAAACTGGGAAAGATTTCACAAGAAGAGTTGACATTTTACTAAGTCTTAAAGGTGAAAGGTTTTC
Organism: Callorhinus ursinus; assembly: GCF_003265705.2. Taxonomy (NCBI): domain Eukaryota; kingdom Metazoa; phylum Chordata; class Mammalia; order Carnivora; family Otariidae; genus Callorhinus; species Callorhinus ursinus. The sequence continues at coordinate 15,569,593 of NW_027397082.1, read as the reverse complement.
ACCTGAGGAAGATGAAAGAGGAACACTGAACATCTTGATGTAGGTGCAGCCACCATCTGCAATCTAGTTGGAAAAGTTCCAACTTGGATCCCTATATGAAGCTGTCATCACCATCACCAACATCACCATCACCACCCCCATTGCCACCACTGTCACCACTACCACCATCAAAAGAAAAATTTACCAAGAACCCACCAGATGCAACCAGCTATTTTAATTAAGTACTATAAGGCATACAACAAAGAATAAGTTAAGGTTCCTACCCACAAGGCCATAATTAGGTAGATGAGATGCAGACACATAATTCAGAACATATCTTCAGAATAAAAGATAATCTCATTTAAGTGTCAAATGAGGATGGAAACTAGAACTTCAACTCTTCTGGTACAGAAACTCCTAGCAACAAACCATTGTCCCTCCAACTCAAGAAATAGCTCACCTGGCCGGGTGACTACTGCAACATTCCTTCCTTGTGTTTTTACTACTTTGGTTTTCTTTTTCTTTTTCCAAATAGCTAAGGATTCCAGTTTCCACTCCAGTGTTGGACAGGGCAATTGTTAGCAGTGGCCAGAGTGATAGAGAAGAAAGTGAAAAGATAATGGTGTCTCTCTCCCCCCCATGCCAAGTATCTTGTACCCCTCATCCTCGGACTTCAATCCAGCCTCTCCATTATGTGGCTTAGCACAGAGCCTACCTTTGAGCTCTGGAGAGAAAACACTGGCACTATAGGCCCAGAGTCCATTTCTCTCTGTTAGAGAAATGAATCACCCTGAGGTCCTTTTTGCATTGAGACTACCATTAGTGTGGATATTTTTATTTCCTTAAAAGGAAAATGTGAGAAAGGAAACCAATTGAGAGGTTAGGCCTGAGAATCCATTTACTTTTTCTCTATGGTGTTCCCTGGGGCATATGTACAGGAGACCCCATTCCTCCTGTTCCCTCCCTTTTGAATATGTTTATACCTCCTTACCTTTTCTACTATGGTTCACTTAATCCACCATCCCAACCTCTCCATCTAGGCTGTAAGAACCACCAGTGGTTAAGTAGTTAAGAGCTTCAGGAATCGTCCAATTCCACTTTCTTCCAGAAGATCTAAAGTAGGAGGTTGGTTTTCAGCTGCAGAAATGTTTTTTTCCTGTTTCAGGTTGGAGATACAATAGTTATATATAATAGAAGCACTGATACATGTGGGATCACCTCTGAAGTTCTCATAGCTCAGAGCCTGGCATCATAATAGGTGCTTAGGAAATGCGTATGGGTAGATGGATGAATGGATCACTGAATGCATGAATGAATGAGTGGACAGATGAATAGGTAATGGACAAAGGGATGAATCAAAGAATGAATAACTCTGGATCCCTGGAAGCACTATGTTCCAATGCACATTCAGAGTAAAGATCTGCAAGGGCCCAACTTAGGCCTTCATCCAGCTTGCATGGAAACCTAGGAGATGGTGGCTCAGTCTAAGAACTCAGTCATCATGTATACCATAATGTCTAGAGAAATTGTCTTTACATTCCTAGACAGTTTATGAACAACACTGTAAGATACAGACCATTTATAAATTAGCAAAAATCTGCATAGATGAGAAAGAAGAGAGAGCTGAGTAGTAACTTACTCGGATGCCAAGATGGGGAAGCATTTTTGAAGTCATATTTTTCCTTTGGGTTATCTAGCTGAGCATCTTGTTGTCTCAACTTCTTGTAGCACACTGGTTCACAGTACTAGTGGAGGGAGCCCTGGAAATACCATTTGACTGGCTTTGGGAGAATTATTTGTTCTCTCCAAAGCCCATGTCCTCATCTATTAAGTGGGGATAGTAGTATTTGCCAAACTACCTGATAGGGTTGTTGGAAGGCTCAGAACCTAGATGAAACAATATTTGTGAAAGACTTTGTAAACTGTAAGCACTATGCAAATGTAAGGTGTTGCTAAGATTGTTGTTGTTGTTGTTGTTGTTGTTGTTCCAGATCTTTGATGAAGAGTACAATGTCTGGTTCCTAGACTGGGGTGGCGCCCTCGTGGCCATGAAACACACACCTCTACCAGTCAGACATTTGTGGTAAGGACAGCTCCCTACCCTATTAATAAGCAATTTTTTTTTTTTTAGTGGAAAGTGTTGGGACAAGTTTTTCTGCATGACTTTATACCCATTTACCCATTTCCTCTTCCATTTATTCATCTATACATCCATTTATTACACATCCCATCATCTAACCCTTAGGTAGCAGTGGTAGGCCAGAAATTTAGATGGGGAAGTATGATGATTAGAAAAGGGCGGTAGGAGTGGGGGCTCAGATAAGCAGAAAAAACCAGGAAGGACCTGTGAGTTCAAGCAGACAAGATTAAGAATCCAAAATACAGGAAATGGAAATTGCCACAAGAAGAATGTTAGGTTCATGTAGTAGATACGAATTTCAGTTCTAGATAATTTGAGTTTAAATGTCTGTGAATATTTAAGCAGAGATGATGATTTTTCAGATATATTCATCTGATGGTCAGGACAGAGGTCTGGGCTGACACTCTAGATTTGGACACATTAGCCATTAGATGGTAGGTGAAGCCGTGGCAGTGGTCCCAATGCCTCAGAAGAGTGGGTACAACAAGGAGAAACCGGGGATTCCTGCAGAACACTGTTAAATACCAACACACAGAGCAGAAAATAAATTATGGAACAGACCAAGAAGTAGACAAAACAATAAAAACACAGGAGAAATTTTTCTTTTTTTTTTTAAGATTTTATGCATCAGAAAGGATGAATACCCAACTTTTATATCAACATGGATGGGACTGGAGGAGATTATGCTAAGTGAAATAAGTCAAGCAGCAAAAGTCAATTATCATAGGGTTTCACTTATTTGTGGAACATAAGGAATGGCATGGAGGACATTAGGAGAAGGAAGGGAAAAATGAAGGGGGGGAAATCAGAGGGGGAGATGAACCATGAGAGACTATGGACTCTGAGAAACAAACAGGGTTTTAGAGGGGAGGGGGGTGGGGGGATGGGTTAGCCCGGTGATGGGTATTAAGGAGGGCACGTACTGCATGGAGCACTGGGTGTTATACGAAAACAGTGGATCACCATATCAAAAACTAATGATGTATTGTATGGTGACTAACATAACATAATAAAAAAGATTTTATTTATTGGACAGAGATAGACACAACGAGAGAGGGAACACAAGCAGGGGGAGTGGGAGAGAGAGAAGCAGCCTTCCTGCTGAGCAGGGAGCCCGATGTGGGGCTTGATCCCAGGACCCCGAGATCATGACCTGAGCCGAAGGCAGCCATTTAACGACTGAGCCACCCAGGCGCCCCAGGAGAAATGTTTTCATGGATGCTGAAGAAAGGGGTGATCAATAGCACCAAATTCTATAATCAGACCAAATTAGTTATGGAATGAAAAACAATCTAAGATTAAGCAATATAGAGGAGTAAAGGAGGTCATTGGTGATCTGTATCAGAGCAGATTCAAAAGAGAAGTGGGATTGAAAGGTAGATTACAGTAGATTTATGAACGAAATGATGAATGAATGAATGAATGAATGATAAGCAATGGAGTGAAGTGGAGACAGTGTAGATAACTCTCAATAAAGTCAATTATGGAATGAGGTTGAGTGTGTATATGCATGACCCTCCAGTGAGGACAAAGATCTGTGAGAATATATTTTGATGATGATGATGATGAGAAAGATTTGTGAGAATATATTTTGATGATGATGATGATGATGATTCTGTTGTTTGTTTTGGCTTTTGGCAGGGGATGAATAAGTATCATGTGTGTTTATATGCTGAAGGGGAAGAATTTCAGGCTTCAGATGCAGCAGAGTGAATATTTGAGAGTGAAAATTTGGCAGTAAAGGGTATGCTATCTAGAGTACAGTTGTTGGGATGAGCCATGAGCTGGAGGATGGACTCTGGCTTAACTCCCAGATGCTTGATTTTGGGAGACTCACCCTTTTAAAGTCAGAGTTTTACTGGGAAGCATCAGATTGTAACCAGTAAAAGATACAGGACTTCCAGGTGCCAAATTCAAGCTTAAGTCACCCTGGCAAGGACTTAAGAAGGTTTCTCTCAGTTATTAAGTTAAACCTTATCATTTTGCCATTTTTGTTGGTCAAAACTGGTCAAATATCATCAGTTTCTTAGAGCCTGAGGTAACATAAAGTCCAGTGGTTTTATCTACCACTCTGTCTTCATACAGAGAGATTATGAGATTAAATTTTGAAAAGATGCGTGGAGCCATTTGTAAGGAAAAGTACTCTACCAACTCAAGAATGAGCTTGTACAAGTTCCCATTGTAATTCTTTATCATCCCTTTACTACTGATTATATACTTTTTGGATAAATTAGAAGCATGAAATTACTTAATACTAATGATAGTCAGGAGTTTTGAGGAATTATATTCCAGGCACCATTCTAAATCCTTTACACGAATTATCTAAGTTAGTTCTTTAACAACCCTATGTATGTGGGTACTCTTTATCACATGTTTATAATGGCATTGAAATGCAGACATATTAAGTTCTTTGCTCAAGTCTACACAGCTAGTACCTGGCAGCACTAAATTAGGCCTCTGTTATGGCTGCTCTTCTCTTTTAACTGAATTTTCCAGATACTTTAATGAGTACACAGAGGCTTATCACGTGGCCCCAGCTCTCTGGGAGATCATAGTCAAGATAAGGAGCTTAGTCCACATATCACCAGAAATCCAAGCAATGCCTGCTTAAGCATGCTGGCCATGTGTATTGCTGCGATCTTAGCACAGGATGGAGTCCTGCCTAGTGTGTAAGGGGGTCTTCATTTAGCTGCTGACATGAGAGTTAATTCTTGAAAAAAGGATGCCCTGTGTCAGAGGACTGATGAAAGGCAAGCCAAGGGAAGAGAAACTGTTACCAAAGCCTGGGATTCAGGAAAAGTAGGGAGTGTTCAGAAAATATATTTGATTAGAATAAAAAAATGGGAGAAAGTAGAGTGGGTAGGACTCAGAAGAACTTAAATGCCAGGTTGACCCCGTAGATAATACCCTCTACTGCAAAGACCTGCCTTCTTGTGGAGGGAAGAACTTGTCTACTGAGGACTGAAGAGCACTTGTACTCTCAGAGAGGATTACTTAACTCTTAAAACAAGTTCAGTTGCTTATTTGTTTCTTAACCAAGAAAGGTAAACTTTTTTTAGCTCCATCATGATGTTCTAAGAACTTCCATTGAGGTCTCAATCAGAAAATCGGTAAATGCCCTGCAGACAGATATAGCTGAGCAGATTTCTTCCTTGAGAGAAGGGGTGGCAACCCCATCTCTCACTTGACCATCACCCTCCTGCTCTTTCTCCTTCATTATGGTAGGAACTTAGTACTTACTTAGTGGTTGATTTCTAGAGCCTTTTGCACAAAACTTTCCTTGTTCTAAGGAAATGAGGAATTTGGTGGCGTTATTTCCTTTTGGGGATAGGAGAAGTGAGTATATCTGGTGTGGAACGGAGGGACTAGAGAGTTTTGATTTTGGTTCATCTTCCATCCTTACATCTGACCATTCAGTCTGTTCTGCAGTGGTTTCTCACCCAAGACCTGATCACTTCCCAAAGGAGCATTTGTCTGGGAATTTCTGGAGGGAAACCATCCAAGCTGGAAAAATTGTTTAATATTCTCTCAGGGATATGTAAGTAGGATAAAATCGTGCCTCTCAAAGTTACCAGTACAAAGTTTGCATTTTCCCTTGCTCCATGAAATATCTCTTTTGTTGGTAGAAAATGTTTGCAAAACTCAGAAAGAAAATAGCTGCATTCCCATTCAACTTCCTCTTATAATAATGATAATACCACCCTCCCTGTGTTTGCCTACTCCAACTCACAAAGTATTAAACATGATTTTTCACACTAAGCTTTTGAGATAGAATTTTCTCCATTTAAAGGATGTCGACACAACCATTTGTCATAAATGCTACACATGTTTTCTTGAACTTGAACACCACCCATGATTTCTGCTTACTTGCCTACCTGTGAATGCCATTCTCTGTAAATCTCTGCACTGATTAAATGGCAGCCCTTGAGGACGTGTGTCAGAACACAACAAGAAATAACCCATTCAAGAATTCTCCTTTGCACTTCTCTTTCAAAGGCTAAGTGAGTGTTTTGGAAGGACTTGACTATACCATTATCACCAGTGTTTCTTTATGAGATTCTTGACTGATTTTTGTCTCATGCTTATGAATTGCAAGCTTGTGAAACTTAAGCAGTTTCTTCATCACCAGTGGCTTCTAATTAAGTCACAACCTTCAAGGTAAACAAATAGCTCATTTTAAATGAAAGAAAAGTTATCCGTTCATTGCTATTTTCTGTGTAGGCCTCAAACTGATGTTATTTTGTACACAGATGTATATATATTTGCATAGGGAAAAAACCCAACACCAGCCGACCCACTCTTACACAAGGGTAGGGTGGTTCTCAAATTTAAATAATAGCTATATTGCCTTTCAGAGAAAAGAGGAGTCATAATTGAAAAGCTGAGGAAATGTTAGCTAGGCTAATAAGGCATGCTGTTTCCCATAAATTGAAATGATAGGTAGCTAGATATGCATGAAGACAAAACAGCATACAAATGAACCCATCTGTTTGTGACCGTGTACATTTGGATGCATAGAGATTAGAACCTAAGTGCTGTTTCAGGTAAGCCCTCCATCCAGTATTTTCTTCAGACCATGGATGCATTAGGGTGAAATGAATAATGGCACCCTATGGAAGGCAGTGCTCTAATAAAAACTTGCAATAGACAGAGCTACTAATTGGCAGGTAGACGGGGGTCCTACTGTTTGCTTAGCCCTGACAAGCTGTCAGCGTCTCCTTCCAATAGGATGTTCTTGGAAACAGGAAACAAAACATCACCTGGCCCTTTGTGTTCCTTTGTTTTTCTATAAATGGTTGCGAGCGCTGGTGTCTTGTCCAGAGGCACATTGCCATGCAAACAATAGTCCTAACCAATAGGCTCTTCTGAAAAACGAAAGTGCACATGTTATTGTGAAGAACTTCCCGGTCGCTAAACTGCCACCTCCTCATGTGTTTGTGATCAAGAGTGATGCAACTGACCAAAGGGAGGAACACTGATTCTCAATGACCATTATAGCACTATTTCTGTGCTAGAGACTTCTGGGGAGGACTTGGTTATTCTTGGAAGATTCTGTTCCTTTTAGTGGATCTCATCTCAATATCATAAAGTCATAGATGCTAGAATAAGGAAGGGTTTTAGAGAATACGTAGTTTGGGTTCACATCTAGTGTGGCAGATACTTCTCTGACACCCCAGAGGATCACCCTACTTCACCACAATGCCGCAGAGCTGAACAACTCACATATACCCAAGACAGAGTTACCATCTTGTATAATGGCTTTAGCTGTTAAAAGATTGTTTTTATGCTGAGCAGTAGGGAATCTACTTATAATTAATGTCCATTAGTATCTGTTCTGCTGCCCAGAGCTATGCTGAATAAGTCTGATCCAGAATTGCACATGATATTTAGAATCATAGAGCTAGAAAGGACCTCAAGAGATTTCTTTGTCTAACCTTTCTAAGTTCTGGAAAATGATCAGAGATGCAACTCAGAACAGATTTTATGCATTTATGCATTCATTCCTCACACATTCATTGAGCATATACTATCTATCCAGCATTCGTTTAAGGGCTGGGTTGTAAAAGTGAACAAGACAAAATACTTGGGAGCTTAAATTCTTGTGCAAAAATATTTGACTGTTCTCTTTGGAACAGTTATGAGAATGGAAATATTTTCTCCTTTATTTTATCTGTATTTTTAATTAATATTTTTATGCATCCAATGACTGATTTCTTTCACAGACATTTCCCCTTTTCAGTAGTCAACAAATAGGTTTGTTTTTATTTGTTTAACTACAGCTTTCTTACTAAAAAAAATTAAAAGGCAAGGTAATGAATTCAGCTCTATTCTTCTTTTCCCTAAGCTATCTTCAATTCATGTAACCTGTTTCTAGAACAACCTGTTTTTTAACTTTAATCACATTGATTGTCAGTTTCTCTACAAGGATTGTAACTAAACCTAGTATTTAGGATTTAGTAGGATAATTTCTTCTATTATTCACGTTATCTATCTGTGAACACATACTAGACTCACAGTGGCTTCATCACCTCTCACAATAGTGTCATTTCTAGAACACACTTATGATTGACAGTGACCCTAGTTGCTTTCAGTTTGAGCTTATCATTAGTTACTGTTTTCCTTTCTCTGGCTGTGGGGCTTTTTTTTTTTTTTCTTTCTTATTAAACATTCTGCTTTAAGTTAGTCCTACCTTAAAAGTGACTTCCAGATCTATATTCCCAACTTTGATTACTTCCTGGAAATTTGGATCCATCCATCCAAAGGTCTCCTTGACAGTACATCACAACATGGAAGTCCAAAAAGCATCTAAACCTTGAAGTGAACCAAACAGAAACAAGCAGAAAGCTTTGCTTCTCCTGTTCTTCCCATTTCCCGATCTCAACTGCTTAACCGTAAAAATCTATGTTGTCCCTGATTTCTTTCTTTTGCTCAAGCAACCTGTATACATTCTATCACCAAATCCTATTGATTTCACCTCTAAAAATATCCTTTCCATCTCTTTCTTTCTAGACTACTGTAACGTTGATCCAGACCACTTTTCTTACATGGTCTCTTAAAATTGTTACTCTTTCCCCTAGTTCATCTCCTTGTATCCATGTTGAGTCCTGACAATCCATTCACTATAAAGAAATGAAAATTATGTTTTAAGGTTTAAATCAAATCCTATTTCTCTCATTTCAGCTGGAAATAAGGTCCTTCATGGTCTTCCTGGCCTTATTTTTTATTCCATTTCCTTCTACTAATCTATTTCCCCACTAACCTAAGGCCACTGACTGTCTTTCTGTCCTTCCCACACGGCACCTTCCTTTCACACTAGATCTGCCCTCTGTTGGAAATGGCTCTCACCTGGGTCTTTGCATAGTTTAAATGTCACCTCTTAAAAGAGGACTTTCTTAGATTTTCAGTACAAAGTAGCTATGCAGTCACCCTCTATCACATCACTCTGTTTTAACTGTCTTCATGACAAGTATTTATAACTCAGGTTTTTTTACAACTCATATTTTTCAACCCATTTGTCTGAATATCGTTTGCCTTCTCAAGTTAGAATGTAAATTCTACTTAAGCTAGGGCCTTCCCTTTCCTGTTCACCACTAGATCCTTTGAACAGAGGCCACTGCCAGACCAGGCACATAAGAGGTGTCAATAAATATTTGACCAAGGAAATTTGTTTTATTTTGATCTTATAGTCCTGTCTTGCCACTACTTGGAGGTCTGTTGGAACTTCATTTACATCTATCTCTCTGAGTAGTGACCATCCTACCAATTTCACTTTCAGCTGTGGACCTAATAAAGAGTTCCCAATTCCTTTGTCTTGACCATGAAGGAGCTACTGAACTGAGTGGGGGAAAGAAGGTGCATCCCTTGGGGAAACCATTCACTATTGTTACTTCAGAGCATTAAAGAAAACTCCTAGCAATCAAAAAAGACTAGCTCTCACAAATGGCAGGCCGTCCAGACCCAAATTTCTGATACCTAAGAGATTAAATTTTCTCATGTCATATTTTTGGGAGTTTGTTTAGAGAGTTTTATTTTGTTTGGTTTTTAATAATTACCTCAGCTCACAATATTCATGTATTAGAAATTACTAATCTCTTAAAGTCACCTGCATGGCACAGTCCTGAGCTTCCAAGTGGTACGTTGACCATAAATGAAAACTGCGGGATCTGTTCCTCGCCCTGGCTCTGTAGAGCTGTCCCCTTCCTTATGCTCATAAGCATGGATTATAATGGCTTCCTTGGACTTCAGTTACTGTATATGCTAGCTTTCCCACCTGGGTTTTGGCGTTTCTTAGTTTTTCTTCTGATCTCATTCTTCCTTCTAACTCATGCTTCTTCCCCTTCTATATGAAATCAGTTCATACAACAGGCCTCCCATCTCCCACTTTTTCTTTCCCACTTGGGCTTGGCTTTTCCTTGACACCTCCATCTCAGAGCTGGAAGGCTGTGATGGCCCCTCCTTGTCTACTCTGTGGTATTTTGTCTTCATATTGTACATAGTAACAATGACTGTCTTCTGCCTTGTTCTCAATGGCAGTGGCACGAAGCCTCCTCCTTCCCTGGGATGCTGGTAGCACCCACTGCTATTTCCTGTGCTAGTGTTAATAATGACCTTCAGTGGTCAGGAAATTCTGAGAAGGACAGAGGTCATCAGCTCACTTTGGCTTCTTCCTATCAATACAATAATCAGTTTATCCTAGTCGCCCAAACAGAAAACCAAACAAATGATTTCTTATCTCCTAGACTTCTCTCCTAGTTAAATAGTTAGTGGCCACAGCATACTCGAAAACAACTATGATTATTTTAAGAACCAAGCAGATCCATGTTAAGAAAGGTGAAGTCCATTCTCAATTGTTTTCCATTTTGAAATAAGAAACTCATTTTCAAGAAAAGCCATTCAGATCTGCCCAACATTCTCTAGGTCAACTTGGTGGTTATGTAACCTTCATCCTATTAAAAAAAAAAAAAGTGTGACATGACCAAGTTCTTAAAAGTCAAGACAATATTGTTAACTGTCATCATCATGTACATTAGATCCACAGGATTCACCCCTCTTGCATAACTGCAACTTTGAACCCTTTGACCAATGTGTCTTCATTTCTCCCTCCTGCCCCCACCCTGCCACCCCTGTTTGATCAAGACCGGCTTGATTGTGGCAGTCTTTTCACAATGTATACATATATCAAAATATCAAGTTGTACACTGTAAATACATACAATTTTTACATGTCAAAAATAACTCAATAAAATTGTTTTTAAAAAGTTAAGACAGACACTGATAATTTGTGAACTCATAAAAACGTAATGTCAGACTGTCTGCTTTCCTTTTTTTTGTGAAGATAGACTTAGGTATACCACAAATTAAAAAAAAAAATGTTAAGAAAGTATAAGACAAAGAGAAAGAGCCAGAGAGGGTGAGAGAGACAAAGAAGTAAATATGTAGAGAATGGACTGAGTAGGTTGACTAGTAATGGGCAGAGGGACTCCTGCATCCAGTTCATGGATGCCAGCATAAAGCATGCTTCAAAAAAAATGGATGGATTAGAAGAGTGTGGTAAATCATTCTTTATTTCTTTTGTTAATTTATTCATTTAACATTAAATAGTGCCAACTAGATGCCCGTTTTTCTGCTAGGTACTAGGAATGCAAAAATGAATAGTATGGCCTTTGACCTCAAAAAACTCACAGTTCAGTGGAAAAATCAGACCTATATTTATTAAATATCAGGTAAGAAACATTATAATAAAGATGTATGGGTGGTGTTAAGGAGTCATTCAACAAACCAGACATACATGACCAGTGAACTCCCAAGATTATAGTTTTGAATTCGTGGATTTAGAGTCCATTAAGAAGTCATCACTCAGCATTATAAGAGGAGAAGCCTACAGAGTTCCTTCAGTTGAACTCAGAGAATCCTGAGTTATGGAGTCAGGGAAGAAATTAAGAATTAATTTAGCCAAGAAGGATCACAGGGAATGAAGCAAATAAAGCTGCCTTGGGGAAGAAGGAGGGTCAGGTACTTGATAATATCAAGAAAGGGAAAGAAGCAAGCACTCAAAATTGCCCCAGTCTCCTCCACTAGTAACCTTCCCTTTAAAGAGTTTCAGGTGCTATAACCACAAAGGGCCAGACCTTTTCTTACTATTGGACGAAAGATGGCACAGTATTGCCCAGTTCATCTTAGACACTCAGCACTCATCTCTAAAAGCTCCTGAAAGTGGCACTGGGGAGGGAAAACGATCCTAACATTCATTCTGAACAAATAGGAAATGGCTTCTTTTAAAGTTTGATCTGAAAGACACACACCTCCCCTCCCATAGGGTACACCCCGCACTACTCAATTTATCTGTGTCAGAGACTCCACAGACCGGATTGATTGTGCTGTAAATTGAGCCTCGGGTTCCATTCGGAGTACTTGAAACGTGACACTCCATCCTCTAAGCCTTACTTCTTGGGCTGTTTTTTTTTGTTGTTTTTTGATTCTAATATGTTGAAATATTTCTGCAGTTCTGGTGCTGCCTGGGCCAGGAAATGCAGTTTTGATCAAATCTCGTAATAATATGGGGAGATGTTGAAGATGAATGTCTATTGATAATTCGAACTGCCAGAAAGTGAGATACAGAGGAGAATTTAATAACCTGAAAAATGGTTGCAAAGGAGTGTGGTTTGGTTTTCAGCTGTCTCTTTCCTGTACTTGTTTCTAACCCAGGGTGAGTTTTGACGAGGGCCATTCCTGGGACAAGTATGGCTTCACTTCGGTTCCTCTCTTTGTTGACGGGGCTCTGGTGGAGGCAGGAGTGGAGACTCAAATCATGACGTGAGTACTTATTTTGCTGTGGCCAATAAGAGCCCGAGACCTGGGTTCTGTCTCCACTGAGGCAGGGAACCCCAGAGCATTCCAATCTGGTTCCTAGTTTCCTCATCTGTAAAGTGGATATATGTGTTCTTATACCCACCGATTCAGAAGGCCACTGACAGCATCTGAGAAGCTAGGCTCTTAAGTGACCAGTTGCTTCTAACAGTATTTAAGATATTCTAACAAATTTCCATTTATTCAAAATCCAAGCAAACAGAAAGCTTCAGTCTTAAGACATGTCTTCTTTCTTTCCAAAACAGTCCAGAAGGGGGCAAGGGACAGGGACAGTCACAGGAAATAAAACAGCCAACATACTGAAATAAGAGAATATTTTAAGGGAAACTCCTGGAGTCTGTGCCACACACACACACACACACACACACACACACACACACACACACGCGCATACATACACACAAACGACACACACAGAGTTGTCATTCTACTTCAGATTAGTTTTCTGTGAACATTTTTCTATGTTCCTTTACACTGAGAATAGATGATCTTAAAATTGTAAAAATCCCCAAAGTACTTTCTGAATATTAAAGAAAATTTTAATAAGTTGGTACTAGTTTTTAAAAGTCTATCTAATTCTAATTTCTGAAAAGCTGATCACCTATGTGATTTGTGTGCACATGGATATGTAGGGGGATATGGGAGGATAGTCATGGTAACCCTCCACCAGCCAATACCACCCTCGCCTCCTGCACTTTGAAGTGACTAGAACATTGTACACCTTCATCTTTGCTGAATGGAATGAAGGGAGTTGCTCCACAATATTAAGGGAACCTGCCATGTTGTGGGGTTGGCACAGATGGGGCTCACAGAATGCTTCTCTGCTGGTTTGGGGGAAGAGTGTGGTCTTCTTCCCATAGGGAACACTGCTGTTCTTTGAAACTTTGCGTTCATGAATGTCTTTATAGTTTGAATCAGTCTTTTCCGGGATGAGACTCATGGGCTCTGAGGAAGAGGCAAATACAGGGCAAATGGCTAGTTCTGTGCTTTACTTTTTCCCGAGAGTATCAGTTAAAATAATCTGTTACAACTGCAGCTGTGCAGTTTTGTCCAAATGTCATAATCTGGCCCCCAACTTGACTACTTTGCCATGGCCCACCTCTCTACATCCATTCTCACACCCAAAGTGTTGCCTGGCCAGACCTCTGGGCTTTCCGAGTGACAGCAAATACTCAGCTGTGGTGAAAACTGGTACACAAATTGGGGAAGACAAACAAAACAAATGGACAAAAAGCTCATCTCAGATTTAGGGCACCTGAGTTAGGATTCTGTACAATCCAGTAGCCGTGGCTTACCTGTCTGGTAATTCTTTTCTTCATTTCTAAGATAGAATCACTCCTTCTGCTTCTTTTTAAAATGTTGAAATCCTAAAAATCTTCACCTTTTTAGCAAATTAGCAGAAGCACAGCAAGGGTCTCATGTCTACAGGACTTGTCTAGAGAAAAAGTCTAGGATTCCCAGTGTCCTCATTATTAAAAAAAAAAAAAAGGTTTTATAATAGAAAACCTGAGTGGTTCCACAAGAATGCCTTTAAAACATTTAGGACAAGTGTAACAAAGAGTGATTTTAAATTCTCTTCTTTAATTCTCTCTGAATTTTCTAAATTGTCAGGGTAATATTTTCTCTTAAATCTAAGGGTGGGGGCGCCTGGGTGGCTCAGTTGGTTGGGCGACTGCCTTCAGCTCTGGTCATGATCCTGGAGTTCCAGGATCGAGTCCCGCATTGAGCTGTCTGCTTGGCAGGGAATTTGCTTCTCCCTCTGACCCTCCCCTCTCATACTCTTTCTCTCTCTCTCTCTCTCTCTCTCTCTCAAATAAATAAATAGATAGATAAATAAATAAATAAAAAACAAACCTCCAAGGGTGGTGAACTTGTCTTTTAAAGACTGAACACTCATTTTTGAGCATTTGCTTTGTTTTACGTGCAGGGTTGGGCCCCAGAGCTCTCTGGTTGAAAATGGAACGATACGATATCAAGCCCTAGGAAGAGCTGCTCTGATCCTCCCAAGGGGTGTATTGCATTAGTAACTGATGTCTGTAAATGTGAACCTGTATTATGGCAAGACTTCTCTGGGCAGTTCTGTTGTAAAATGTGAGCAAGGATTTCCCGTAGAATTTGTTGCTCAGGATGTAAGGCTGTAATTTGAGTTTTGTCCAGTAATTTCTTCCCATTTTCCTAAAGTACACCCTCCACAGAATTGTCCCACTAACCAAATTTCTAATTAAAGTTCCTAAACAAAGAGACTCTTATTGTTAAGCTGAAAACTTGCTTTATTAAGAGTTAACAATATTGTATGCAAGTGTAGCTGTGCAAAGCATAAACAGTATTTAAGATACAGCATATTATCATTAATGCTTTGAGTCTAAAGCTTCAGCATTTGGTGGATACACAGCAATAATGTGTGTGTAACCTAAGTGCTAGATGTTTAAAGTAAGTATAATATAAATATTATTTCTAAAATGCAAATGATTTGGTAAATATATAGATATACATGTATCACAAATATGTATATGCGAGTGTATGTGTAGACGGTTGCATACACACGTATCCATGTATGTATATACAGGGAGGGATAGGTAACAGAGATACACTGAGAGAGAAATCCCAAGGACTTAGGGTCCTGGCAAGACCTTTGTAAGGTTATACTGTAAAAAAATAATAATAATAAAAGTTAAAAAAATTGTTGGTACCTATGTGGTAGAGACTGTTCTAGATGGGCAAATCAGAAATTCCTGTCTTCATAAAGTTAGCATGCTTGTGCATTAAATAAATGTGACATACAAATGACTCTGTCATTTTACCCAGAATACTCTGCCAGGAGATTAAGATGTTTTCTTACAAATTCTGGGAAACATATGATATACTGGGAATACCACCATCTTTGCTCATGAGGATCTCTGACGTGAGCTAGCTTTTGCAAATTATGTCCTATCCCTCACTTAGTCACTAGCTATAAAAAGAAAACCTTCCACTTTTCTAGGACTTCCTCTGATATGGCCATCAAGGAGTTAAAGTAGTGAATTCTAAATTCCATAAGGAGGCAAAGGTACACACGTTCAAGAAGATTGTATAATTTGCCTGAATTTATTAAACCAGATGTGGCTGCTCATCACAGTCAAACCTGACATGGTCCTCGAATCTTGGGCAGTGAAGATATATATGGTTCTAAAGTCAGGTGCTCCTTGCTTTTATATGAAGGACACATACCGGTCCCTCTTCTTTTTAGCTTTCTCCTCATCCCATAATGTGATTTATCCTGCATTTTCTTGTATGGGGCCTCTTTAAACTCATTGCATGCTTCTCTTGGGCATTACATTGAACAATATCCCATGTACACCAACCTCTACATGACCGGGCATTCCCTAGCAAGTCTAAGGCTACAGTTTAAATTCTGTGTTCATCTAATCTTAAATGGTAATAACTTTTTTCTCAGCTTCAGATGGAGTTTAGCTGGTCACATGGATATGAGGGAGCTTGACCTCAGGGCCAAACCATTTACTGAAAAGACAAGATAGCACTCCTGTTTTCCTTTCCTCCCCACTAACACTCCGCAAGAGCGGCAAAGCTTCTGCCCCCTTCTACCTTCTTTAGCAAGATAACTTTAAATGCTAGTAAGTAGAAAAGGAACAAGGGTAGAGCACAGTTGTCTTACATGGGATTTGGGACGGATAGGTATTTGTTCTTTCATGAAATTAAGATGAGTTTGGAAGCAGTTGTCCAACCAAGTATAAGCAATTCAGGCTGCCTGTTTTTAACTTTTTATTAAATTCAGAGTTTCTCTAATACGAAAACTATCCAGATGTGGTCAGGGCTGTTTAGACAACCACAAGCGTGAGCCCTGGAAAGATTGCCAAGAGGCAATTTCTGTCTCTGCCTTAGATTTGAAAACAACTTTAAAATCAGGTGACCCAAAAGGCCAACCAGATCTTTTCCCTCATGGAATGACAATGACATGGATTGAAGTAGGAGTTCAAAAAACTTGATATATCCCCTAAACACTGTGAGGGCAAGGGGCCCATTTGGGGATAAGCGTGCTTACTCTTGCCATTTAACCAAAAACTCACTCATGATGTAGGCTATTTGACTGCTGTATTTTTCTCCTCACAGTTAACCCTGACTCTAGCTCAGCTGTGGTCAGAGAGGAAGAAAGGCTAGCTCATTCTCACTAAGGTTTTATTGGCTTCTCTTGTTACCTTCATTTGGTGGATTTAAATATTTATCAGTTTAGGATAGGTAATTTTATATGTCAGCTTGTCAGGGCCACAGGGTACCTAGATATTTGATTAAACATTATTCTGCATGTTTCTGTGAGGGTGTTTTTATTTATTTATTAATTTTTTTATTAACATATAATGTATTGTTTGTTTCAGGGGTACAGGTCTGTGATTCATCAGTCTTACACAATTCACAGCGCTCACCGTAGTACTTACCCTCCCTAGTGTGTTTTTGGATAAGACTAACATTTAAATCGGGGTGCCTGGGTGGCTCAGTCTTAAGCATCTGCCTTCGGCTCAGGTCATGATCCCAGGGTCCTGGGATTGAGCCCCACGTCGGGCTCCCTGCTCTGAGGGAAGCCTGCTTCTCCCTCTCACACTCCCCCTGCTTTTGCTCCCTCTCTCACTATGTCTCTCTCTGTCAAATGAATAAATAAAATCTTAAAAAAAAGAAAAGACTAACATTTAAATTGGTAGACCTCATAAAGCAGATTGCCCTCCCTAATGTAGGTGGGGCTTATCCCATCAGTTAGAAATATGAATAGAACAGAAAGGCTGACCTTCCCATGAGCAAGAGAGAACTCCCCCTGCCTGGCTGCCTTTGAACAGGGGCATGGCTTTTCCTGGCATTTAACTCCAACTAAAAAATCCACTCTTCTTGGGTTTCAAGCCTACAACCACTCTATCAGCTCTCCTGGGTTTCCGGCTTGCTGACTCATCCTACAGATCTTGGGACTTGTCAGCCTCCATAATTGTGTAAGCCAATTGCTTATGGTAAATTCTTTTTTTTTTCTCTCTCTCTCTATCTATATATATTTATGTATACACATGTACGTGCACGCACACACACCCACACATACAGTTGACATTTGAACAACACAGGTTTGAACTGCTCAGGTCCACTTATACGTGGATTTTTTTTTCCAATAAATACAGTACAGCACTAGAAATGTATTTTCTCTTTCTTATGATCTTTTTTTTCTCTAGCTGACTTTATTGTAAGAACATGGTATATAATACATATAATATACAAAATATTTGTTAATTGACTTTATGTTATCGGTAAGACTTCCAGTCAACTGTAGACTACTAAGTTTTGGGGGAGTCAAAAGTAATATACAGATTTTTTTTTAATTTTATTTATTTGAGAGAGAGAGAGCATGAGAGAGAAAGAGAGAGAGATCACAAGGAGGGAGGAGGAGCAGAAGGAGAAGCAGGCTCCTGGCTGAGCAGGGAGCCTGATGCGGGACTCTTATCCCAGGACCCTGGGATCATGACCCGAGCTGAAGGCAGACACTTAACCACCTGAGCCACCCAGGCGCCCTAATATATAGATTTTTAACCATGCAGAAGCTTGATGCCCCTAACCCCTGCATTATTCAAGGGTCAACTCTATGTACATATCTTATTGGTTCTGTTTCTCTGGAGAGCTCTGAATAATATACAGTTCATTATTGAAAATTATGTAATAAGCTTCTAATATGTTTCAGACTCTCTTAGAGGGAATTAAAGAGATAAATACAATTCTTTTTACCTATAAGGAACATTCAGGCCAGTGTGTTGGGTGAGGGAGATAACACCAATCATCAACGAACCCTAGTTGTATTGCCAGGATATAAGTAAAAGGAAGTGAAGACTTCACACACACAAAAAAGTTCAATTGAGTTGGTCTTGAAATTTCAATAGCAGTTTACCAGTGAAAAGCCAATTAATAGGTAATAGAATGTAAACTCAAAGAAAGCACAAATTTTTAATCATTTTGTTGAGTACTGTGACCTCAGTACTCCTCCTGAAAGGGGAACTGCCACATTGTAGGAAGTCAGTAATTATTTGTTGAAAGAATGACTGATTTGAAGACAAAGAACACAAACAAAACAAAGAGCCATGGAAGAGTGCATGGCTGGGTGTCAAGAGATTGATACCATGAGGGTTCTTAGGTTATGTTTAGGAATTTACCTTATCCAAAGTGATGTTCTTGAAATTGAAAATATGGTAATTCCACTCCTCTTCTCAAAACCTCTAGAAGGCTGTCCATTGCCTTTAGGATAAAATCCAAACTCATTGAATGGCCTACAAATATCTACACTGACCACATGACTGGGACCTCATTTTTGGCCCCCACATTCTGACCACCTTTCTCTGACCCAATGGTGCCTTCCTGCCCCGAGAATTTTGTCTGCATATCTGCCTAGAAGGTGGTTGCACTCCACACTTGAACAACCAAACTTCTAGGTATCTTTCAGGTCACAGCTCACAGATCAGCTATTCTAGCACACCTTCTTTAGCCCATCAGGTCACACTGGGGACCCCCTTGCCATATGCTGTCTTAGCCCTAGGCAGTTTCCCTTTGCACTGCTTTCAACAATAAATATTAATAAATATGGCATTTTTTGTAACTTCCTCCTCATCTTCATCTGCCTTTAAGAAAGACAGACATATGTGTGTATGTGTGTAAACACATACATGACTTCTAAGTTTTATGAGGGAGGATCTTTGTATATTTTGTCCTTTGGGTGCCATATGTTTATCAGTTTTGTGCTTGCACTAAGGATTTCATGGCATATATGTATTGAATGATTAAATGTATATGTGAATGAGTTAAGTGTATTTTATGGTCCCCCGATAATCTTTTTTTTAAAGATTTTATTTATTTATTTATTTATTTATTTATTTATTTATTTATTTGAGAGAGAGAGAGAACCAGTGGGAGGAGGGGCAAAGGGAGAAGCAGACTCCCTGCAGAGCAGGGAGCCCAATGGGATCATGACCTGAGCCGAAGGCAGACGCTCAACCGACTGAGCCACCCCGGTGCCTGGTCCCCAATAATCTTCCCACGGTTGTGATTATAGTGACTTCCCTGGACTCTGAGGTGCTATGATCAGAATCCAGTAGTTGCAAGTTATGGGGACGTAGGGGTTGGGTAGGAGTCAGAGCCTTCTGTGTGCAGAGGTGTCTATGGAGTATGATGAGGCAAGGGGTGGAATGATGCATGGGCACAACGGGGCAGCTAGAGAATGGGGACCCTCCTGGGAGTGATCCTGATTTCCTCCACTTTTCACAAGAGTCCCCCAGCTTCCACTTCTGGAGGCCAGTGCTTGGGCAGCAGGGTACCTTCTAACACTAGCTCGACAGGGGAATTTGTGTGAGAGAGACAGTCCCCGGCTTGCAGGCATGAGATTTGCTTACTTTCATTGCTCTTTTTTCCACTGTCTTTTCAAATGTTATTATTTCAACATCTCCTTGGTAACCTTGACAGGAACCATCTAGTCTAGCCTAATTCATTGTGAAATGTGACCATTCTTATTACTTAAGGCTGAGAAAAGGGCCGGATGATTGACAAGCCAGAGGGCCTATTGCCATCTCAGGCAGTAGCTCTCTAGCTGCTGAGATGCATGTGCTGCTGGAGCACTCGGGCCTCTTTGGTCTATTATTTGCCCCCAAATTAGCCTTTATGGAAAGCTCTTTTCTTGCGTGTCTCAGATGTGGAATCAGATGGAAAAACACTGCTTTCCTGCATCCTCAAAGCTACATTTGAAGTTTTCTTTTTTTTTAAGATTTTATTTATTTGACAGACACAGCGAGAGAGGGAACACAAGCAGGGGGAGTGGGAGAGGGAGAAGCAGGCCTCCCGCGGAGCAGGGAGCCCGATGCGGGGCTTGATCCCAGGGCCCTGGGACCATGACCCGAGCTGAAGGCAGATGCCTAGTGACTGAGCCACCCAGGCGCCCCTGAAGTTCTTTCTTGATATGAAATATTTGAACCAACTGGCTGTGATTTAGCTGATCTTCTACAGGAACTAGGGAGAACCTGGCAGCCTCTCAGGGGAAAAAAACAATGAAACCAAGAGGGAAGTCCTGCCTCCCTGGAAGAAAGTGGACACTTCTTGCCAGGGGTCAGAAGTATCTTCTTACTAACCTGTGTCTGTCCAACACCCACTTTTGTGCCAGGTATCTGAGCAGTTTCCCAAATTTGATTTCATAGATTTCTCACAACAACCCTGCCAAGTTCATCAGATCATTATCACTGGGCAATTGTGGACATGGAGGCTCAAGAGAAATTCAGTGCTCTGCTCACACGTTCAGGAAGAGGCAGACTGAGAGCAAGGGATGTGAATTTCAAACATCAGGCTCAGAGCTGCAATTGGAGGAAAGGTAGTAGAGTTCGCCAAGGTTTGTTCAATAAAGGAGCATGGTATGTGGGGCAAGAGTCGTGGGATGCTAGTTATTCACTAAGTCTTGAGGGGTGGCCACCGTGCTCCAGACACCAAGTCAGAGCAGATCTATTCAAACGCAACCTGTTTGAAAAGATATGATGAACATGTGCTAGACCTGGAGAACAATGAAGTTGGAAGGTATGGGGCAAATTGTAGTTGCCATTGGATATCAAAGAAGCGATTGCAAAAAATACAATAAATGCAGAAAATACAATAGCTAGAAAAGGCTTTGTGGCTCTGCAGAGAAGAAGGAGAGAGGGAGTATTATGAGCAAACATGGAGCAGTAGATGGTGCCTGGCCTGCAGAGGCGAGAGTGAGTGGTAGGAAGGCTAGAGATGCTTACAGCAAATTGTCTAGGGCCAATTGCCTTGCTGACTCCCTGGATAAGTCCAATTCTAATTGGCATAAATCTCTGATCCATTGTTCCACCAGCAGAACTAATAGCCATAGTAAAGAGGGGGAGATAACATTTTGCCTAGAAAATTATGCAAACCCTGAAGATGCAGAGGTTAAAAAAAATAGAGACCTTCTTTCCACTTAAGAGACTGTGACCAGATATTAGCAGGGAATGTGCCCTCAAATCTAGCCTCAGCGCCACAGAGACCCAACCCTGAGCATAAATGCATTGTTTAGCCTCCAGTAACTGCATCCGATAAAGTCATTGGAAGTGAACCAGCGCTGCTTCCATTGATCTGTTTTTCAATTCTCTGTTGTTTGCTGGAAGAGCCCGATTTTACTTTGCCCAAAGTAAGTCATTCGAGTAATCGGTAAATCCAGTGGAATTCTGAAGTCATTGCCTCTCAGGCTGGCTGCTGGGTTCACATCCTTCACATTGTCAGCCGACTTCCATCATCCCAAAAGCACACTCCTGTTGGTGCCAAGGAACACAAAAGCAGCATGTGTGCCCGCATAGGGGCTTTTGGATGTCATTGGGCTGGCAACAGCCTGGAAGGAAAAGACTTATTTTGACCAACAAACTGCTGTGTTGGATGGAGCAGTGGCCAAGAGCTTGGGTGTTGGAGCTCCACACTCCGGGGAGAGCCCTCAGGGTACCATTACCATCCCTGTGACCTTAGGAGCCTCACCTGCTCTCCCTCTGAGCTTGGCTTTGCTGGCATGGATGTGGGAATTAAGTGAAATAATCTCCACAGGGGGACATTAGAGATGTTTGTGGCCTCCGTCATCTAATAAGCAAGAAATGGGTCACTTGCAGGGAAGAAGTTTGGCCCCTTAGAAAGGGGTCGACAAAGATCTTCCCTAGAGATTTTTGACTTTGCTGGCCACAGGGTCTTCGAGTGCACCTACTTGACTCCTGATCTAGGGTGAAAGGAGCCATAGGCACTCACAATATGCAAATCAATGGTCATCAGTGTGTTCCCATAAAACTTTACCAGTGGACACTGAAATTTGAATTGCATACAATTTTTACACGTCACAAAGTACCATTCTTCATTTACTTTTCTTTCCCCAACCATTTAAGATGTAAAACCATTGTTAGCTTGTAGGCCTGCCAGAATGGAGAGCAGGCTAGATTTGTCCCACAGGTTGTAATTTGTGGACTCTGAATGAGAGGGCACATGGAGCTTAATGTATTGTGACTTGTTACAAATATAATTTGAATTTTTGACCCAGTTTCTACAAACTTCGCCCACTCACAACCTACATGCCCAGTCGCACTCCTTTATGAAAGATTGAACAGGCAGATCATTTGAAATGCCTTAGAAGTTTCCTCCTTTCTTATCCTAACCACACAGGCAGGGCACCTCTTTTGGGAAGCCCTCCTCAATTCCTTCAGCTCTTACTCATTCCCTTTCACTGAATTTCTTAAGCTGCAGGGTTTGGCTCACAGGTGTATTTAGTTTGGTCTGCACTTTTTTAAATGGAGCCCAAATTTGCAAAGTTGGAAACATCTGGCAGCACTGAACCCAAATGCCTGTAGTCTAACAATTTTCTGGAGCTGCAAGGCAGCTGCCTGCTTCGGACTGGGCATGCTCTTCTGGGCCCCACCTCTCACCTGATGTACAAGAGTCTGCTCCCCTGCTTCGGCTCCCTCATGGTCCATTTAAGCTGCCCTTCTGGGTTCTGTAAAATTTTCAATTTGTGATTTCCACTATAGATCCTACAGCCACAGTTTCATACCTATATTGTTTCTTGCAGTTCTCTTTGAGGGTATCAAACATGCAGTAATGAAGTACAAAGAATAATCTCATAAGCACCAGTGTACCAACCACCTGGAATTAGTAACTTTTAACACACTATGACTGGCTTCAGATTTTTTTAAATGAATATACAGGGAATCCAAGGAGAATTGCTCTTCTCATTATTGCCCCGTTTCAGACCCTTTTCCCTTACTCCCTACACAGATCAGGGTCTGCCGTGAATTTGATGTATAGCCTTCTAGTGCATGTGTTGATACATTTAGTACGTGTTTAATTATCGACAGAAATATATGTAATATGGATTTATGTGTTTTTAAAGTGTATAATTTATCTAAGTGCTATCATTCTCCTACATGGGTCTGTCTCTCAACATTATCTATCTTGGGGCATATCCATCTGGTCCAGACACTTTTAATGCTATATGGCGTTCTGTCATGATAGGAATACGCACAGTTTATTTCTCCATTCTCTTATCAATGGACATTTAGGTTGTTTCTAGTTTTGGACTATTTTCAGCAGTACTATTCTATCTTTGCATATGCCTCCAGGTGCCTACATAGAATTCTTGTAACCCTGTACCTACAAGTGGGATGGCTGGGTCATGGCAAATTGCCATTGTCTTTATTTTTGCACTGTTTTCTGAGTGTTTCACGTATTGGTCATTTCTGCAGTGGGAGTGTGAAGTCTTTTTCAGTCTGTGAGATTCATAGGGTTTGCAACTGTCTTATTGGTCATCTTTCAGAGCCCTGAACATGGAGGCTTGTGCACGATTGGTGCACAGCAGATACATGGTGAGTGAATAATACCATTGGACTGCACTGCAAACATTTAAGGGCAAGGGCTGAATTTTATGCTTTCTAGGATTCCTTTTATCTCTTGCTTCAGGACTTGACACAAAGTAAGAGACTGAGAAATACAATGCCATGGGAAAACCAGGTGGCACTCCTTTCCTTTCTTCCAGCTCTTTTGATTTCCATCCATTTCCTCCTGTCTTGAACGTCCACCTTCTCCCTCTTGTGTCCATCACTTAGATTCCTCTTCTTCCCCCAACTCCTGACTCATTATTCACAGGTTCGCAGACCAGAGTTTCTAAACCACTATTATGGACTTCAAACTTTCTAACCCATTGAATGAACCTATTAAGTTTTGAGAAAGGAATTAAAGTTGTTTAGACATAGAATGATTCTTAAAATTCATTGCAAAAACCCAGCTTTCTTTCCTTTGCCTTGTTGGTTCCACTGCCTTTTAGTTTCTTTCTTACTCTCCCCTCCACTCTCTGCCTCTTCCAGGTCTTATTTTCAAACCTTCTAATCCCTGCCTCTGTCCACCATCTCAAGGATTGGAGCGTCATGCTGTGGGGATGGGCTCTGCTCCCAGGATCCCTTGCTGCTGGTCCCCTACCTATTTCTATTAAGGTCTGGTTCCTGTCTCCCTTTCACTCAGTGCAATCCCACTGCAGCTGCTGACCTCCTTTAGTGCTAAGCCATCTACACCCTAATGAGAAAACAATCAGGTGGCATGGACACACACCAGTAGCCAAGGATGCGGCCTGAATTTCTGGAGACCGACAACTCTGGGCTGCTGATGGCTGGCCTTCCCAGAATACGGCTTTCTGCTTTGCTTTGAATTTAGTCCTCAGCAGCTGCTTCCATGGAAGCAGAGAGGAAGGCTCATGGAGAAGGAGACAAGAGGAGGCATGGGGAGCCTTGGCCTTCCACAGAGAACTAGATATTTAGAAAAGGACTCAGGGGTCCACATGTATCAAGCCCCTATTACAAGAATATTTATTACTTCTTTATTCAACAGGAAGCCTTGCATGCCCACTATAAAATAGACACTGTTCTAAGAGTTCTAGGAGCTGGGCTAAGGCATGCACAAGACAGTCAAGGGCTCTGCCGATGGGAAGTTTGTGTTTTAAACCCTCTTGCACACCCCATGGAAAAAAGATCAGTTTTGTGTGAGGTTTATTTCAGGGCTAGAGTTCATGGAATCTGTTCTGTAATCCAATTATGAGCTTTTATTGGTGTGGTGGTAGTGGTGGGTACACATGGTTGGGGGGAAGGGATGGGGGAAAGAGAGAGAGAGAGAGATTGCCATAAACCTCAGGGAACCCCTAGCTTCCAACAATTCCAACCCCGGCTGTGGTTTCTGATTATTGCTTACATCCTAGTCTGAGAAAGAACAACACTGTGAATGAATAGAAGGGAACCTCACAGAATAGTAAGAGTGGTTACCTCCAGTGGGGCTTTTATTTTCTCATCTATACATTTTTATAGTTTTCTAATTTTTTATAATGAGAAAAGGGAAATCATTTATCAAAATGTACACATGAGAAAAAAAGTATCTCCTGGGTAATGAAAAAGAGGAGCTGCATTTAAGTATATTTGGGTGATTGTGTGGGTCACACTTACTCTACCTTTGAGGCTATGACCTAAAGGAAGGGAGAGGCCTAACTATCTACCATCACTTCCCAGTGCTAACTAATGCTCTGAGTGAATTAATACAAAATCATTTCAAATAAACAGGCTACTGGAATCCAATCAAAGACCAGAATGGAAAATAGACAAATCCCACTCATAAAATAAAAATTCAGGAAATTGCCAGATAGTGGCTTCTGATGAAGCAGTGCTCTAAATAATTTCTTCAAGGTCATCTGGTTAATTTATGATGCATTTGTAAGTTATTGTGTATTTTAAAAATTAATGAAAGATTTAAATATAGCAGGGTTGCCTGTGACCTTTTGTGAAATGACTTCATCATAAATCTGCAGGCATTTCAGAACTGTTTTCCGGGTTTCTAATAATTTGCTCTCAAATTAATGACATCCAGCCAGTGAAAGGAGTCAAGGCTGGGTAAAAGGATTGAGTTGGGATTTGCGGTTTCCTAGCAATGGCTAATTCTGAGTCCTGGACGGAGGTGGCAGAGAAGATGGTGTGTGACTCACCGGAATCCACAGCAGGTTTAACTGTTTACTTAGAGAATGAGAAATAAATCCAGTGTGTCAATAGGGGAAATTGCAGGTAGCCAGACGAGGTCATTGCAGAAGATTTGATTTGGGGCACATTTATCTACATGTCAATGTGGAGGTAGTACCTGGACCGGTGGGAGAATTCTTCTTCCCTGGGACCCACAGGGGTTCTCCCTCATTTATAAATTGAAGGTTTATGCCTACCCTCCAGCTTGCCAGTCTCCTGTGAAGCTCAACTTAGACTCCATCACCCTAGCATCTCTGACCTTCACCTATCTTAGTGAGAACAGCTAAGCTGTTTTTGGAGAGAAGCAGGCTCACTTCCCCAGAAATCAGGGACATCATTGTCTCTGTCATTCTGATGATTCATATGATTCGATAAAGTGTATAGAGGAAAATTCTATATCTTAACAAATCAAAGAAAATCCTCTTTCCTAAAAGAAGCTGGAGCACACATCTGTAGTTCTAGATTGGCATGCTAGAGTTTGGAAAATCCAGAGCATCCTTTAGACGTAGAAGCCTGAAGGAAGAGCCAGCAAAATGTGGAAGGTGAATCTTGGCCGAAGACTTCCCTTTTTTGCCATAGCCCCAGATACTATCTCTAGTCTACTCTGAGTTCCACTAAGTAATGACTTATAGCACTACTGTTATACATGGCACAGCATGACTCAGCCTGCATGCTGCAATGGTTTCCCGTGAAAAGCAATCAGTGTGGGAGGAAGAGTTAGGTTTCTGGAGACTTGGGTCCAGTTCTTTGTGTTCTTGAGCAGACTACTACTTTGTTTCTCCAGCCAACGTGTGAAGGGGTTGGGTCAATGGTTCATCCCAAGGACCCTTGGATGACTAAGACTTTATAATTCTGTTTGTCCTTTTCCATGCCCCATGGACTCGCAGCTAGAGAAGGAACCAATAAAGGTGGTCATGGTTCAGGTTCAAATACATAATTGCCCATATAGTAGATGCTTAGACCTTGAGACAAATTGGGTCATAATTGAAGCTCTCTGGACACATCTTCTCTGCAGATTTCTCTTTTCTTCCTTCCTCCAACTGTGCTTTCAGTTTTATATATTTCACAGGGTTCCTGCCTTTTGTGCAGGCAGCCTATAAATGAGCTGGTACTAAGAGGACCTCAGTGCCCATACCTCAGTGCCAAACTGTGCAGTCAAATGATTTCTAATGAATTATGAAACACTTAAAAAGGTGTATGGGCCTTGCTAAAATTATAGTGCTAAAACTGTGTTATAATATTAGTAGCAACTGCCTAAGTTGGACTGGCTCCAACACCTACTTGCTCTATAATTCTTTTTGGATGAGTTACTTAACTTCTTTGAGCCTTAGTTTCCCTTTCTGTTAAATGGGAATAATAAATGAAATGGGATAATCCATACAAAGTGGTTAATAAATTATAAGTGTATGATAAATTATCACTATTATTAGCATTTATAATTATTATTGTTGTTATTTCATTGCCTTTCCTAGGGTACCTACTGTTTGCAGTCTTGTAGAGATCATGGGGGATATAAACACATATGGCATACTATCTGCCCACAAAGTTCTCAGGCATCTGACAAAGGATATAAAGTAAATTATCATAACTGGGTACTTTATATAAAAATATTAATAGTTTAAAATTATTTACTTCTTAATTTGTACAAAACACTATAACTATGAAAAACATTTAAACCTCAAAACTCTGTCAGGTACTGTTATTATCCATATTTTGCACATGAGGAAACTGAAGTCTAATTAATACGTGTAAGGAACTTTCTATAGATCTGGGATTGGCACTCACATCTTGCCCTGTATGATGCCAATACCTTTGTGTTTGACTGCTTCATTCTACTGGCTCTCAGACAATAAATACATGATAAGCATTTATGATGTGGAAGGCACAGCATATGTAAGTTGCAAACTTTCAAGAGTTTAAAATCTAGCAAGGAGGTTAAGACACTTATGTATATAGTATATGAATTTTGATCCCTATTGGAAGTAGTAAGGGTATTATGCAAAATATAGAAACAATGCTACCAGAATTCAGAGGAAAGAGATATTTATTATTTCTTCCTAAGGAAAGGAATGCAGGAAGAGGGAATATCACGGGGAACATAATAGAAAAGTTAGCATTTGAGTTAAAACTAAAAAGAATAATCTCTCAAGAAGATAGAATAATCTCAAAACCTGTGTAGTGTTATGATTACATAATGCAAAAACATACAAAAACTCAAGGAGAAATAGAATATTTGCAATATCATAGGGGAGTATTTTAATAAATTTCACATGGAAACCAATAGATCAAGCAGTCAAAAAGTTGGTATGATTTGGATTAATAATACTATTAGTAAGCTTTTTTAAAAACCTGTATATGCCACTCAACTCAACAAATAGAGAATAGATAATTTTTAGGCAAACATTTAATTTTTTTAATTGACTATACACTGGGCCACATGGAAATTCTGGACTAATTCCAAAGAGCTGATATGATTGAGATCATGTTCTCTCTGAATGTTATAATTAGATGAAAACTTTAAAAAATAGAATGATGGAATGAAGGGGAGTAAGTCGGAGGGGGAGATGAACCATGAGAGACGATGGACTCTGAAAAACAAACTGAGGGTTCTAGAGGGCAGAGGGTGGGGGGATGGGTTAGCCTGGTGATGGGTATTAAAGAGGGCACGTTCTGCATGGAGCACTGGGTGTTATGCACAAACAATGAATCATGGAACACTACATCAAAAACTAATGATGTAATGTATGGTGATTAACATAACAATAAAAACTTTTTTAAAAAATAGAATGATGATGAGGAAAATAAAAGAAAAAACCCCATATGTTTGGAAATAAAACCATGGGTTATTTAGGAGTAGTTTTGATTTTTAAAGAGGTTATCAAAGTGGCCACTATGAAATATTTAGATTTGAAAAGCTCTCCCTCCCCTTCTTTCACTCTAACCCGTTTTTTTCCCCATCACCTGCCTATTATTTGACTTGAGACTTACAGAATGAGTAGAAATTGGACAAGATAAGATGTCAGAACAGCATCCCAAGCAGAGGAAAAGCAGGCACTAGGAAATCATGATGCTTTTGGTGGAAGGAATAGAATTCTGTTTGAGCACAAGCAGCATTGG
Organism: Callorhinus ursinus; assembly: GCF_003265705.2. Lineage (NCBI taxonomy): Eukaryota > Metazoa > Chordata > Mammalia > Carnivora > Otariidae > Callorhinus > Callorhinus ursinus. Next base: position 15,540,428 of record NW_027397082.1, on the reverse strand, counting down.
AGAGTAGCAGGAGGTAATACTACAAAGATGGAGGCTACTGCAGGGTGGCTTTTGAATCAAATTCAAAGGTTTTAGCATGATATTCATGACTAGATCTTATGAGAGTTCAAGGACAAGAGTAGGTACCTTGGGAGTTTTCTACATAGAGGTTGAAGTTGTTGAAATGAATAGGATTGCCAAGGTCAAGTGTAGGAACTGAGAAAAAGAAGGCTTAAGTTACAACAGTCAGACATGGGAGGAAGAAGAGGGGTGAGAAAAATACTTAGAGAAGTAAGAGGAGTCAAAGAGAATATGGTGTCACTGAAGCAGAGGGCTGGAGAAACTGAGGAAAATCCTCTGCCTCTGTGGAACAAGGTCACCATCTGCTCACACAGGAAGTCAAAAGTTTAGAAGAAGGAGAGATCACTTAGACTTGAAATATCTAAGGAATGCTTCTAAGAGGAGGTGGCATTTAGAATGAGATTGGGATAGACAGAGAATGAAGGAATGGCAAAAACAAGGTGTTGAATTCAGTTTCTAGTCTGATGACTGAGAACTCAGTTGAGTCAGCCACAGGAGAAGAAAGTCAGGAAGGAACTGATATAGTCAGCTTTGGCCTTGTTCTCTTAAGATTTTCTTCGTGCAGATAGAAATGGGGGAATTGGTGATTAGTAGAGCTTGAGATGCAGGTGCAGGAGTCCCTGAAGAAAATAAGGGAAAGGGAGGGTGGTTCTGGGGCAGGTGGATGGCAACACAGCATCATCCTAGTTGAGTTTGATCATATGTTCTCTCAAAAATTAGTCCTCAGTAAAGTCCTAATCTGACTCCCCAGGCACCATTTGTTCTTTCTTTTGCGCATTTCTAGTCACTTTCTAGTATTGAATCTTTGTCCTTTTCCTCTCTGAAGGCCTGTGACCAACAACTATCTCCTAGAAACTTCTCTCGGCTTTTACAGCTATATATGAAGGTTGGTATAATTGGAGGTGGGGAAAAAGAACTATGCAGGGGAGAATCAGGTGACCCAGAGTTGCTTCCCTATAAAGAGAAAAACATCTTTACAGAGCCTGCTCCTCTAATTACATTTAGTGTGGCATTGTTTCCACCTAAATTATAGCAATTATATACCAAGATCCCCTTTGAAATCATTTAATTAATGAGTAGCTAACCCTTGGTGTGTATGGAATTGTAATGAAATTTTTTTTTATTTTTGTGAACCACTTCCCTCCCTCAGATTAATCACACCCCTCCCCAAAAGGCTCACTCAAGTCTGGATGGTGGATTAGACAGGGTATGTTAGTTAGGGTCCCAGAAAATCATAGTTGTTTGTGGAAATCCTATCACAGTCCAGGATAACAAAGACAGAGAAACCGCCGCTATTTCCCTCTTGAGATTGTTTTTGTCTTTCTAAACCCCAAAGGACACGCAGCTCAACCATGTTCTTCGGTCCAGAAATAAGGGCAGATAAAGCTATTACCCCAATTTTAGAAGAAGTGAATGACTTTGATAGATTAATTCTATCCATTAATCAACCCAGAGCTATTTAATGAGCATCTGTTATATAGAAGAAATGCCAGTGGAGACAAAGATGAATGACTCTAATAGATAAATCCTTTGTGTATGGGGTCACCAGAGATAGGTACACCTGGAGTTAGACATAGGAAGTGAAAGAAAATAAACTCTTGGAAATTATCTTGAAAGGGCCACATTCCACCTAGACTGTTTCTTGCACCCATCCTTGGAGTATACGTGTCACTGATTAAAGACATCTTCTGTAAGGAAGCTAAAGGCTTGAGAGAGGAAGTGATTTGCTCAAGGTCACCTAGCTAATTTAATGGCAGACCAGGACTAGGGAAAGATGTCTTCTATATCTTTGCCTTATGCTCTTGCCACCACTCCCAGACCGTCTGTATGCTAGAAGTCAAATAATAGCACAAGAGCGTAGGAGGACACTGTCTGACCAGAGTCACATTTGTAGTGTAGACTCTTGGCACCAGAGGAGTTTATTTTATTTTTTAAAGATTTTATTTATTTGACAGAGAGATACACAGCAAAAGAGGGAACACAAGCAGGGGGAGTGAGAGAGGGAGAAGCAGGCTTCCCGCGGAGCAGGGAGCCCTATGCGGGGCTCGATCCCAGGACCCTGGGATCATGACCTGAGCCGAAGGCAGACGCTTAACGACTGAGCCACCCAGGCGACCCACCAGAAGAGTTTAAAGAAAGAAAGAGATGGTCTCTTAGGTTTATATAGCCCAAGAAGGTGGATCTTAAGTGGAGCCAAAAACTCTCATGAAAAAATCCAGGTGGCAAGGTAAAAAGAAAAAGAAAAAGAGAAGTAATAAATTTTAATTGATTTTTCCTGAAAATCCATATAGTGAGAAATGGCTTAGAGAATACATTAATTTTGTTCTGTGGTTGGGAGAACTTCTTCAAGGGAACTAAAGGGAAGGCTACCTGTTTCTAGATAGTCAGTCATTTGTATTTATGTAGGAAGCATCTGCTTTCTCCAAGGCTTTGTATCAAATATCACACACACACACACACACACACACACACACACACACACACACACACACACACACACCCTGAGTTAGAGTTAGTTAGCATTTGAGTTAGTATGTACCTTGAAAAAGGGATATTGAGCCAAATCTATCAAAAGCTCTTGATGAGCAGGGCCTTGGGTATGAGTCTGTGGGGGTTCCAGCAATATGGTGGTGATGGTAATGAACATTTGCTGTCCATTGGAATTTTCAAGATTTCCCATACATTATCGCACATGATAAGGTTTTGTTATGTTGGTGAAAATACACTTGAAGTAAAGAAGAGGGGCTAGGAATGTATTTCCACAGAAGAGTCTCAAAATAGTTTATCTTGGTAATTGCAAGGAAGTGGAACTCTGGATGATAGTGGATTTGGGCATGCTAGAAATTACCTTTTTTGCCAAAGATTTGAGAAAGAAACCACACTCTAAAATTCTTTGTTCCTCAATAATTAATTACCTATTCTTTGTCAAGCATCTACCATTGAAAGGCCATATGGCATACAAAGAAGTACAAGGAGCATTCCAAGCCTTAAGGAGCTTTCTAATTGGTTGACACAAATTTGACCAAAGATAAGAGAATTAAATTCTAGATAAGTGGTCTAGAGGTGTGTTTCTTAAAGGGTGGTCCTGGGACCGGCATCGACATCACCTAGGGAGTTTTTAGAAATGCAAATAATCAGTCACTCAAAACACACAAGTCTGGGTATGAGACAATCTATACTTAACAAGCCCTCTAGGTGATTCTGCTGCAGACAGTGGAGAACCTCTGGAAGGAGACATAATAGGACCATTTGAGCTTCTGAGGAAAGAGCTCATGTTGCTAGAACAGTCACAGAAAACTTTCTGAAAGAAGTAGCACCTGATTTGTGAATTGCATTATCCTTTTAGAGATATTCCATGTCTTTGGTTCTTCCACCCTCCCTACCTCTCTTGGGTTCCATATTAAATTGATGTATAAACCACGTTGTTCCCCAAAAATATACCACAAGTGGGAGGAGTATGCTGTGCCTACTTTATTAGTGATGAGCTTTGTAACTTTAGAGAAACATTTCCAATGGGTGACAAACTATTATTTGGGAAATTCTTTTATTATTAATTAGAAATGGTCTGGCTTTCTCTATCCCTAATCCACCTTGTGGGTGCTTATCGCCCCAAAGTGACGGGCATCGTTTCTCATGATGGTCACCCTGGTTTCTCTGCTGGGTTCTCACTTTCACAAATCCTATTGTGAATGTTAACATCTGTTCTAAGAGTGGTTATGAAAAGGGATGAGAAATTCTTGAATTTAAATTAGTCCTTATTTTATCTCCTGCTAAGTTTGCTGCGTTTCTGTCATTTCCTTGGCTTCCATGGGCTCTAATCAGAAGAGCTGTGAATGAATGCAGTATTGAGCGGAATTAGAGAACCCAGATACATGCAAAAGAGAAAGCATGTTTCAGTTGCTTATGCCCCACAGGAAGGGGCCCATGATGAACATTTTTCTTCCCAGAACTGATAATGGATGGAGAGATGGGGAGTACATTAATGTCTGAAAGTTGCCAAGGGGTTTTAGTTGGGCTCCCCTCCTCTTAGTTGGGGTCCAAGGTGAAAATGAGCAAAGCTCATAATCCTAACAGTAGATGCTTAAATGGCATGTGAAAGTGATCACATGGGAGAGCAGAATGGCACTCTCCCAAGTAAAAATATTAACGTATCAATTTACAATTTGGGGAAAGACCTGGGAAACACCATGTAAGGATATCTGGGATAGAAGCCAAAGAAATCTAGCTGAAAGGGTGTGCCTGGCAAGATTGCAGGAGAGAAGAAGCTGGATTAGTACAAGTCCTGACTGGGCCCCTATTTTTGTGTTCAGTTCTGAAATGAGCTCTCTGAGCCGAGAAACAGATAACCCAGAGAGTTGGGAAGACCAACATCATGGACTTCCTTAGAGGGTCTGTGTCAGTGAGGCCAGGCTGCTGGAGGACACTCGCATCCTGCTCAGCAGCAGCCCTGGGAAATGGCTAAGTCTGAGCTTGAGGTTCTGTGTTTACTCAGTCTTGAGCATTCCTTTCCTCTGTGGGCAAGTTTGTCCATTTGAAAGCTCTCTCGCATTTTGTAAACTTTCACATTTTTCCATTTTGTTAGTTTTTTTATACTCAAGAGATCTCCCCAGAGTGCCCACTTTTTGGTCTCCCCTCCCTTGCCCCTTCCTGTGTCATCTCCCAGTTAACTGGCCAGTGTTTGCACACCACTTAGTGGCTAGATAGATGAAAAGTGGTCTTGAATCATATCACCATCTGTATGAACTTCCTGTGGCTGCTGTAACAAATCACCACAAATTAGGTGGCTCAACAATTAGAAATTAATTTTCTAACAGTTCTGGAGGCCAGAGTCCAAGATCAAGATGGCAGCAGGACAGCACTGCCTCTAGTGGGGAGGGAAGACGTCCATCTTATGGGGGCTCCAAGTGTTCCTTGGCTTGTGGCCACTGAACTCCAATCTTCCCTTCTTCTTCTCATGGCCTCCTCCTCTCTGCCTGTCTCTCATCTTGTATCTCTTATAAGGATAAGGGCCCTTGTCCTTAGGGCCCAACTTGATAATCCAGGATGATTTCATCTCAAGATTTTTAACTTACTTATGTCTGCAAAGGTCCAGATAAGGTCACATTCACAGGTTACAGGAAATAGAACATACTCATGTCCCTTGGGGGAGCCAGCTATTCCATCCAGTACATCATCTTAGTACTCTCTTTTTCAGTGGTCCTTAAGCTTAGGGAACTGTGAACTCCTTTGAAAATCTGATAAAATAAATGTAATTTCTCCATAATAAATACACATGGGCCAACAAATGCATATTTTTATTTAAGATTTCAGGGGATTGAATGGTGACATTCAAAACTAACTACAATTTTTCTTTGTGATCTAGTTAATGTGAAATTGACCTGGATATTGCCTCTTTCATTCTAGGTAATAAACAAAATGCAGTAATTAATGCATTCTAAGATCATCTTAAATATTTTTGGTTTCTCTGGAGCATTCACTTATATTAATCACATTGTGTATGATAAGTCTTAAGCTGCCACATTATTATTATTATTAATTATCACTACTACTACTATTATTATTTAACCTGAATTGCATCAAGCATTATTTCATTTATTCGATACTTATGTGATTGTGAGTGGGAGGACCTGACATCTCTCTCTGTGACTCCACATGTTAGTAGATTCAGCCTCTCCCTTCAGTCTGTCAAGACCTTTTTGGGTCCTGATTCTGCCATCAAGCATATTGACTGTTTCTTCCAGCTTTGTGTCATCAGAAAATGTGATTTCCAATGAGGACCATTATTTTCATGTCTTCAAGTCATTAATAAAAATGATAAACAGGAAAGAGCAGATAGCAGAACCTTGTAGCTGACTACTCACGTCCTCCCTTCTGGTTGATTTTAATGCTTTAATTAGGTACTGTTCAGTCACATAATTTTACTGGCACCTGGCTCATATTTTTTCATCTTTTCTTCAAGACTGTTATGGCAAACACTGTCAGATGCTTTGCTAATATCCAGGTGAATCATGTGTCTCATATTTCCTTCTTCTGTCTGCCTCGTAACCCTTTCATAGAAAGGAATGGGATTAATCGGACATGATGTGTTTTGTGATCCATGAAATTTAACTGTAAGCTATTTGGAGTAAGTGGAAGTGTTTGATTTGGCATCACTAAAATTCTTCTACTCAGAGTACTCCAATCAAGGGAGAATGACTAGAGGAGGTAGCATTTGAATGTGGGAGGATTTAGATGGGCCGGATAAAGACAGAAGACATTCATCCAAGTCTCCTCCCACTGGTTTTTGTTTGTTTGTTTGTTTGTTTCTTCCAACGATCTTTCAATATAACTCTCTCTTCAAACAAGTAGAAATTTTTAAGATATAACTGCTTTGTTAGAGATTTAAAAGCAACTGACTCCTGACCTCTCCATGAAATGAATTGAGACTAAAAGGTGGAAGTACTTCAGTGGTAACCTGGCATGGATGAATTGGGTTTGGAGACCACTGAATACCGCATGAGTGAAGGAGAACAGAGAGAACCCAGGGGGGAGGTGTTTACATTCACTCTGCTTTACACGCTATTGGCCACATAACCCAAAATATTCTAGCCCCATGGCTTCTGCTACTCAGTGCTGAGCTAAGATTCTTATAAAGACCATACGTTTTTGGTTTTGTTCTTTTAGTACAGTTGGCACACAGTTTGCATGAGTTTCAGGTGTATAACATAGTGATTCGGCATCTCCATACGGTATGCTACACTCACGACAAGTGTAGCTACCATCTGTCACCATCCAGTGCGATTATGGTATCATCGACTATATTCCCTGGCCTGTGCCTTTTATCCCCAAGACTCATTCACCTCAAAGTCTGTTTAATCTTCTTTTAGACAAGACTCTGAAAAATTGTATTTAACTTTTAAACTGATAGAACATTAAAGGGCATTTCCCAAGATGTAATATAAGTTGTACGATCCACAAAACGATCCTATTTCTTTGTCTATTTCATAATTTTAGTCTGCTCTCACCGCTCCCAAAGCATCTGAACTCATCCTTCAGATAGCAGCAGGGACTGTCCCTGAAGGAGAGTTAGTCTCTTAGGTGTCACCATAGGAAGAGCTGGCTGTGGGGAGACGAGAATCCAGGGCTGGGAGCATGATTAAGTTTTGCTCACATGGAAGATATCCAGTGCCTTGAAAGACTTCCATTGGTTGAGGTTCCCAGAGTGATTGCTCTCCCATTTATAGCACTATGATAGATGTCTTGCGTTGTAATTACAAGATATGCCACCCGAGTGGAGTATGGATGATCAGTCTTTTTTTCTATTTTTCTAGAAACGATTGATCATTCATATTTACAGGGCCATCAACTTCTGGGCTTTGAAAAGGGCAGTATTGATTATCTAAGTCACACAGATTACCGGTATGGTTCTTTACTGTACATAAATAGGAGTTCCTTTTATGAGGGTACTATGATTTTTCAGGGAAGGGGGAAGGAGTGATATTCATGTGAATTAAGCAATGAGGATTTCAACTAAAACACACTGAGATTTAGTCAGAATATTGGAACTGGAAGCCATACTTTAGATTAGCTAACCCACCCCCCTCCAACATACATATATACAATTTACTTTACAGGTGAGAAAACTGAGTCCCTGTTAGTAGACATCAGTAGATAAAATAACCGTGCTTGCATTAAGGTGAAACAAGAAGGCTACATGTCAAGATATGCACAACAGTTCTTTCTGAGTGGAAGATTTTGAACTATTGGGTGAATTTTTTCCTTCGTATCTTTCTGTGTTTTCAATGCTTCCTATAAAGCACATATATTACTTTTGCAACTGAAAAAATGGTTAGTTTTAAACCCACTGTGAATACCATGTCAATTGGCTAGAGTTATAAAATGGTGCACTTTGTCCTTGGTGACCTTCAAAGACCTCATTTTGGAAGAATCTGTTGAGTCCAGGCTGCAATTCGGTCTCTCTCCCTCCAGTCTTTGTGCATTAGTGACTGACTAGGGGGCTCTCTCTGCTTGTCTCTCCCATGCCTCCCCTAAACACTTAGAGTTTTTGGCCACTTCAGCCTCCGTTCTGAATGGCAGTTGGTGAAAGTGGACTACAAATCTATCTTCAGCCGGCGCTGCACCAAGGAGGACTATCAGACCTGGCACCTGCTCAATCAGGTACACCATAGGGTAGGGGCACACTGGCTTCTAGGAGGTGGAGCTTCCACAAGCCCTGTTTGGTCATCTCTGGGCCTTCCTGTTTGGAGGTGGAAGGTAGCGAGCCATCCAAAGATAATAGTAGATTTGGGGGGAAGGGTTGGAGTCCACACATCCAGGTCCAGCATAGACAGATGGTATTTCAGTACCCTTTTGCACCCTGGGATTCCGATCTACCCATTGAGGTCACCAAGTAGCCTAGGGGTGAGGTAACAATGATAAGCTGGGGCTTTAGCTCTATCTGTGGAGAAATAAGCCCAGACAGCTAAGAGACCTTTCAACAGTTTCATCATCTCACCTCCAATGGAGAGGGCGAGAACACTTGTCAGGCCAGCCTGCAGTAAGAGGCCCAAGAACACTGAAAACAGGACCATAGAAAAAGGGTGAGGGATGGGGGTGAGTGACTCTAGTAGAAATGGCAGATATTTGTTGCTATGCAATGTAAGCAGACTTCTGCATTCTCAGAACCATTGGGTTCATGTAATTTGTATCAGCTTCTCCTCTTTTTGCCCTTGTTTGGGAATAAGGACTTAGGCATGGTTGTTTATCAGAGAGAGAGAACTTTTTGGGCCAGCTTCAATTTTACTCTGAAGATGATGTTAAAACTGTGCCAGAAGTGGGTTCTTTTCCACTAGAATTTATGCCGAGGTCATTTGGGCAATTTGGAGATCTGTGAACTCTCTTTGAAGGTGCATTCTCTCTAAAGGTGGAAAAGAAACAAGATGAAGCAGACATCATTGGCTAGGTGGGGTGAAGGGTAGTGATGGGACAGCTCTATGATGTTCCTCTGGTATGGTAGTAACAGACTGGCCCTTTTTCCCTCGAGATTCCTGAATGGTTACTGGGAAAGAGATTGCTACACAGAGTGACTAGAAGAGAATGAAAAGGCTAATGTTTCTTATCGAGAAGCTGGTTTATTTCATCTCCTTTGTGTTTTTCTGCCTTTCTCACTATGGACTTTCTTTCTAAGGGGGAGCCCTGCGTCATGGGAGAAAGGAAAATATTCAAGAAACGCAAGCCAGGAGCTCAGTGTGCCCTGGGCCGAGACTCTTCAGGGACAGTGGTCTCAGAACCCTGTGCCTGTGCCGACTGGGACTTTGAATGGTGAGTCCCTTGGCATCTCATTGTCAATTTCAGTCAGACATTTACCTGTTGGGGTTGGGGATGAAGATGGAGGTAAGGGAGGAAGTCATGACCCTCAGATGGGAGGTGTGTTTGCTGGCCTGTGGGCCTGATGGCTCCAGTCCCTGGGCCAGATGGGAAGGCTGCATCGCTGGAAGGAGGACAGGAGGAGACGTTTTCACAGGGAAGCCCACTGTTCTATCAGAGCAGCGTGTCCAAGGAAACCTTCTCATTATCAGTTAGCAGCTCTGGGAAAGTACCAGAGAGGTTGGGTGGGGCACTGACAGCTTGGAGAGCTGCCACCATGGACAGGTACCTCCAGACACATTAGCTCAAACCGTGATTTTCCATGTGAACTCTCTTTTCATCATTTTCTTCCTCCCTCTAACAACAATCACAAAGAACAACTTTAAATCTCACCTATTAAGCAATGATTCACAAATGTCCAAATATTTATCTCCAGCTCTGACCTCACTGACCTCTAGGATGGAGACATGTGTGTCCATGTACGTACTCAGCCACCATCTCCCCTAGAATTGCTAGTAGGGATTTCAGATTCAGTATGGCCAAGGGGGAGCTCTTCCTGAATCTTTAACTGCTGGGAGTTTTTCAGCTCTTCTTCGGACTGGTTTTTCCAAACTCAATAAAACACACAGTTCCTTAAGTAAAAATCCCAGGAGAGCTTGATTTTTCCCTTACCGTCAGGTCCAGTCCATCCACAAGTCCTTGTGAGTCTTTACCTCCAGAACACATTCATTCATTCATTCATTCATTTAGATTTATTTATTTATTTATTTATTTATTTATTTATTTATTTATTTATTTATTTATTTAAGAGAGGGAGAGAGTGAGAGAGCAAGCAGGGGGATGGGGTAGAGGGAGGTAGAAAAGGAGAGCAAATCTCCAGCAGGCTCCCTGCTGAGCATGGAGCCCAGAGCAGGGCTTGATCCCACAATCCTGAAATCATGACCTGAGCCCAAACCAGGAGTCAGACACTTAACTGACTGAGCCACCTGGGGCCCCTCCAGAATACATTCTAACCTGAAGCACCTCTGCCCATGTCTACTGCAGCCTGGACACTACAACAGTCTGTTGTCTCTCTATTTTCACCCTCGTTGCCCTAAAACCTCTCTTCCTCACAGTAACCAAAATTTGACTATAAAAACCCAAATCCAATATTATCACTCCTGCACTTAAAACACTCCAGTGGCTTCCTCTCTCCCTTAAAATATTATGCCATCTTCCTTCCTTGGCTTTCTCTACTCTACATTATTTGGCCTGCTACCATTGGGCCTTAATTTCTTACTATTCTCCCCTCATTCACCATTTTGCAGCCACATTACCATCTTCTTTCTGTATCTTAATTAATCCAGGCTCATTCCTAACAGAGACAATAGCAACTGTAAGGATTTCTTCCAGATCTCAGCATGGCTGGCACCTCTAGGTAACTCACATCTCAGCAAAAATAGCAGCTTCTCAGAAATGCTTTCTGAGACCACCTGATCTCACCTATACCCTGTCACTGTGACACCTCACAGATTTCATGGTTTTAGTATTAGTCACCATATGGAGTGATCATGTTTTCTAAATTGCTTTATTACCACCTGTCTTTCCCCAGCAGAATGCAAGTGTCATGAGGGCGGGAACTTTAGACTTGCTTCAGTGCCTCACCCATAGTAAATTAAATAGTTGCACCATGTTCCTAAATGTTGTTCCTTTTAGGAGTCAACAGATGTCCCAAGTCTGGGCATGGGTGATCCCATTGGTGATCCCATTCTGATCCCAGCTGGGTAAATTCCTCCCCTACATCACAGTCAAAAGTTGAAGTTCAATATAGATATGTCCATAACCCTTTCCAGATTAAAAGACAAACCTAAGGGCTCTGGCATCAGCCTATAAATATGGCAGGGCAGTGACAGAGTTGCAATTGGGCTTTTCTGGTGTTGAATAACAGAAGTAAATCCAAATAGGTGCAGAACAGCTGCCCCTGCCCAACAACCTCATCCAGCCTGTTTCTGAGGCTTGCTTTGTGCTGGAAGCCTTCTTTGGTTCCCCACTTTCTACTAGGACTATAACTGGTAACTGCAAGCCAGCTAGAGGACTACGGCTGCTCCCTAGCTACTCTTCATCCCTGAACTCATGCCTTGGAAAGCTTGACCTCAGTGAGAGTCATTCAAATGGGATATGCTAAATGGAATTTAATTTGAATGTTAGTGTCCTATCTGTGACACTTCTGACCATTTGGAGACAGAGGATATTTTCATACTTGGGAAGACTGATTTCCAATACAATCCAGCAAAATTGTCATAGCAATGTATAGTAGGCCCCTGAGAATTATGCTACATGACATATGGATGTCAGTTTGAATATTCAGAATATGAATTTCAGTCTTCCTTGTGTCCCCCTCTGCAGACTGACTCCATGGAGGCATACTGTCTTTGCATGCCATGCTACATTTTCTCCTGTGTCTCTCTGAGCTGTAATAGATCCTGCTGTTGGGAAACCTCACAATGGAGAAAGAAGAATTGTAACCTAGATATTTGTCTTTCAGTAATTCCACTAACATTTACTGGTCTGGGGAAAAAAAAAAATCCCGGCTCTGATATTCAGTTTTTGACCTTGGGAAATTTTCTTAATCTCTATGATTTCACCTTCTTGGCTATAAAATACAAATATAGATCATGTATCTCATTGGTGCTAGGGAGGAATAAGTGAATTAATCTATATCATTAATGTAGGTAAGGCATTCATCCTAGTGATGTAAGAATCCATATGGTAGCTGTTGTTGCTGCTGTTGTTAATCTTATACCCCAGAGTTAAGTGGTCCCCGTGGTATTTTTAGCAAGTAAACCAGAGCTTATACATCCAAATGAGCCCTATCTACAAAGTTGTACCTTTGGGTGTAATCCATTCACTCATTATTGGCGGCATTGCCTAAAATATTTCTGAGCCTTTCTTTGGGAACTGCTATCAGAATACATCTTTGAGGGGTGTCTGGGTGGCTCAGTTGATTAAGCGTCTGCCTTCAGCTCAGGTCATGATCCCAGAGTCCTCAGATGGAGTCCTGCATCGGGCTCCTTGCTCAGTGGGGAGTCTGCTTCCCCCTCTCCCTCTGTCACTCCCCCTGCTTTTGCTCTCTCTCTCTCACTCTCTCTGTCAAATAAATAAATAAAATCTCTTAAAAAAAAAGAATGCATCTGTGAGTAAAGCAGGGAGAAATAAAAAGCCTTTGCAAGGTGTTCTTTGGCTCCCATACTTGCATTGGTAGAGGTACCACCTGGACCCAACATTCTGTAATATCAACATTGTTACTATGGCATTTTAATGAGAAGAAGATGAACATCTGGAATATAAGTTACTTGACTAAGATCACACAACTGGGAGAAATCTGGAGTTCAAATGCAAGTCTAGCTAAATTCTATGTTCTCTCCTAAATATGCCATTTCTTAAGAAATCAAACAAGTCTTTGTTATTAGACTTACCTTATGTTTCATAAGAAACAGTTCCTCAAGTTTAGTTATTTTAAAATTAGAATTCATCCTCAAATGACCTAGGTTAATTGCTGTTGATATGGATTAATCTGGAATGTTCCATTAACTTTAACCCAATTCCAGATGAAGTAGTTTGACCATTGGTCCTGGAATTGTAGTAGGTATATGGTGTTCAAGAAGACTTTATAGAATTTGGAGGGGGGGGACTGGTATTTGAAGTATTATGTGGTGGTCTTTCCACTCTCAGTTGTATCTCAAGAATATAGAAGACAGTATGGAGGTTCCTCAAAAAATTAAAAATGGAATTACTATATGATCCAGTAATTTCACTACTGAATATTTACCTGAAAAAAATAGAAACACTAATTTGAAAATATACATGCACCCCTATGTTTATTGCAGCATTATTTACAATAGCCAAAATATAGAAGCAGCCCAAATATGGCCATCAATAGCTAAATGGATAAGAAGATGGGGGTATATCTACATCTGTATCTATATCTCTCTCTATATAACTGAATATTACTCAGCCATAAAAAAGAATAAAATCTTGCCATTTGCAACAACATGGATGGACCTAGAAGGTATAATGCTAAGTGCAATAAGTCAGTCAGAAAAAGACAGATACCATATAATTTCACTCATATGTGAAATTTAAGAAACAAATGAACAAACAAGAAGACAAAAAACAAAACAAAACAAAACCAGACTCTTAAAAATAGAGAAAAACCTGGTGGTTGCCAGAGGGCAGGGTGGGGGGATGGGTGAAATGGGTGATGGGGATTAAGAGTACCCTTATCGTGATGGGCACTGAGAAGTGTATGGAATTGTTGAATCATTATATTGTACACCTGAAACTAATAGAACACTGTGTTAATTATACTTGAATAATAATAATAAAGAACCACTTGAGTCAGAGGTAGGATAAACAAATATACAAGACTTGAGGCTGGGTTAGTGGTCAGAATCTGAGAGCAAGAGCAAAATGTAATCATGTGACCTAAAAAGTACTTTTACACTACTTTTGAGTATGGAAGAGACAGTTTCATTTCTGAAATTTCTGTTGTCTTTCTACAGTGGTGTTTATAGACAGTAGAACTGAGTATTTGAGATTGTTTTGTTTTTAAGTGAACTTCAATAAGCATAGGTATTGATGTAAAAATATAGTTTTTCCATCAAATATGGTTTGTCTCCAGTGTCCTTGCTGGAAATCTGTGCGTGGCAACAATTTTATAGCCTTGTGTCCTTCTCAGTGGTCCTTCCTACTAGGAAGTATTATTAGCTAAAGAATTTGAAAAGCCCAGCTTAGTTAGTGTAAGTAATTATGATACTCATTCTACGTAGTTGTTTGCCTAAGCCAAATCAGGTCATGTTCATTTGATTGGTTCAGGCAACTTTTAAGTGTCAGAGACAGCAGGGAGAGGGAGTAACCTAGTTTAATCAGATTGGTAAAGCAGGATTGAGGAGGATGGATTAAATGTCTTGATTTTGGTGGAACAGGTAAGGAGTGTAGCCTGGATCCAGAAAGGGAGGGTATATTCACACTGTATCTTTCCTTTTTTTGAAGAGGGAAGGTTTTATAGATTCTCAGAAGCATTTTTGTAGAATAATATTCACCCTTCCATCCAAAGTGCATGTCAGTAATAAGCATGAATTTTGCATAAATAGTGATGTTTCTGCTTAGTAGCTTCATGCTTATTCTAGAGAGCCACTTCCATTGTGGCACTGGTGAAGGGCCAGGAATAAATCCTCCCTGAGAATTAAGTTTGTCAAGGACTAGCGGGTGGTCAGAAAAAGGAGCAAAAGTGTTTTGCTCTGAAGTCATGTGAGGCTCCTCGAAAGGAGTTGCCATCTGAGAGATGCAAATACCTTTGTTCAGCTAGAACCAGGTTGAACCAGAAATTATTTTCTTATTCATCCAACCACTCACTCAGCAGTAACTTTTGCTGAATACCTACTATGCACCAAGTCCTTTAGATGGATTATCTTACTTAATCTTCTCAACCAGCTTCTGGAAGGAGAATATGTTATTGTAGGCATTTTATAGATGAAGACATGGAGGCACAGAAAGGTTAAGTAACTCCTTCAAAATAATAATATTCTGACCCAGAGTCCTAGGTCTTGGTGTGTTTTAGTGTTTCCTTCCATGGGCAGTATGGTTCCAGATCCACACAATGAGTTTGAGTTTATCATGTGGTAATGCAGAAGAGAGAGGGAAGAGATAGGGGGATGCTATAGTACTAAGTTCAGGTGTGTCTGAAATCCATCCAACGGTAAGTATCCTGCATATAGAGCACAATTATGTATGTTTTTTCTGTAGACTGGCATTGTAGAAAAGGCAAAGATGTATGAACCAGAGTTTCAAACTCAATGAAAGTGTAACAGCAAATAATAATATTACTAGGGACTAAATTCTATAATCCAGACCTATGCTGTCTAATGTAATAGTCACCAGTCACATGTGGTTATTTGCATTAAAAATAAATAAAATTAAAAATTCAGTTCTTCAGTTGCACTAGCCACATTTGGGTGTTTAGTAGTCACACGTGGCTAGTGGTTACCATTTTGGATAGCATAGATGTAGAAGAGAAGGTTCTTTCAGACAGCACTGTTCCTACCTGTAAGTGCCAGAGACGGTCAGAGCAGAGTGTTGAAGACAGGAGTAATGATGGAAGCCTTCCTGTAGGAGGTGGTGATGGAGCTGTGTAGACTTTCTGTCGAGTACAAGGAATAAGGGCAGCACTGCAGAAAAAAGCAGTTGTATGAGACTGTTGGAGTAGAGGGATGAGTTGAGGGATGAGTTGTTGATGAGTAGAGGGATGAGGGCAGATGGCTAGCATGGGGTTTGATAAGGAGAAATATTTGAGGGATGCTTGTTGGTTTATTCAAACAGTTTCTGAAATAGTTCGAATGTAATCATCTTTCTCTATGCCTATATTTAGGCTTATGCCCTAGAGAAATGCTGACGATGTTAATTATTATTCCATTGTTTGTATTGATGTTTTTGTTATGGTTGCTCCAGTTTGTTGAGTGTTCACTCTGAGCCTGCCAAAAAGTTCTATCTGTCCAATCCCAAACCAGCAGGCGATTCTGTCTCCTAAAATGGGACAGAAACACCTGTGGAGGACTGTTTC
The DNA here is from genome assembly GCF_003265705.2 of Callorhinus ursinus. Classification (NCBI taxonomy): domain Eukaryota; kingdom Metazoa; phylum Chordata; class Mammalia; order Carnivora; family Otariidae; genus Callorhinus; species Callorhinus ursinus. The sequence continues at coordinate 15,524,425 of NW_027397082.1, read as the reverse complement.
TGGAATCTCAGCTTGCCAAATGGGAGAACGGAGGAACTGGGGGTCCGTGAAGTAATGATAGGGCTGTATGTGGCCTGAGAGTAGGAAAGCCCCAGCAGCTGCACCAGCAGAGACCATGACTTCTGGGCGGGCTCTAAGAGTCTCAGAATGTCATTCCTGGGGACCAGGGGGTCCTCCCTTATGACAATTAAGTGGGTGCTCCATGAGATTGTACTAATGCTGCATTATCACCTCCATGTGCCATTGTCAGCTGTGTACAATCTTGAACAAGTCACTTCTCCTCTTTTGCTTCTCCCTCCCAATCTACCAACTAAGAGGATTAGACCCAACGAATACAAGCATCCCTTCCAGTTCTGATATGCAGAAACTTTGTGATTTCTAAAGTTTGTCTATTCCTTCTTGAGATGGTCTAAGGCTTCTCCCTGAATGGGATTTGGAGGACATACATCTCCTGGAAATGGACAAGTTTCTCCCTAAAGTTTTAGAAGTTCTAAACCCTTTTATAGTCAAGAAAGATGCAGAGGTGACTTATTTCTGGAAGGAAACTGCTTGTGTGTTTGCAGAAGCTGTGGCAGCATACTTCCCCGAGGCAAATCAGACTTTCTGGCACATTCTCTCCAAATGTCACAATTCAACAGAAAAACACCTTTCCCCCAGGAAGTTGGAGCAGCTGCTGGAACTGCTTGTTTGTTGAAATTATGCAAACACAAGAGCTGGGGGGTAGGTTGGGCAGTATGAGATTTTAATATACATTTAGCAGAAGTTAATGAAGAAGTCCACAGCTTAGGGGCAGCCAGTGATGTTTCTGTTAATGTTATTAAATATTAATGAGGTGCTTTTTCTCTTTGGGGCAAAACAGCATGCCTGATGCACCATTTTTAATTACTGCATCGCTAACATGTAGCAGAGCTGAACAGAACTGCTAAAGATGGTTCCATCTAGGAAAGAGCATTAAGACATTTCTCTCCTTCCGTAAGCTGTTTAGGAGGGCACCCTTCCTTCAAAGATTACTAGTATCTCTTAGGGTTAGCAGAACATTCAATAGATTTAAGTCATATAGCAGGTGGGGAATTTTCCAGAAGCAGTGCAGACACACCACAGCCCAAATGTTTCTACAGGTAAGCAATGCTTGGAAATCAGATATTCAGTGCTGTGCTGGTAAATATCTAACTACCAGCTCTCTTGGAACAAATAAATAAGCCCTCATTAGTAGCATTTGCTGATTGCTATAAATATCCCCAAATGTGGCCAATTTCAAGCTACCAACATAACATCAGTGAATACAGAATTGAGAAGAGATGTGCAGTAGCACAATATTATATAGTCTTTTTATCACACAGGTACATAAAGGTAAATAACCTCAGGAGCGTAGGTAAAATTATAATACCTAATGCTTTACATATAAAATAATATTTTTATAATAATAAATACAACAAAATCATGAGGAATCTGTGTGTTTGAGTGTTTGTTACCTTTCAAGTATAATTTATTTCATTAAAATTTGAAATAACTTAAGTTTTGATAATGGCTGTGTTTAACAACCATTAATGAGCTTACAAAATACCAGAAATTTTAAGTCCATTCTCACGAGCGGTTACAAGCTGCCACAACACTGAGTCCACAGTGAACTTGCAGGCTGGGAGATCTCCAATCATTGATCAGGAGGCATGGCTAAAAATTTGCTTGACAGACATGTCCCTTTCTCCTTTTCTTCCAGTTTCATATAAACATGGCCATGATATATCAAGGCTGGTCTTGAGCTCCACCTTCCTAGCTCAGGAATCTGGAGCACTTGGGATGCTTTCTGTGGTCCACACAGGAAGGTCAACTATGGGCTCACATCTCCCTGCACAGATAGACCCAATGCAATGAGATAATTAGTGTGATTTTTAAACATAAATGGAGTATTCATTCACCCAGTAAATATTTAGTACCTCCAACATCCTAAGTACTGGTCTGAACTCTTATATTGGCAAGCAAAACCAACAGAGGTCTCTATAGATTTAGAGTTTCCAACATGCTGTGGTCACAGAGATTTTGTCTGGGGAGTCAGGGGAGGCGTCATCTGACCTAGATATTGAAGAAGAATACTTAGCAAACTATCAGACACAGACGAGGTAGAGGGCTTCAAGCCCAGAGAATAACACATGCAGAGACAAAGAGGGTTGAAAAGTTGGTCTGGACTGGTCAGGCAGGAGTTTGGTGTAGAGGAAGATGGTGAGGTGATAGGGTGTGGCAATGCTGGGAGGACATTTTATATAATCAGTTGGTGCTTTCCTAACTGTACCACTTCATACCGTATCATCATGTTCTGCTTCATGCTCCTTCGGTTGGATTTGAGGCATGTTGTATCCCTCTCCCCAAAGACTCAAAAGTCCTTGAGGGCAAGGATTGTTGCTCTTCTTTCCCAGGACAGTACAGTACATATTGAGTAATAAATAAACGTGGAATTGAACTTGTATTCCTATCTTCCTTCCATTTCTGCCCTAGTCACACACATAGACCAAAATTTGCCTCCATTTTCATTGGGCTTTAATTAAATCTTGGCTCAAAGAACATGAGAGCAGAAAAAGAAAGGAGGGGTAGGTCTGGAGAGAGTGACTTTCCTTGCTATTTTATGTTTCATTAACACTCAATGGATCAATATTCAAATGTCCGGATTGTTCTTCCTGGTCTGTGAGTTTCAGGATGCTTAACTTAGAAACATGAATTCTCCTGCCAAGTGAAGCCACCCTCACTGACCTCTGGTTGGTTTCAAGAGCAATAATACTTTATTGCTCTTTTTCTACCCTGACATTTATGCCTATGGGAGCCTTATGAAACTCCAAGAAGTAAGGAAACACCATTTGCATTTCAGATGGAGGCCCTCCTCTCTACACTGGTCTATTACTTCTTCATTTTGAAATGGGAGGGAAGGAGAAGGGAATCGTACCTGAATTTCTTTATTTTATCATAGCTAGGCTTTCATGAAAATGTGGAAAAGAACCACAGTTTTGTGTTGTTGGTTGTAGGGAAACAGGGGACCTGTGTTATATGTATTTGGGACAGTTTGAATGGCTGTTTGTATTATATGAATGCAAATGTATATATTTGTTTGAGAAAGAATTTATAGGAAAAATTAAAATAAAATCTATGAAATTAATTTTGAAATAACATCTGTGGACTCTTACCCAGAAGTGAATCTTGACCTTTAAAATCATCTTCTTGGTTGTCATTGTCACCTACTTCTGTCAGTAATTCCACTGTGATCCAGAGGATGCTTTTAAACTTCCAGCAATCCTGACACCCACCTCCAGCCAGGGTACCTGCTATAGGATGTACATCCATACCTTTTTTTTTTACCTGGAATCTTCATTTGATAATGTACTATTCTTTCTTTACACTGGATTTCTAATGATTTGGGATTATTTCTAAATCCAAAACTCTGTTCACAAAGTACGAATATTTGCTCTTGCTGGGAATATTTGAAAAAATGCATTGCGGCTTTTTGGAAGGCTGTAGGGATGTATTTGTGTTTGTGTGTATGGGGGTGTGTTTTAGCATTTGTGCATCTATACCAGTGTGCAATATTCATTTTCTGAACAGCGACTATGGCTATGAGAGACATGGAGAGAGCCAGTGTGTCCCAGCTTTCTGGTACAACCCAGCATCCCCATCAAAGGACTGCAGCCTTGGGCAAAGCTACCTTAACAGTACTGGGTAAGTAAAACACCGGAAGAAACTCTAATCACTATTCTTCTGTTTCCCTAGGTTGGTATCAAAGGTAGCATTTCTGTTGAAGCAATCTGGAGCATAGAGAGTTTGTTTACAAGTGGCTTCTGAGGAAAGCTGAGGAGTTCTGTAGCTTTTTTGGGAACATCTGAAGAGATTTGTGATTCCTAGATTTCAGTACCCTTTTCCATTTGCCTCTGACAGACCATAGCTATTATTTTGGTCAGGCCTTATCTTCTGGAAAGAGATGCCACCTTATTTTGGGGACCCTGAAAAAATAAACTAATACAAATGGTATGCACGTGTTACAGTGCCCTCCAGGGATGGATGGACTGAAGCTCTCCTAGACTGATGCTGGAAACTGAAACTGAAAATTCAGAAGTCCCATTCTAGGGCTTCCTGGAATGAGAAGGTCAAGCTACACTTTCTTTAATTGTCAGATTATATGTGTGTTTCTCTCTCTGCTCACATGCAGTTACTCAGGTGCTTGATAAAATATTGCCTTAAAGACTTGTTGTCTTCCCCTCTCCTTTGCCACCTCGATGGCCCAGAAGAGATTTGGAAAATGGATTGGTGGTCTGAGACAGCACCTTTCACATTTTAATGTGCTGTGAATCACCTGGTAATCTTGTTAAAATAAAATGTAGCTTCTAATTTGGTAGATCTGGGGTGGGTCTGAGAGGTTCTTCATTTCTGAGAAGCCCCCAGGCAATGTTGTCATTGCTGGTCCCAGGACTACTCTTTGAGTAGCAGAGGATGAAGGTGTTCTGGACTCCTGTCTCAACTCTTCCAGTGGATCTTCTGCCATTTCACACCAGTTACTCGCCATCTCAGTACTTTTACCTTCTCTGGATATAAAATACTGGTAGGTACCATCAACCCAAGTGATGTCTACAGAGGGAAAAAAAAAAAAGTGATGGAAGAGATGTGCTGAGTTGTGTGAGCTACTGGAAAACAAGGATTTTTAGCTCAATATTTGGTTCTAGGGGACTGTTGCTGGGGCTTGAGATGGGGCTTAAGTACTTTTGATGTTATTTTATCGTAGGTGTCTGGTTCAGGGATTGAAGCCATTCACACTACAGATCCAGCAGCATGAACTTAAAGAGATATGGTATCAGAGAGCATAGTGCTATGAAGTTTGAGGAAGAGGAATATGATGGGCACAAGTGATCAGCTAAGCCTCCAGATTCCACGCCAGAGCATACCTTGGACAGACTTGGAAGAGAATTGCATTACAACATCTCCTATGGGCACACCCAATTTTAAGCAACTTAGATATAACAGAACCCCAAAGAGCCAACCAAATAAATCAGGGAGATGAAAAGGAAAGACAGTTTGTATTTTTTCAAAAGACTTACTACAAATGTCTACATATATCTCTAGGTTGCTTAAATGTTGGCTTACATTACAAACTGTTAACCAGCTGGCCAGTTGAGATTGAAGAGGAAGAGTAGAGGATATCCAGTTCACATTAGGATATGGTACCTACCAAAATATCCGCCATAAGTAAAAATTAAATATCTTGTAAATGACTAAAAGTCAGCAAAAAAGAAATTTGATTACGTGGACTAGTGCTGACCAAAAGAACTATATAATATGAGCCACATATGTAATTTAAAATTTTCTAGTAGCTACATTAAGAAAAATTTAAAGGCAAAGTTAATTTTAATAATATATTTTATATAACCTAATATGTCCAAAATAGTGTCATTTCAACATACAAGACTAACCACATTTTAAGTGCTCAATAGCCATAGATAAAAAATGGTTAGCATATTGGACAGCAACAGCTCTAGACCCATTATGAGCTCAGCTGGCAATTAAAAATAACATGTATCTGCAAGGGGGTATGTTGTAATTCTGTCTGAGGTAGTAACTACACACAACATTTGCCTAACATCCTCCTGAGATCTTTGGATGGAGATGTCGGGCTGGTAGTTCAGCAGGGTTTGAGGGGTGGGAAATGGAGAAAGGACCAGGGTAAATATCAGGTATAGTGGAAGAAAAATATCATTCATAAAGGATTTTTGTTTCATCTGCTTTCAATTGAAGGGCCATCAGAAGAAGGCAACATGGATGGTTGGGTTAATTACTCCTGACATACAGGGTAAAAGAAGATGTGATATAGTGATAGTGGTGGTGCATTTATATTATGTGCATTTACCAGGAGGTTGATTGTATGCAGCTTTATAGATAGTGGAAATAGTGTCTATCCTACAGGTCAGGACAGTGGACAAGCTGTTGGCTCAGCTTCCTGTGCTCAGATCAGTGGTCAAGTGACATGACGTGGCATCACTATGCACAAAGATGCCCTTGTCCTAAAAGGCCACAGTGCTTTGTGGGGAGGTTTCCCATGCTTTTTCTGAGCTAATTTTCCCTCAGCAGGATTGCATAGGAGCTTCAAATGTGCGCTTCTGATCTCGTATTTGTGTTGAGTGGGAAGTGAAATATTAGTAAGGAGAGAAAATGTGCTATAAAATAGCCCAGTGGCTCCAGAGCCAGGACTAGTAGGTAGGAAAGGCTGGATTGACGTCCTGGGGGTGGAGGGAAGGCAGGAAAAGGCTTCCTGATGAATCAGAGTTAGGAGTCTAATCTTCTAGCTGCGTCTCGCTACAGAGAGAACTGGAGACGGACGGCCATAGGGAAGTACAAACAAGTCCCTCCCTCACAGAAAGGAGCACTTGCTTTTCTTGCTCCACTAGTCCAGTGGCTCTGCCTCCTTCCGTCTTGCATGTGAGTCAGACATTGATTTTTCTTGGCTGGTTTAGACACTGATCTGATCCGTGGCTCACCAGTTAGGATCAATAATAATGTTTAAAGAGCTGCTCTTCCTCAGATGGAGGGATAGCAGTTCCTCAGCGTTTGTTTGGCTTCTTAAATGGCTGCATTCTTTGAGACTCAGTTTTTAAGAGCAGCTGTGTGAAACATCTCTCCCTCTGGCTTTCTTTCACTCTTTTTCCAACCTGTGCATGTGTACACACACACACACGCACGCACACTCACCCCACACCACCGACAACTGTCAATACTCCTCAGGTACCGGCGGATTGTGTCCAACAACTGCACGGATGGGCTGAGGGAGAAGTACACGGCCAAGGCCCAGATGTGTCCTGGAAAAGCCCCTCGAGGCCTCCATGTGGTGACAACCGACGGACGCCTGGTGGCAGAGCAGGGGCATAATGCGACTTTCATCATCCTCATGGAGGAGGTATGTGTTGTCCTGGATCTCTGAGGTCATAACTCACTGTTTCTAGAGAGGGAAGAAAAAGATCATGTGTCCCCACAGGTCCCAGTCCCAGAGTCAATGCTGAGAAGACACAAAGGGTAAAAGAAGGCTTAGATATTTTGGGACCCTCTTCCCTTCATCCCACATCACAGACCCAGGCTGCAGGGTCCCACTTGTCTCTGGGCAGATACAGATCTGGATATATTCTTTGAGGTCCCCCTTTAGGGTCTGCTTTGTTGGAGGAATGTTTATCACCAGAAGACCATATACTCTAAACTTCGCCAGAAGAAGGGAATTCATATTTTTTTCTATTGCTCCCTGGAGCCTCCTTTGCTTTATTCTAACCCTTAAACCCCCCTGATTAAAAAAGCCCACAAGGCTTTCAAAGGGTCTTAAAAGTATAAGTGTGAGTGTGGGGGAAGATTATTGCCATCCTTTAAATTTATTTGTATAAAGAATGTCACATTAGTTGCTTTTCCATCAGCTAGTTGCTCCATTATTTCACTTTTTTGTGTCTTTTGCAATCGGGGCAGTAAAATCAGCCTGCATTCATTCATTCCAGGATGGAAATAGCTCTGTCGTATGCTTCTTGCTCCCTATATGAGCTATTTCATCTCTTTCCCAAACCAGGGAGCTTTTCAGGCACTCCTTGCTGAGGTGGTGGGGCAAGAAAGCTTGCCTGATTTACAAAGCCCTCTAAATTTGTATGCAAATTGCTCTGTGCTCTTCAGATCTTGGAAAGAGACCAAAGCAAGCCAGGAGTTTTTTTTCCCAAATGTGAATACTTTAGAAACCTTTAAAGTCTGGCCCATACTGAACAGGACAGTGAAGTTTCCTTATCCTGGGTTGACAGAGTCTTCAGCCGTCACCCACACTGGGCACTTGAATTAAAGGACTTTAAGATTCAGAGGAGGTCATTATCACATTTCCACTAGGGAGTTTCCAGCACCAGCATTATAAAAACCTTCTCTTGAATGGATGAGAAGAGCCATGATCTTATCCATTTGAATTGCCTCCAGTTCATTTCCACTTCAATTTATATTCATAAACTCAGGGGTAGTCACCATTGTGCGGGGGGCAAGGGAGCACGTATCAATATTTCACTCACATCCGGGTTGCCACAGGGGAAGAGGCAGAACATGAAACTGTGATCAGTGCACGTTCACTGGACAGAAGGATTGGCTCATGATTCCAAAATGATGTATATCCCTTTTTATTCCATCAACCATCTACAACCATTTATTTACAACTATGTAAATAGAGAGAGCCGTTTCTTCTTTTTTCATCCAGGATCCTTGTTTTGTGGTCAGGTTCAATTGCATTTATCCAAAGTCATTGACCCAGTGTAGTGGGAAGAAGAACAAAGAAGGGTGGGGTTCAGCATCATCTCTTAAGAAGCCTAGCATCAGCTTGGGATGGTAAGATGCACTCACCTGAACCCATGCCGTTACACAACCAGGCAACACCACCAGGCAGCACCCAGGGGGCTCTTGGCCTTCCAAGAGGCAGAGATATCTGTGAGCTGGGATGGTTGGAAAAGGCTTCAGGGAAGAGGGGCTTTGGCAGGTTTAGGGAAATCCAAGGTCAACAGAGCACAGATGTAACTCTGATTGGTATGCAGGATTCATGTCTAGACTGGGAATAATCATCCTACCTCACAGAGTTATTTTGAAAGTGTACAGAGTATGTGTTAAGTGATTAGCATAATGCTTAGAACATAATAATAAATCTCAAAACATAGGAACAATTATAATTATAGCAATGTAGTTGAGATCATCAGTGTTGAAACCCGACTGCCTGGGTTCAAAACTTGACTCTTCCACTACTAGCTGTGAGACTTGGGTCTACTTATTTAATTTCTTTTTGTCCCCATTTGTAAAATTGGAAGTAATGCTTTCTGCATTATAAAGTTGTGAGGAGATTAATTACTTGGAACTTGAAAGAAACTTTATAAGTGTTAGCTGTTACTATTATTGCTATTGTTAGGATTTTGACACAGGAGAGGAATAATTCAACCAAGTGTGTGAGGGAGCCAGGGAATTTATCGGCCTTCCCACTCCAGAGCTCCCTAGAGGCTTTACGCTATCCCCTAGCACCCATTCAACCAGCTTAGGCTGCCCCAAGCCCTGGGCATGCGGGGATAACAGGTCCATAATACCTGCCTATAGTGCCCAGTGGATATCTGATAAGAGTCTGATGATTGTGTGGAGGGTGCTTCAGCTCCCTGGGAGAGGCTCTGGGTTCCCAAGAGGGTGATGCTGAAGGCACAGGACAAAGCATCCAATAGGAGTCAGACTGGACCATGTGAATGAGCCCCGGCCAACTGCTATTCCCCCTTGCCTCCCCCCCGCCCCCGCCTCCTTTAGGGTGATCTCCAAAGGACAAACATCCAGGTTGACTTCGGGGATGGAATTGCGGTGTCCTATGCTAACTTCAGCCCCATTGAGGATGGCATCAAGCACGTGTACAAGAGTGCGGGGATCTTCCAGGTGACGGCCTATGCGGAGAACAACCTGGGCTCGGACACAGCTGTCCTCTTCCTGCATGTGGTTTGTAAGTAGCCTGAACTGTCTCCTTTCTTCTGTGCCTTCCAGTTGGCAACTCCCGCTGTCCGCAGACTTTTGGGATGCAGAGCTGAGACTAGATTTGGTGTGACTACTACCCCAAATAATGACCCAAATTGAAAGACTGAGATGTGTGCTCCTCCGTGTTTCAGTTTTCTGATACTGAAGTCGATTATTTTGCAAGTTGGGGTAACATTCCCAACTGGCCCCTTCTTTTCAGTTCCACTGTGTTCTGATGGAAGTGTACACATGCAGACACACATTCAGGTCAAAGTCCCTTCCCTTTGTTTTGGAGACTCGTAAGGATCTAGGAAGAAGAAACTCATCTGGTTCACGGCCACAGGTTCACTTTCAAGCTGCTGTGATAAGTGAAGGCAGCCCAAATCAAAGTAAGTTTCTAATCTCTGTTGGAAGAGCCAAAGAAGGATTAAAGAGACACATTTGGATTTTTAAAACTGTAGTCCTGAACACACAAAATAACTTAATTCTTACATACAAGGTTACTGCAAGTTCATTCCTGTTATGAACAATTATAAAGACTCTCCAATTTTTTTTGTTATTGTTGTTGTCCTAGAATGTATTTCATTGCTATTGACTGTTGCTTGGCACAAAGCAAACAACAGCTGAACTTCCAAAGTACTTTGTCCGGGATACGTTTTGTGTATCCGCTATCCTGGGACTTAATTCATGTAAACTAAAACTTAAATACTATGATTTTAGAATGTTGGGTCAAAACGTGTGGTTATGGGTCTGGTATGGATTTCGTATGCCTTTATCAGTGATATTCATGGGCCTAAGGGATTCTGTAGTTCTAATTTATATACCCCACGATGTTTTGGGAGTAATATGCTACTTATGGTGAAATGTATATTTAAAAGAGTCTAAGTGAATACAAGGAGTACCTCCAACTGAGTGATGACAAATTCCACTATATAAACAACCCACGTTTAAAAGGTTTCTGGAAAACCATAAGCCGCCTAGTCTCCAGCATTTTGATACTAATAGTAGCGTTAAGGACCAACAGTGATAGGGGGATGTGCATGGGAGGACACCTGGATTATAGATCAGTTCTGTCCCTAAAGATGCCAGGCTACATGGCCATGAGATAAGTTATTTCTTCTGTGGGTCTTCTGAACTCCAACTTTAAAATGGCTTAATTCTAACTGGTACTTTGCCTCATGGGGCTCTTATAACAACAAATAGGAAATATAAAGAAAACATCCAATTATTTACTAATTTATTCAACAAATATCTGTTGAGTTCTTAATATATATATGTAAGGCATTCTGCAAGGATCTGGGGAAACAACAATATAGATATTGCCTTGGCCTGGCAGAGTTTACCTTCTGGTGGGGGAGGGCAGGGGCTGCTAGAAATGGGCCACACTCCACCAATTCTACTCATTCTGTGCCAGAAGCACCAGGTCAAAAACCCAGGCAAGTGGTATGCAAGGTATTCATAAGCCAGGGTTTAGATCAAAGGGACCTCTGTTTGAAATCTGATCATATCCCTTTGTTAAACATATAAACAATATAATATTGGTCAACTTTCATACTCTTTAAAAACTTCTGATTCCTCATCTTGAATACTTATGTTATAGAGAAGCTATGAGAATCAGACTGGGTTATATGTATGGTTCAGGTGTCCCCAAGATCACTCCGTCGTGTTTGTTGATTCACTCAAAGGACTCATAGAACTCAACATATAATCATACTCAGACTATGATTTATTACAGGGGAAATAGCAAGATCAGCAAAGGGAAAAGAGCCATGGGGCAAAGTCTGGAGGAAACCAGTTGTGACCTCCAAAGAGTCCTCCCCCGATGGTGTCACACAAGACACGTGTAATTCCTCCAGCAAGAGTTTTAGCAACACGTGAGAAGGACTATTTACCAGAGAAACTCCTTAGAGACTCAGTACCCATGTTTTGTTTTGTTTTTTAATTATTGTTTTATTTAAATTCAATTAGCCAAGTTATACTACATCATTAGTTTTTGATGTAATGTCCAATGATTCATCAGTTGATTACAACACCCAGTGCTCATCATATCACGTGCCCTATTTAATGCCCATCACCCAGTTACCCCATTCCCCCACCCATCTCCCTTTCCAGAACCCTCAGTTTGTTTCCCAGAGTCAAGAGTCGCGTGTGGTTTGTCTCCCTCTTTGATTTCTTCCCGTTCAGTTTTCCCTCCCCTCCCCTATGGTCCTCTGCACTATTCTATATATTCCACATATGAGTGAAACCACATGATAATTGTGTTTCTCTGATTGACTTATTTCACTTAGCATACTACCCTCCAATTCCATCCATATTGATGTAAATGGTAGGTATTCATCCTTTCTGATGGCTGAGTAATATTCCATTGCATATATGGACCACATCTTCTTTATCCATTCATCCGTTGAAGGACATCTGGGCTCCTTCCACAGTTTGGCTATTGTGGACATTGCTGCTATGAACATTGGGGGTGCATGTGCCCCTTCTTTTCACTACATCTGTATCTTTGGGGTAAATACCCAGTAGTGCAATTGCTGGGTCATAAGGTACCCATGGTTTTACTGGGGACTGGTCAAGTAGGCATCCTCTGCCTAGCATATGCCAGAATTCCAGACATCCTAAGGGAAATACATATTTAGATTAAACTGTATTATTGGCATAAACAGTCTAGGCATATTGAACCACTCTTATCACTTACGTGTTGACTGGAAACACTCTCAAAGCCAAGTTTTCAGATGCTAGCAAGGACCAATCTTGCACAGAAGTCTTTCTAAGGATGGCAATTTCAAGTCTATGTTAACATTTCCCTGCACAGTATACAATGCCACTTACCACCCAGCTTGGCACATGATGAATGTGACCTGTTCTAGTAATTACTAAATACTACCCACTAACTTTCTGCCTGGCACTTCCGTTGCATTTAAAAATGAAGACAAAGAGAGAAATTTTACTTTCCTCTATCCCAACCCCCCTGCCCCACCCATATTCCTAATTCCACCAATAGTGGACCTGCCTGAAGGGTGCAAAGACCAGTGTATCTTAGTGGCAAAAAATACAACAGCAAGGAACCGATTTATACTGTGGGTTATGTGCATGAAGGAGGAAATGTTCCTTGAAACTTTTATCACACTCATAATTCCCTCCACATCAATCATGGCTGCATTTACCAGACAGTTATTATAGCGGAAACTGCTCTTGGCCTCACCTTGGGCCATTAGCTAACAAAAGTAGCTGTTAGCCACCCATAATAACCAATCTCACATAGATTATTAGATTTTTATCAAAGAGAGCACTATTTGACAGGATTTTAGGAGTTTGCTGTGTTCCCTTCAGCTCTCTTCTCCCTGATTTATGGTGTGTCCATCCCTAGGCTGAAGCCTGGAGCTTCTGGCTCAGATTCTTTGCCCTAAAAAGCTGTTACATGTTGTTGTTCCTTGAGATTCTATTTAGCCAAACATGCTTGTCTTAAAGCTGGAATAAATGTGATTATGTTTAATGGTGTGCCAATTCATGGAAGCCATATCCCTTCGTTTGGCATGAGTTTAGGGAGAAGGAGATCTCCTTTTATTTTTTTAGGCATAGGTACCTGACAGTGTGTGGCTGGGCCAAGGCCCCTGAGTGACAGAAAGCTGAGAAGAATTTCCAGGGCCAGAAGCCGTTAGCAGTATTGTCACTTAACTGTGGAAAGGCCTGGGGTTCTGAAGAGCTGGCAGAGGAATGAGCTTCATGCATTTTGAGGGAGAGAAATAACAGGAGCATTGACTTTAAGGGTAAAGGGCCCTTTGCCCAGCAGGGGAGGAATGAGCTCTGCATCTGGGCACCGAGAAAGACTGAGGTGTTATCATAAGACACAGAGTTCTCGCCTCCCTGCCAGGACGCAGCTGGCTGGGCACTCCTCCTACGGCCTCATTCTCTTCCCCACGGATCAGTAAAACACCACCAGCAAAGAAAGATAAATCAGATAAAGTCCTACAAATGAGTAAATAAAGTCACAAAAAGAGCCAATGTTTTCTCATACCTTGTGTTTTTCTTTTTTTATTTTCACCAACAGTCAAACCGTACAAAAATAATCGAGCAGACTTTCTTATTGAAAATAATTAACCCTTCAGGCAAATGTGTTTCTGAAGCAGCAAGGTTGAAATGATTTGCCAGAAGAAATTATTTGCTGGGAGAAACCTTGAGGGTCATCTGTCTGTGGTCAGGTCAAGCTGTAGGCAGAGAGTATTCTCAGGCGGTAGATACACAGATTCTCGAACACTTGTTGCTTGTTCTGGAAAGTACGGTGTGGACGGGGACAAGCTGACCAGGCTGCTCCCCTCACTTAAACATCAGTCTTTGTCCCAACACCTTCTCCCCCAGCATAAATCTACCTACAACGCCGTGAGACTCAGACAAACTCCCACTGTTTTCGAGGGACATCTACCCAATGATACATGGAGACAGTGATGGTGGTGATGATGGTGGTAGAAATTGTGCCAACCCATAACTAATGCGATAGTACTTTTAACATCCACACATCCTATTCATATGTTCTTATTCCTATAAGGAAGGCAGGGGACGTGGAAATAGTCTGTGTAGGGTCAAGGCTCTGGAAGATGGAGGGAAAGATCACACAGCTACATTTAAACCAGACCAGAAATGAGAAGAAGCCATCTGTTGTCTTCCCTTTAAGCTGAGCTGTCCCCAGAGTGACCCATGATGTAAATAGTGAAGACTGAGTGATCAGGAAAATGCCCCACCTGTGAGAAGAACTCAGGGCCCCCAGGCTAAGGAGACATTCGGACTGCAGTCTTGACCATTAGCCACGTTTGCACATCAGCTCTAGCATAGTGGAAACTGGGAAACTATGCACTAGCAGAGTGTAAACAGTTAATTAGAATACTTTAATTGGATTTGGTTAAGTAGGAGAGATATAAGGAAGGGAAAGGAGGAAGAAGGGAAGAAGGGAAAGAGAGAAAAAGGAAAGGAGGGGAGGAAGGAGTGGGGAGAAGGAGAAAACCCCCCAGAGTTGAAAAATAACATCCCCATCCCAGAGTGCGACACTGACACGTTAATATTTCTCATCAGCATTTTCTTTCCTCTTCTCATTTTGTTTTGGAAATGAATTAAATTACAATCCTCATTTATTATGGGTAGGGTTTGCTCATGTGTGTTCTCTTGCTGCTGTATCAGTTTTCTGAGGGGAAAGAAGAGAAATTTGGTCACCTTTCTGCAAGCAGTTGTTTTTTTATTCTTTGGGAATGTGGCCTTTGTTTCTCCTTTGATTTAGGGAAAGACACGTTTTCCTTTTGTAAAACAGCCTTGCCAGCTTCTGAATGACACCCACTGAGTATTGCAGATGACCAGCACAATGGCGGATTATTGAAGAGGATGGAACCAATTAACCATCAAGGATAATGGAAGAGCCCTCCATGTGATGCACTGACCCCACATCACAATACAGGCTAATTGTCAGAAATGAAAGAGACTGCTGTTTCTCTTCCTATTTATTGGCTAAGTGTCTAGTCAACTAGTTTGTCCTTGGATTGGAGGTTCATAAGCATTCATGGTTGGGCACATCAGATGTAAATGAATTTCAGATGTCACTCAAAAATTCTGAAGCCTGATTTGAGTTCCCTCTTATACAAGGTGCTTTGTTTCAAGCACACACACACACACACACACACACACACACCCCTCAACATTTGTGAGTTTGTGATCCTTGTTTTATTATAGTTTATGATAATGGGGTTAAGATTAAGAATCTGGGAGTATGATAAAGTTTGTTTATTCCAGGAACAGAAAAACTGACACTGTTTCCCGTGTTCCCCCAGGTCCCGTGGAGCATGTTCATCTCCAAGTGCCATTTGTCGCCATAAGAAATAAGGAGGTCAACATCAGTGCAGTTGTGTGGCCCAGTCAGCTGGGGACCCTTACCTATTTCTGGTGGTTTGGCAATAGCACGAAGGTTTGGCCCTTTCTGATGCATGTTTGAGTAGATCTGTACTGAATTCTCCTATGCTCCAGCTGCCATGTTGATGTTGGGGGCACCGGAGATGAGAGCAATAGGGAGTACTTAGTACTATGAATCCACGTAATTGAATATCACATATGTCTCTATACCAGGTTCATTATTATAATAGGGAAAGTTCAAACAATCCTAAGGAAGAAAGAGTACCTTGAGAAGCTCTACAAACTTGCTTCCATAATCAATATTTTTAAAACTTCATTTGCCCTATATTTTTTTTAATACTGGGCCTTCCACTCACAACATAGATAATGTTAAAGGAGTCACTTAGCATCTCTGAGATCCAGTGACTCCATCTGGAAATGTGAATCCTCTCTCTAAATGCAGGGCTGTGAAAATCAAATGGGGCAATGCATGTAAAGAACCCTTCTCCAAGACCTACTAGGTGATTTACGAAGGCCAAGGTTCATTTTAGGAATGGTGGCGATGCCAACAAGTCTCTAAGAAGGGAATTCAGAGGGCCAGACTCTGAACTTGGCACATCCCCCCTGCTCCCAGCTACTGGTGATGGTGACAGTTGTGTCAACAATGACCACACTTATATAAGAGGAGCTGGGAGCAGTTAGGCTGAGGGTTCCTAAATGTAAGGGCTTAATGTTTTTCTCTATTCCTGATTTTATCTTTACATTTCCCTTGGCCATTCTTGATGTGATTGGCATTGCTCATCTTAGAGATACCTTTCATTTTTTAAAAAGATTTTATTATTTATTTATTTATTTATTTATTTATTTATTTATTTATTTATGAGAGAGAGCGTGTGCAGAGGAGGAGCAGAGGGAGAGGGACAAGCAGACTTGGTGCTGAATGTAGAGCCTGAAATGGGCCTTGATCCCATGACCCTGAGATCATGACCTGAGCTGAAATCAAGAGTCAGATGATTAACCGACTGAGCCACCCAGGCACCCTGAGATCCTTCATTAAAAAAAATAATAATTTAATAAAGATATCATATCAGACTTAGAAATGCTGGACATCTCAAGAAAGGGGAAATAAATTCTCAGTTCTGATGTAGTAATTCCTTTAAAAAAAAGAATGAACAATGATGGCTTTGTTTGTTTAGAGATGACCAAAAAGAACTTCAGCCCCTGCATGATGAGAGTGGGAGAAGATTCACCCCTGCTCTTTCTTAGGGAGGCAGCATGATATGGTGGTGAAAACATGGACCTTGGAGTCACAGTGACACTGCTGGCTGTGTGAGCCTGAGGAAGTCATTTGACCCAAAATTTAATTCATTCAACACAAACTGGACAGAATAATACCTGTATCATCTTGACTGTTGTGAAATCTAAGTGAGATGCTATATATCTCTCTGGCACACACTAGGTACTCACTAAATAGATGCTTTTAATTTTGATATAAAAATTGGGAGTTAGGATGGGTTGACAAAAGAACTACACTTATGGACCCAAGGGACCCTTTTCTGTTTGAATTGTTGATGCTGTATACTTTCAAGTCAGTTTCTTAGTATAAGCGACAATGCTTTTGCATTTCTGAATTTCTTATTCACCCGGGCAAGAGATACAGGTGTTGGTTATTAAGATCCCCATTTGGTACATTAGAGAAGTAAAGCTCCTTGTGTGAGATGAGCATCCCAAGGTCAAACATCTGGTTAATTGTAGAGCCCGGTCTCCTAACTCCCAGCTACCCTGCTCCACCTCCAGCCCCAGGATGCTTTAGCTGCATCACTGTGTTTGTCTTCTAGAGGTTACAGACCCTAAAACCCTGCATGCATACATGGTGAATGAAAAAAGAGAAAATCATTTGGGAGGAAAAAATTAGAAACAGGATTTTAAGTTCATTTCTCTGCTGAGAACTTTTGGCTGTCCAGCCAGGGAATTTTTTTCTGTTAAGTATTCATTTACCTGGTGATCTTTACTGAGGCTGCTGTGCACAAGGAGGGCAGTTATTGTCCATCGTCAACACAGTGATTTACTCAGAACCCACGAGGAGCCAGAGACACAGAATTTCTCTACAGTGCCATTTTTCCCCTTTCCGTGTTTTGTTTTGTTTTTCTTTAGTATTCTAAGACCTGAATTTTAAGACCCTTACTAGATTAGTACCCAATAAATTTTGATAAATAAACACAGAAGTAGATAAAGTGACTGCAGAGTCAAGTTTCTATTTCTCTAATGATTATCTGTGTTCACTTGAACAAATCACCTGATCTAAATCTCAGTGTTTTTTCTTTGGGTAGAGCAAGGATACTAATATCTAATCCACGAACATCACTGAATTATTATTTGGAATATCTCTCTAGCTAATCTATAATATGTCATATTAAGTGAGGAAATTTTAAATGACAGAATGGCATTATAGTTTGTTTTTGTTTTGTTTTGGTTTGGTTTGATGTTGACCTGACCTGTTCCTTCAGTTAGGAATTCCCATCTATAAGCTTGAGCATGAAGTGCTGCATGGGTACCCAGCACAGAGTAGTGTTGAAGTAAGATAAATCTGGGCTGCAGTCCAGACTCAGATTCTTTTTTGCAATATGCCTTTAATCAAATCATGCAATTTCTCTGAACCTCAGTTTTGGTCATTATAATGTCAGAATAATAACATCAATAACTATTAGTACCTCAGAGTAAACAAGTAGTAATTAGTAATAGTAAATATTAGTAACTTAGATGTGTTTAGAATCTAAGCACTTGAAAATATTAGTCACTATCATGCTCAGCCTTTACATCAATGGCATCTACATCTCGATGGTATATCTGACTTGGTTCTGTAGGTTTCTCTCCCACCTCTAAGAATGGTTATTTGATCCAGTTGAACGAGGTGTATTTTCAGTGCTTTTTGGCAGCACCATACCAGAAACACATCAAGATGACCTCATTGCCCAATAATTGATCCAATGAGCACCATATCTGACTAGCAAAATAATGAGTGTCTTTGAGTGTTCTGGTGAGCACTCTGATTTTGGAGGTATTTTAGTTCCCTTTGAGTAGCAAACTGATCTGTAAAAGGAGCTAATTTTGAGCATTTATTCCTAGTTCTGCTTTGTAGGAGGCTCTTTGTACACATTATTTAATTTAATCATTAGGACATCACTGATGGAGAAATTATCCCATTTTTCAGAGAAAACACATAGGCTAATAACCTTGGAAAGTAATGTGTGTGTGTGTGTGTGTGTGTGTGTGTGTGTGTGTGTGTGTGTTGTGACTAAGAGAATTGGGCAGGTTCACCCAGATGGTTGAATTAAATCAAGTTCTCAAGAAGAATTAACTCACCCCTGCCTTTATATCTAGACCTTCACTTGGTGCTCTCTGGAATAGAGGAGCATGTACAACATTGTCCCTACCTTCAAGAAGATTATAGTCCAAGTGAGAAGGCATGATGGACACAAATGCAGTGATGGTGAACAACTGTGATGTATAAGTAAATAGAAGAGAGCAAGCATTCCTAATCCAATAATAGTCTCAGAGGCCTACAGACCTATCAGGGGAGATGTGAAATTGCATCAGTAGCTCTGTAGCTCTTTTTCAAGAGCCCATATTTTGTGCTAGATGTTGTGAGGAATACAAATCAGTGCAAATTCCATCTGTTTCCTTTAAGAAATAATCTATTTGAGAATATGAAGTTATAGGTACTCTAAGGTATGGTGGTAGGAATGTAATGGTACTGGCCCAGTCAAGCAGCCTTGATGGTGATGGATGCACACCTTGCTGATCATGGAGTGACTCATGGATGAAGTTGGTCTTACCCTGGCATTGAAAAAACGGTAGAATTGAGGCAGAGGAAGGAAAAGAGATTTGTATGGAAAGGTAAGGCATGGCTGTGTTCTGTATAGACAGATTCAGACAAAACAGAGGATTCATTTGGGCAGAAATTTAGAGAAAAAACTGAAAGGTAGGGGGGATACATAACAGGTGGCTTTGAGTGGCATAAATGATGATTTTTGTTTGAAGTTCGTATTTATAGGATGACAGAAGATAGAACCAGATTCATGGACAGTGATGCTTTAAACTTTTGATGAGCTTTGGATATATGTCTGAGTGTGTGTGTGTGTGTGTGTGTGTGTGTGTGTGAAGGTTTGAGGGGATTTTTTTCCCCTAACTATGAATTTTCACATTAATCCCAAAGCCATAACCCATCTGTAGATACCCTTTTGCTTTATTTCATTCTGGTCTTTGTATATATATTTCAGGTTGTTTTACATAGTTCTAATCATAGTATATCCACCATTATGTATCTTGCCTTTTCCACTTTTTTTACATGTAACTGTATAATCTGCTGAAGGCTTTAAGTAAGGCAAGCATAGTGATAGCATAGTCTGTCCAATTTGGGAATGGCAGCTTTTAGCAAGGTATACATTTAGATTGTGGAGGTTTTATAATGTTCAATATTAACTTGACTTACAGCGTCTGGGAACTGGTGTAGTCTGCATTCAAAGATTTCCCTGAAGCTTCTTGTTCCATTAGTCAAGTGGAAATCTCATAACTAAATAGTCACCCTGAGCTTTGTCAGTATCTTTCTGGGCTCAGTGGATAGTATGTGACCTGTTGCACATAAGGGATTCTCTGTGGGCAGGAATGTAACCCACAACCTAGGCAGGGAATAAGGTATTATTCCAAGGAGTCTCACCGTGGGCTGGCCCTGCAGCTTGGACAAAGTACAGAGACAGAGAAGTCAATCAGCTGCCTGTTGGATTTGTAGAGCTCTGAAAGGCCAATTTGCTTGGATTAACAGAGGTCTGGCTTAATAAATGTGTCTGCTTGCCTAATAGATTTAGTAAATGAACCTTAAAATACTTGATTTAATTTAGCATTACGCACTAGGTATTGGTGGCCAACAAAGAATTCAGGAATACTGTTGAGTGTTCCAGCTTTGCAAGGAAGGTAAAATCAGCCATGATGCCATATCAGTTGATGAACAACAAAGGCAATTTCGAAAACAAAATTAGCTCCTGTCTCTTCCCTAGCATGGAAGCCTGTGGTCTGCCACCTGGGGACCAAGTGTTCCCATTCAGCACTATTTGCTGTGACTCAGAGCCCTGACTGGCTGATAGGATGGCATGCTCCCTCCCATCACAGATGGCATCCCCTTTGTCCTGCAGCCCTGCACCCTTGTTTGGCTCCTGGATCTCCTAGGGAAGCAGCCAGATGGAGGGAAGAGCAAATCTGCAGGGACAAGAATTCCACTCCTCTCAAAAGAGATGCCTTTAGGGACGCCTGGGTGGCTCAGTTGGTTAAGTGTCCGACTCTTGATTTCAGCCCAGGTCAGGATCTCAGGGTTGTGAGATGGAGCCTCACATTGGGCTCCATGCTCAGTGGGGAGTCTGCTTGAGATTCTCTCTCCCTCTCCCTCGGCCCCTCCCTACCCTGTTCTCTCTCTCTTTCTCAAATAAATAAATAAATCTTAAAAAAAAAAGTGGTTCCTTTGTCTGGCAAAGTACCAACTCCCCAAGTCTAAGGCTACAAGAGTGTGCAAAGAAAGGCGGGGGCACATGGACCACTAAGAGCTGACGAAGATGACATGGAAGTAGTGAAGGTTTCATGAAGAGACAACTGTCAAGGGAGAAAACTGCCTGCTGGTGAGAGGTGGGAAGATGACAGCTGAGGGCAGGGAACTAAAATGGAGGACAATGGAATGTAGCCATGGTCAGAGAAAGTCACTCGTGGAATCAGGAAAAATAAAATCACATTGATTATTTCTTTCATGTTTTCTGTCCCAACATTTTATTATGGAAAACTTCAAACATACACTAAAATTGAAATAATTCTACAGTGAATATCTGTATACCCACCATCTGTAGTCTACCATTAACACTTACTATTTTTGTTTTATCACGTCTGGTTATCTGTCTGTTCTTCTGTCCATCCATCAGTTAATCTTAATTTTTTCACCCATTTCAAATTTTAGACACCAATATACTTTGTGCTAAATGCTTCAGCTTGCAAATTATTAACTAGGATTCAGTATTTGCCTACACTTTTTTCCCCGTGGTGGTATCAATGATGAAATGCACAAATCCGAAGTGTGCACTTTCTGAGTTTTGACAAAGGCATTCACATGTAACCTAAACTCTCTCTCTTTCTATGTGTGTGTATGTATATATATACATATATATATACACGTATATGTATATACACGTATATATATGTGTATATGTATATATACATATATATACACAAAAATATATAGTACCGTCACTCCAGAAAGTCCTCTCATTCCCTTTCTCAATCAATACTTACCCCCAATCCCCAAAATCAACCACTCCTTTTCTTTTATCATAGATTAGATTTGCCTGTTCTAGAACTTCATATATATGATTATACCATATGAATTATTTTATGTAAGGCTTCTTTTGCTTCTTATAGTTTTGGGATTTATCCATACTATGTAACCTTTTTTTTTTCTTTTGTGCTCATTGTATGGATATACTATGGCTTGTTTATTCATTTTCCTGTTGATGAATTCCTGGGCTGTTTTCATTTTGGGGCTGTTACAAATAAGTTTCCATGAACATTTTTGTTGGTTTGTGGACATATGTTTTCTCTTGACTAAATTCTCAAGACTGCAATTGCTAAGTCATAAAATATAAAATGGTACATCTACTTTGGAAAAATTATTGCAATTTCTTGTAAAACTAAACTTTTTCCTAAGTGGTGGTATCATTTTATATCCCACCAAAAAATGTATGAGAGTTCCAGTTGCTCTGCATCCTTAATCATCTTCTATATTACCATTTTTAAAGAAAATTTAGCTATTCTTTTGGGTATAAGTGGTATCTCATTTTTATTCCAAAGAATATGACTAGGTAATGAAGCAACTGAAGGTCTCCTAATAGATAAAATTGAATGGGTTGACCAGTAGGGACTAGAAAGTTTGCCGTAAGCCATTCATCAATCCTGTATATTCTGATTGCTGAGTAAGTGCTCACAGCTCTTTCAACACAAACCCTTCATGGAACAGATAAAAAACTAAGGCTAAAAATCGGGTCTACTTTGCCCAAGGTAATTTATTATAATAACAACTGAATAAAGCCAGCGTTGCTAGTCTTTGTTCTTATTACACTAGAAATGGCAACTCTGTGGCACACGTTATTCCATTGCTATGGCCAACATTGGTATGCTGAACCCAGCTTGACTTCAGCTTCCTTCTCAACACAGGACACTGAACAGCCACTATCAGCCCATGGGAGTTGATGTACATCACAGAACCTATTTGCAACTCATTCGTTGTTTAATTCAGAAGGCCACATCCTTGTGTGTACTCTCACTGAGCCTTAAGAATACTTGAACTCTGGGGTCTGCCCTTAGTTAAAGGGAAGACTGTTTTCTCTTTCTTTTTTTTTTCAAATTTTTATTTAAATTCTAGTTAGTTAATATATAGTGTAATATTGGTTTCAGGAGTAGAACTTACTGATTCATCCCTTACATGTAACACCCAGTGCCCAACACAAGTGTCCTCCTTTCTATACTCACTGCTTTCTTTCATGTAGCAAACAGAGAAGAAAGTATGTCACATGCTTAGGGCAATATCTCTCATCTTGCCCAACTCCAGCTATCAGCCTGGTCATAAAATAAGGGAGCTACAGAATTCTATTTTATTTTATTTTATTTTATTTTTTAAAGTTTTTATTTAAATTCCAGTTAGTTAGGGACACCTGGGTGGCTCAGTGGGTTAAGTGTCTGCCTTCAGCTCAGGTCATGATCTCGGGGTCCTGGGATCGAGGCCCACATCTGGCTTCCTGCTCAGCGGGGACCCTGCTTCTTCCTCTCCCTCTGCCCCTCCCCTCCACTCATGTTCTCTCTCTCTCAAATAAGTAAATAAGTAAATCTAAATAAATAAATAAATTCCAGTTAGTTAACATACTGTGTAATATTAGTGTCAGGTGTACAATACAGTGATTCAACACTTCCATACATCACCCAGTGCTCATCACCGCAAGTGCCCTCCTTCATCCCCATCACCTATTTCACCCAACCCTCCCACCCCCCCCCCAATTCCCTTCTGGTCACCATCATTTGGTTCTCTGCAGTTAAGAGTCTGTGTCTTGGTTTGCCTCTCTCTCTCTCTTTTTCCTCTCTTTGCTCATTTGCTTTGTTTCTTAAATTCCACATATGAATGAAATCACATGGTATTTGTTTTTCTCTGACTGACTTATTTCACTTGGCATAATACTTGTGGTGCAACGGTAGCCTAACTCCGGCATTTTAAAGCAGAAGAAATCAAATTAGGTTTCAGAGGCCCAGTTGGAAATTCTGAGCTAGAAAGCAATTCTAGTCTTGTAGCAGGGACGCTGTCTGAAAGCCACACCTTTGAGCCTTTGCAGGGCTCTGGCACACACATCTAGGCCATGTTCAGTTAGGAGTGCCTGAGTGCTGGCCCATACCCACCCCCTTCAAGAGCTGCTCTGTGCCTCCTCAAATGGCTACCTTCTTGGTCTCCATCCCATGGCTGTCCTGACACACAAAGAGGAGAGGGAGTCTGCTCATCTGTGCTTGTAACATCTCTTTAAGAGCTGCCTTAGAGCAGCTTCCTACTGTTGTGTCATACCTTGCAAACAACAGGAACTTGGAAGGGCACAGGCCTTAAGATGACCCCTGAATAATGACTCTTCAACCTCAGGATCTGCATTCTTCTATCCCAGAAAGACCTGCTTTTATCAAGGTCCTAATCCTCAGGAAAGTAATATATTCTGTTTCTCTCTATCCTTGGGAAACCTGTATATGTTGTGATCAGGAAAATAAAGCAGAAAAAGAAAAAAAGGATTAAAATGGTCACATATATATGTTTAATATTTTCCAACCTATTTAAAATGTTAGAAATGCTTTGCAATGGAAAACACAGATATAATAAAGCAAAATGCCAGTGATTGGACCATGCATCCAACTAACATATATATTCTACTGTAGGAAAGTAATGTGCCAGGATGGATGAGACAGAAGTAAATAAAATGTGACCACCTCTCTGAAAGGTCTTGTAGTCCAGTGGAATACAGGAGGAAATAAAGTGACACAGAATATTGGAGGAGAAGAAAAATAAATGATCTATTCCCAGAGCCAGCTGGAATAGGTTACAAATGTTGCTTCTACTTTGCCCCAGGAGAAGGAACAGAGTGACTTGCAAAATCCAGAGTGTCCAGTCTTATCTTCATCTTTCGGGATTACATTTTACAGCGTATTTCAAGGATATTAATACTCTTCCTGGATACTGGATATAATCACAGTTTTTTGAAGCTATGAAAAGCCCTTTTCTTTTTTCTTGTTTCAAGTTAGGATCCCTTGGGGACACACAAATACCACGCAGATTTGTGACAGTCTGAGATTTGTAAGAAAGGAAGAAAATCTGATATCCCACAGAGGACTAAATGAGCATTTCTCCTTCTGTTTTTTAGCCCTTCATCACCTTGGACAGCAGCATTTCCTTCACGTTCCTGGCCGAAGGCACTAACACCATCACTGTCCAGGTGGCTGCAGGGAATGCCCTTATTCAGGACACAAAAGACATTGCTGTGCATGGTAAGCCCTGAAAGTTGTTCTGTGATGCTCCCTCCTGCCCAACCAATCCCCTCTGCCTACCCTCATGGCAACGCCTGACTGCTTTGGCAATTCCCCAGGCTAGGGAAAATTATGTAGGTCAACCAGAATTTTCCAAACATACTTTCTACCTTGCTCCTGAATAGACACTGAGGCTGTAAGAGAAACTGGCACACATGGGCATAGACAAGCATCTCTTATTCCCTAAGATGTATCTGTATCACATCCTGATCAGGTTCTCATTAGACAAACACATATCATAAGTTGAAGGATGCTAAACTGGAAAGACTATCATAAAGCATCTAGATCCGATGTCCTGCTGAGGTATCTACAATATGTATGCAGCACCGACCCTTTGTGACCACGGGGACCAGTGATTTCAAAAGAGGAGTCATGGTTCCCTGACCTTGCAGAACTAAAGGCTGAGTTACTGAGATGAAGTACATATTCCAATTGTTGGAAAATTCTAACATCCTTGGCTGCAAAGCTTCAAGAGTAAGGCTAAGAATATGAGGGCAGAACTAGAAAGAAGAGTGGATAATAAGGCCACTATCCTGTTCTCAATCCAGAAAGCCATTCCTAATTATTAAATTTATTTTAAATCAAGTTTTGCTCCGAGCACCATTCCACACAACCTCCCCCGGGCCTCTAAAGACTGCCACTATACCTGGGGCTTTCTAAAAAGTTGTACTAAGGTATGTGATCCTCTGACTCAGAACATATTTCTTCAACCTCACTTCAGGTAGCGCCTTTTCCTACATCTCTGCAAATTTGATACTCTGGCTCTCTCATCAGGTACCTGGAGGACTTTTTTCAATTAAATGTAAATTTAATACAGAAGAGTGCACACATCACAAGTGTTTAGTTTCATGACTTACCACAAAGTAAACAGACGTGTGTACCCACCAACTGGGTCAAGAAACTGAACATTACCCACACCCTACACACAGGA
The DNA here is from genome assembly GCF_003265705.2 of Callorhinus ursinus. Classification (NCBI taxonomy): domain Eukaryota; kingdom Metazoa; phylum Chordata; class Mammalia; order Carnivora; family Otariidae; genus Callorhinus; species Callorhinus ursinus. The sequence goes on along the minus strand of NW_027397082.1, from coordinate 15,498,483 downwards.
TTTCGATCTAATCCCCTGAGATAGTTTCTAGGAGGAAGGTCAGAGGAACCCAGGGGAGGACAAGTGGCAAGGCCCCCTTCCAACCAAGCCCAGCTTGTCAATGCTTTATCATTGGCTCCACATGATACCATCACCAGTAGCAAATACCTCCTTCTTCTGGGGTTTCATACTTGTCTTTCATTTCAAGGAATATTCTTTTGCCAGAAGAAGGGCTTAAGATGCTAGGAACTCCTACCCATGGTAGGAGCATAAAGCCCCCCTCCCAGTCACCAAATCCCACCTTCTTTCAGAAGCCAAGAAACACGCCAATAGGAAGGGATTTTAGCTGAGGCCACATGGAAGAGTGGACCCTTTCCCTAAAGCATCTGCCAGTCCGCCACCCCTCTCTCAGTCCCACTCACACACCCTCTATCCTTGCAGAATATTTCCAGTCCCAACTCTTGTCATTCTCTCCAAACCTGGATTACCACAACCCTGACATTCCTGAGTGGAGGCAAGATATTGGCAATGTCATCAAGAGAGCTTTGGTTAAAGTAAGTCGGCTTTATCTTTGCTTACATGTTATTAGGTAAAGAAAAGAACCAAATGGTCTATCCCGAATAAATTTTCATGGGTTAAAAGCACCATTCTACAGTTATATAAGGATTATCTTTCTGTCAAAAGAAAGATAAGAATTAGGAGGGTGAAGGAAGGATGGAGGGAAGGGGGGTGGGGGGAGAGACAGACAGACAGGAACCAGTGTTTGGGAATGATAATTAGCCCTCTCTTTATACCGAATTTTTCTAAGACAAGAGCTGGACCCCTTTAAAGAACTAATGGAGGGAGCACTCATTGAGTGTATACAAATCTCATTCACTAGGCTTGTTCTTTGCCCACCAAGGGGGTTTCTTAACCAGGTATTCAGACTCACAAGACCACCATTGACTATACATGACAATCCGAAGGCTACAGGCCAGAAAACAGAACATGCCATCAGGGTAGTAGAGCTCTAGAGTTAACCCAAGGTCAGATTGGCCTTAGAGAGCTTTGAAAGGGTTTTGTTAACCCTTTGCTCAGAACAAGGCACTAGAACATAATGACAAATGCAGCATGGGTTTTCAAATGTAGAGGTGAGTCTAACATGTGACTAGTTCTATGGCAGAGGCATGGCCAGCATGGAGCACGGAGAAAAGTATTATTCACTCTATCCAGGGAAACGCAAGCTTAGCACGTTATTTGTGATTCGTTAAGTACTTGTGAGCTATTACGATAGTCTTTACGGGGAATACTTGAGCTCAGTTTTAAAGGATACATAACAGTTAACAGAGGATGGTGTCTTTCAGGTAGAATGAACAGTGTGTGCAAAGCCATGGACTATTGAAAAAGCACAACATATTGGGGAAATGGCAGAGTTTAGTGTAGCCATTCTACAAGTTGTAAGGCCGGTGCGGCTGGACTTGAGCTAGGATGGTTAGGGCAGCTCATGAAGGATCGGAGAAGGTCACAGAAGTCCGACAGACACCCACTAAGCACTGGGAATTGGAAAAATGCTTTCTTATTTAAGGAAAAAAATGCTGACAATAGATTTATATTCAGAAACCCAATCTGGTAACAGTACAGAGGATGGGCTGCTGAGGTGGGAAGTGAATAGGGTGGGGGAGAAATTTCACAAAAGATGACCAGTTAAAAGACTACTGCAGTTCTCCAGACCAGAGGTAACAAGATCTCGAAGAGGAAAGAGTCAACGGTTACTTGGGAAGTTGAATGGTAGAATTGGTGACTAATAGTATGTATGTAGTGGGAATGAGAAGAAGAGAAGCTTTCTGATTCCAGAGCCGGGAGATGGCCTCACCCTTTGTTGGACCATGTCAGAGAAACATGTTTGAGGAGCAGTAATGGTGTGATATTTATTTATTTATTTATTTATTTATTTATTTATTTATCTATCTATCTATCTATCTATCTATCTATCTATCTATCTATCTATCT
>NW_027397082.1:15470483-15496505 GCF_003265705.2 Callorhinus ursinus | reverse complement strand
TCTATCTATCTATCTATCTATCTATCTATCTATCTATCTATCTATCTTTCTATTTATTTATTTGAGAGAGAGAGAGTGTGAGAGCAAGTGGATGGTGGGGAGGGGCAGAGGGAGAGGGACAAGCAGACACCCCGCTGAACATGGAGCCTGATGCAGGGCTCAATCCCACCACCCCGAGATCATGACCTGAGCTGAAATCCAGAGTTGGACATTAAACTGACTGAGCTACCTAGGCATCCCAATGATGTGATTTTTTTTTTATGTGAGTTTGGAGCACATGAGGAACAGTTGGGAAGATAAAAATTATGGAATTAAATATATGGATTTAAAAATATGGATCTGAAGGTCAAGTGGATGTTCCCTGAACGAAGGCAGAGATGTGGGATCTGAGACTGTGGAGGTGATTAGACCACCCCCAGAGGGTGGGGGGCAGGGCAGACATGAACGCTGATGCTCCCTAAGGCAGAGGAGGATGATCTAGGGAAGGACCTGGAAAAGGAGCTGACAGAAAAGAAAAAGAAGAAGAAGAAGGAAAAGAGAATGATTCAAGAGAGCATTCCTGTGGGGAGTTGTCTACCAGATGGTCTTCATCTTAAATCTTTTTATGAAAAGATTATTCATAGAAAGGGATGGAAATGTGACAGCTCTTAATATGCTCTGTGACTGTGAAACATCCAGAATTGTGTATATTTTGCATGATTGTGTTTATTAAAAACATACTAGCTTTTTAATAAATGACTTAGTAATTATAATAATAATTCTAATAAATAATAATCAGCCATGTCGGTTGATGCCTGGGCCTTAAATTTCATGAGGACCTGTCTCTCAAGTGTCCCTTTGGATGGGATTAAGTGAGTCTAGACAGCTCCAGAGTCCCCCCAAGGTTGCTAACTGACTGACCCCGCCCCCCTGAGACCACTATTCCCTGGGATGAAGGGTCAGCCTAACGATGGTGCTCACAGCCTTACCCCCTTCACTCCACTGGGTGCTCCTCTGTGCTTTGCCCTTCAGAATGGTCTCCAGAGACTTGCTTCCCCTGGCTGGTTAGGATGAGGGATGAGACCTTCTCGCCCCATAGTCTTGAGTACCAAGACTTCCAGCTACTTGGGATCATGCCTCCCGTCAGGAAACCAAGGCATCTGGCAAAGCCAGTTCCAAGGGATCCTCTGTGTTTGGTGGACTTTTCAGGCTTCTGAATGCTACTTGTTAGTTCTCTGCAAGTTGGTGCTCTCACTGTTATCACATCCCTGAGAATGGACTCCCAATCTGTGAGCCTAGTCCCAAATATGAATCAGAGCTAAGTGGATGGGAAACAACTCCCCAACTTCTATTCAATCCAGGAACTGTTTATTGAGTCTCTGCTCTGTGCAGGCATCTTCAGAACAGTGAGATAGCCACAAAGACCCCCAGGAATGTTTGGGTAAACATTCATAAGAACCTATCAGAGAAAAGAGTATATCAGCCAGATACATGCATGTCACCGCCAAGATGATCTAAGTCCCTGAAATGTGGTAGACATGGTATCTGGGAGCGCTTGGTGTGAGAGGCTAACATGGAGGAGGTCACTGCAAGTGGAGATAGTCAGGGGAGACTTCTTGGAGGAAGCAGGTATTTCTGCCAAATCAGAAGCTACCCTATTTGAATTGGCAGAAGAGGAGGAGGGGTTCTGGATAAAAGACCTCCAGGAGACACATAAGAAAGAATAACCATACTCTTTACAAAGGGTGGGGGATGACTCAGACTTTTGTTTGCTTTAGGAATTTACCTCCAGACAGAAGCTTCCTTTAAGTTTTCATCAAAAAGCAATATAATCCTTTTACTAAACACTCAGAAATAGAAAAAATTCACTCATGATCTCAGCATCTTAACACAACTTTTAGTGTTTTATTTTGCTTTTTTACTCTTACACATTTTTATAGGGTTGTAACCAAAGGAATGTAAGGAAATAGATCAGAATGCAACTATCATAAGTGTTTTTCCATGTTGGCTGACTGTACTAATTATCATCGTAATGGTAAAATAACATTCTTTCGGGTGATTATGCCATTACTTACTTAAGTTTTTGCATATTTGAGTTTTTCCCCATGTATTTGCTATTATAGATAATGTTTTTCTTCCTGTATGTGGCTTTTTCTATATTTTGGATCATTTCCTTAGGACAAACACTCCAAGTTACAGTTACTGCATGAAGGCTCTGAATATTTTTATGGCCTTAAAGTAAGTCTTTTGAAAAGCAAATTGGCAACATGCATTGATTTTTAGTGAGCCCAGCCACAAATGAGAGAGCCTCTTAACTGAAGCCTCACCCATATTAGCAATTTTAACTTAATACAAAAATCCTGCTTTAGTAAGTGAAAATCGTGCTGCTTGTCTTGTTCTTTTTTAAATTTGCGTCTCCCCACGTTTGCTTGTAACCTCTTATTCCTTCTTGGCAGCCAGTACGTTCGTGCTTTTGCCAGAAGCTCTAGTCCTCTCCATGCAGAAAAAATGGAAAATATGGGATGGGCTGTAGCCCGTGTTCCCAGCAAATGCTATTCTGAAAATCACTGTAGTATTTTAGTTTCAGTAAAAACGTATGTAAAAGCCAGAGGAGGTAGTGAGACTAATCACAGCCCCTCTCTGGGGAGACAGAAAGGAAGCCTGGATATATACTGGGCCCTGTGCCTCCCATGTTGTGTAAGGCAGCACACACGTGAGCCTTACACCCGGGCATATTCTGCTCTTTGTCATGGACTTGGGGAGGCTGGCTCTCCCCCACACCTTCACTCTGTGGTCTCTGCAGGTAACTGGCGTCCCGGAAGAGCAGATCCTGGTGGCCGTGTTCCCTGGCCTTCCCACTTCAGCAGAGCTCTTCATCCTTCCCCCCAAGAACTTGACGGAGAGGAGGAAAGGCAACGAAGAGGACCTGGAACAAGTAAGTGAGGGAACGCTTGGCGGGGGTGCTTGCCTGCACCTCCCAGTCCAAGGGCACACAACCTCACCTCCCGCTGCAAGGGGAGGGGAGCTTCCTCCCATTGGCCCAGCGGCCTGTCCGTCTGTCCAGCACCCAGGGCTGTGAGAAACAACAGGCTTGCCCAGAAGATGCCCAGGTGCACGCAGACTGGAGCATTCGGCACACAAGAAGGGAAGGCATCCCAGAAGCACTCATTCCAGCAGTTGGCATTCCTGCAACTTCCTCAGGTCTCCTGCCCAGTGACCTGCCCCTGGGGGGTGGGGGTGGGGGGACATAGGAGAGAGAGAAGGAGGGATCTGAGTGTCCCTGTATGTTTCTGGGAAAATAGGCTTCTTGTCCTTAAAGATCCCGGTCAGTCTAAGTTCTGCTTCAGGAGAGAAAACGAGCTGCTTTTAAACATGTTTCTGTGGAGAGAAATGGATTGTTTCATCGCGTTTTGGCTAAGGAAACAGCATGTCCAAGGGGACTGTGGTTTACCGTACTCATCAAATGGGCATGTGGTTCCTGTGATGAGCACACCATCCCGGAAGTCAAGGAGCTGGTTCTCCCTCTCTCACTTCTTGCTCCTACTGGGCTCTCATGGGCTGTGCTCTGCCTCACACTTCCCTGCCTTCCTGTGATGCTGTCAGGAGGGGTAGAAAAAAGTGAGTTTGAGGCTTCTCAACATCGACACGAAGCACACATCTGCTCCCACATGAGGCAGTCGTTGTGCAGACATCTTCCGTGTCTCTCCAATACTCACCTGCCTGCCACCTCACCCCCACGGCTGTCCACGTCCTCCTCAGGCAGCAGAGACCCGGCACAGTCCGTTCCTCTGGAAAATGAAGCAGATCCTCGTAGTGCAGGGCTGCATACGCAAGTTGGCCAGAAATAAATTCAGCTTCTCAATGCACACGTCACTTTTACAAGACCTCTTTATTCTGAAATAGCAAGTGGCATATGTGAACTATATTTGGAAGCTACAATATCCATCCGTTTAGATAAATAGGTAATTACGGTGATGAATAGCAGCTGTGATATTAAGGCACGTACAGCCAGATAAGAGTTAGGGACCATAACCCAAGTCGGCCCCAGCTTTCATGTGGGAATTATAGAGTGATTAAATTGATGTTATGTGTTCCGAGACTTGCCGGGGAAAAGTAAAGGGGAAAAATTATTCCATAAAAAGAAGGCAGCTTCTGCTTTGATGTCTGCCTCCCATTGTCTCCAAAAGAGAAAAAGCAGAGGAGTGGGCTGGGGACGTACGTCCCCGGCTTTCATCCTGGCAAGGGCCGCTCTACCCTGTGTGTGTTACTTCATTAGATTAAAGAACTAATGATGGGTTGATGTCCTTTCATTGGAAACCACAATAGGTTGTGCTACGGTGAGTTATAAAGGCATGGATGAAAAAGCACTGAACCAGGGTTTGAATGAAACATCGATGTCTGTTATCAACTGTAATTCACTGAGTGACTTTGGACACACCTCTCTCTGTCTCACTCTGCTCTCCAGGATAAGCGAATAACACCAACGACTTCTTTGGCCTCGCAGGGCTCTGAGGCCTATGAGAACCAGATTGATGAAAATGTCCCAATATCCTGTCTCCTGCTAGAACTTGGTCACTGTTTGCCTCTTGACCCTGGTTTCTTGCTCCACGAGGGAGGACTGTCTCTTGTCATGTCTTCCTGTGCACCTCTCTCTCTCTTTTTTTCCAGATTGTAGAGATGCTGTTTAATGCTCTAAACCAAAACTTGGTGCAGTTTGAGCTGAAGCCAGGGGTTCAAGTTACTGTGTTTGTCACACAGCTGACATTAGGTGAGTGCCTGCTGGGATCCAGGGGGAAATGGAGATGGTGATCTATTATCCTGGGGAGAAAAGGGAGGAGATCATTAGCAGACACTTCTCCACAAAGGCCTGAAAATAGCTTTGTGGGCGGGGCTCTTGTGTGTAGTGATGGTTACGAAAGATTAATCACATCTTTCTTGGGGCTTCCTGTTGAGGTGGCAAGAAGACTTCATTAGAAGTGGCTTTGCTATTGAATCTCTGGATGACCTTGGGGGAAAATCTACAATTTCCTTGGGCTTTGACTTAATTGTTTTTTGTTTGTTTGTTCGTTCGTTCGTTTTTATCCACAACAGTCAGGATTATAGTGGGTAGTCCTCAGGGTCTCTTAATTTCTACAATTCTCTGATTCCATGAATCTTGGTTGGGAGGCCACAAGAGATAACTTTAAAACTCCTTTTGATTTACAACAGGTAAATCTAAATTGATACAGAGATCAGCTCTAGTGATTGATTTGTAAAAGGAATTTGAAAATGTATGTCCCATTGGGTATCCACTACTGGCTCTCCAGGAGAGCCTATTTGCTAAATATCTCTTATTAATATAGGACTTTTCAGATGTGGAGGTTCTAAACGTGCCCACCCAGCAGTGTTTTCACAGAACCATGTAAAGGAAGAGAATGAAACATTGCATCAATATTTAATCCAAAATTCCCAATGGGCCACCCATAATTATGTTGACAGGTACTCAGGCCTTCTAAGAGAAAGAGCACTCAAGCCCCTCTTCTTTACTCCCCTTAGCTAGATACACATTACTCAGTTTACACCAAGAACAGTAAGTTTCTCCAGGCAGAGCAGAGGAGTTGTCCTAAGAAGCTGTGATTGAGGATACTATTTTCATCATTGAAACCAAGCTTCTGGATAGCACACAGTGCAAGGCAGTGGAGACTAGATATAAGGTTGGGACATCAGCTGGCCTCCTTTCTCCAATGGGAACTCCCTCCATCTAGTAGCTTCCAAGTGAGCCATCTGCTTTTTCCTCCTAGCTCCGTTGGTGGACTCCAGTGCTGGGCACAGCAGCTCAGCCATGCTTATGCTCTTGTCAGTGGTGTTTGTCGGCCTGGCTGTGTTTCTAATCTACAAGTTTAAAAGGTATGTGCTACTGTCACTCAATTTTGTTATTGAAGCTGGATTCTTGGGAGCTGATTCTTTCTATAGCCAACATTCCTAAACTTATTCCACATATGTGAAATTAATTCTCTTTGAAGTTCTGTTTGGCATTGGGGGAAAGCAGGAATGGTTGAGGGTCAAGGAATAAATGGGTTTAAAAATCTGAACCCTATCCAATTTATAGGTATATTGAGTTAGGAAGATAAGGGATAGCCTATGTAATCAATTTATTCTCTCTAAGAGAAGAGAGAATTTTCAAACCTCACCTAAATTTCTAAAGTAAGGTCTTGGATATTCAGGATATCTTTTCTACAGCTTACCAAACATTTAGGGTGGTTAAGTAGACCAAATGCAGCTGAAATCTGGAGCACACATGGACCCACGCACGTGCATGCACACACGCACGCGCGCACACACACACATTTTCCTATCTTGTGTTGCAGCTTACCTGGTCTCTCTGTGTAAATTTGCATGCTAAAAGTATTCAACCTTTACCCTTTCCCTCTTTTTCCTGTTTCTAAAGGGCAATTGATCAGGAAAACTAAACTTCACATGTATTCAGAAATTATGTTTGAAGGCCACAGGAGGGGTGACACAACAGGATTCTTATTAAAACATGAAATTGAAATCAATCATTCTGTACCATTATTTGAATAAGCTTCTACCAAGAGGTGTCCCGGTTCAGAGTATGAACTCTGCAATGAGACAGACCCCCAATTTTAACTTAGCATTTGTAGCTTTGGGCAATTGAATCTGCCTCCCTAAGCCTTCATCTCTTTATCTGTAAAATGGACAAAACAATACTTAATAGGCTTACTGTGCAGTTTAAATATAATAACATCTATACCTGGTACATACTAAATAATCAACAACGCTAAGCTATTTTAGATAACAGAGAACATGACATCCAAAGGTGGCTTCTGTGTCCCAACACGGCACATGGTAGGCTCTCAAAAAATCCTATCAGTGGCACAGAAATGTGCTTCATACAAAGACTGGTTAAAGTAAAAATATCATTAATTATTCTGAAAGCAAAACTTGGTCCTGGGAGTCTTTCTAGGTACTGAAGGTAATGCTTTTAGATTGTGAAAGCGATCAGCTGTAAAGGTGCTGTGCTCCACCCTCTCCCCCAGACCTCATTCACTGCCTTCTAGTGGGTAGCTCAGGCTTCAGAACACGGGTTTTCCTCAATATTCATCTCAGCATTGCCAAACTAGTGGGAAGCCTTCAACACCCTCCATATCAGGACAGAGTTTTACCTTCCTACTCAATTAATAGACCAGTGTGTGAGTTCATATCCTCTTGGATCAAGACATGCGGACCCACCTACCCATGTTGCCTTTGAAGATGGGAACAAACCTTTGTATCATAAGTAGAGAACAAAGATTCCATATAGAAATGGTCTAGTCAAGGCAAGGCCCATTTGTGGATATACTTCAGTTACATGCAAAGCACACTTTTATTCATCCAAGGATTTGATTGTGGGGAAGCCGGTGGTTGCTGGAGCTTGAAGAGAAACTAAACCAAATTTGTCACCTTTTGACTTCTAGAACCTCATGGTTGCTAAGGACAAGGGCCAGTAGAAGTCCTGCAAAAAGCTATTTGTGTCAGGCATCTCCAAACTAAGGCAAGACATCCTGTGACTTAGGAAGTTTTCTGTTCTCTTACAAATGCTGCTAAACTCCCTAGACAGTCAACCTATTAATGTAGGCGTCTCTAAATGTGTGCATTGGAATTCTTGAATCTCTGCCAGGTAATGACATCTCTGAATTATTCTTCCTCTGTCGTTCCCCAATATCAGCCAACTCTTTCTGTGTCCCTGACAGTGAATTATGTAGCTAAGGCCACAGGGAAGAAACACCACTCAGACTGGATGAACAGGAGAGTCAGCTAGGTACACTTACCAATCATCTGTTACCTTTTCTTTTCTAGCTACCTTTTCTGGACGTTTTCTTCCCAACGCTTAAGCCCTTTGGTTGAGGTCCTATTGGATCTTCTTTTATTTCTTTGGTCTTTTTTCCCTCCCCATCACCTGGAACTCTCTTGACGGCTCTCTGGAGGGTGCTGGGCTTGCTGATGAGTAAAGGTCAGGTTCTTATTTGTGCTTCCCAGAGGCTCCTTTGTTTCTTTAATCACCAATAGAACTTTCTGCGATGCTGAAAGTCAAATGTCTGCTATACATTCTGCTTAATGTATACTGCCCAATGCAGGAACCACTAGTATGACTGAGGAACTGAATTTTAAATTGTATTTAACTTTAATTAATTTAAATTTAAATACCTGCACCTGGCTAGCAAACATTCAGTACATCTATAGAAAGGGCAGTTCTGTTTCTGTTTCCAGATCACTGGCCACGCTGTTTTCAGACTCAGCACTTTTCTCTGCGTAATCATCAGCATTAACTCATTAAACCACTTATTCATCCAACAAACATTTACTGAGTGTCCACTATGTGCCAGGCACTGAAAACAATCTCAGTGCCCCAAGTGGTCACTTAGCAGGGAAAAGAGAAGAGAGCTATGGTGAGCCGCAAGCTTCCTTTATGTAAATATCACCCTGTTTCTCACATTTGATCTTATTCTTGGATAGTTATTTTCTGAAGTTTTAGACAAAGTAATTAGAAATCATTATGATATGGCTTTTATTATCTGAAAATTCTGCCTAACAAGACTTTCTTTCTATACTGTAGATCTGGGTTTTTTTCTGGCTATCCAAGAAAACTTTTGAGCCTTTATATGTTTTTCCAGCCTTTTTTTTTTTAGCAAGTCTTTCATCACATTCTGAGGCCTACTCACTTCAGAGAAATTTAGAGACCTAAATTTCCTCCCACAGGCTCCTAACACTTAGAGATGGAGCAAACAAAAACTGAAGTTTTTATGGGTGACTCGGTTGATCCATCTTCTTTCTCTTATTAAAACCTATATGAATATGTAGGCCAAGAGATGCCCCTAAATCTCTTTATTTCCCACCTTTCTTACCTGCAAAAATGGGGCTTAGTCTGATATTCTCCCATCCTTCGAGTGCGTGTGTTAAGAGATGAAAAGCAATTTGACAAGTTTTTAAAATGTGCACATGATGCCGTAAAATTGTATCCCTTCTACCATCTTTGAAAAATGTTGAAGAATTTTCTGCCTGTTGTTTAGAGATTGAAATAAAGTGAACAATCTTTGTAAGGGAAGATTTATCCACATCCTCCCAGGTATCATTAGGGAAGTATCAAGGAGGAGGCCGTGAACTCTGGCTACAGCTCTGAAGTACACAAACTTGTGGGATCAGGAGAGTTTGACTGCCTCCAGCACCTAATAAATACTACAGCTGATCCCACCGCTCATGAGTAATATGTACTTTTATGATTAGAAGAAATCTAAGTCGTTAGGTTGCATTTCTATTTAGATAAGAGGAAAGTAAGGGCCAGCATGAATTTTTAATTATACATATTTAGAGAGCCTGCGGTCTGCTGCCTCACATAGAATCTATTCATGTAAGGTCCTTGTAAATTATGTTAAGCTGGTTTAGACCAGTAGGAGTCACAAGGACACCTCTTAATGTATGAAAAGCAACCATTAAAGAAACAAAAACTGAATGTAAAGGAGTGGTAGGAACCACCCATGTTTCCTACCTATTTTGGGATCTTTCCTTCGGAATTAGCTATAAGCAAACCTCATTAAATGCCCCCATACTCTACCTCATTGGGGTTGGAGTGGTGGAAGGGAGTATAGAAGCTTGAAAACACCACTGCTTGGTTGTAGGACAACAGAGAGATTCTCCTTTAGAAATGCGCAGAATGTTCTGGATTGGGGTGGGTGTCAGATACCTTAAGTTTTAATAATATCGTTGCCAGTGATCAGCTTCAAGAAATGTCTGGATTTTAATCTGGGTAAGAGAGGTCACTTCTAGAGATAATATTCCGATGTAAAATTGTGGTCTTTTTGTTTGAGAATCTAATACATGAAAGAAAGAACACAAGTTTTGAGGTCATCTACTCATTCACTCAACAAATACTTACTGAATATCAACCATATGCCAAGCACTGTGCGAAATTGCATGTACAGCAGAGAAGACAGAGACTATAGATCCAGCACACATGGGAAACAAAGTCAGCACACTTGCTTCTTACATCACCCTAAACCCAACACCCTATTCATTTATTTCATAAACACTGTCCCATAAGTCTGTATTTTTCACAGGAGAGGTGGGGTAGTCAGGAGAATTCTCTCAGAACCAAGTTCTGAAGGACAAAAAGGACACCATCATTAGAAGAGTAGAAGGAAGAGTGTTCTAGAGGGAACAGCTGGTTTCAAGTCTCCAAGGTGGGGATGAGTTTGATGTACTAAGTTCTTGCAGCTCAAAGTTTGGGGCTCAGACCAGCAGCCTCAGTGTCACCTGGGAGCTTGGTAGAAATGCAGTATTTCACCCCATCCTGTCCAGACCTGTCGAGTCACAAATGCACGTTAGCAAGAACCCGGGTGAGAAATAAGCACATTAAAGTCTGGGAAGCACTCGGTGAGAGGAATTCACAGGAGGCTACAGGCCTGGAACCCGGTGGATCAGGGGTATGGAGAGGGGTCAGAAGATGAATCCTCTAAGAAAATTCTAATCTCAACCGGCCGCTCCTCCAACCTTAAGTCTTTCTGCCTTGTTTCCAAACCTACAACTTTTGTGTCTTTGAAGGAGATTATTTAGCTTCTCTTAATCCTTGCCTTAATCCTTTCTACAATCCTACAAGGAAGCTATTGTTACTCCCATGGAGCAGATGAGGAAACTGACTATCCAAGTATTTAGGATCTTTGGCCCACAAGTGGTGTTCTGAAGATAGGAGCAATGGCTAGAAGCCTTTTTTTCTGGGCTCTTCATAAAGGAAACCAATGTGAATTGATTAACTTGATGCAACCTTGGAAAAAGATGTCTTTTCACTGTGATATAATCTTGTGCATCTCAAAGTCCAGCTCCTTGTAAAACTTAGTGAGGGATAGGTATTTTAAGGGTTTTAGTGCATACCTGCTTAGCAGCATTGCCCTTCTGTTGACACCCGTTTGGTTTACCCCAGAAGAAGGTGCATTCTTCAGGGAGTTCTGTGGTTTACATTTCCCCTGGGCATCTGGTCTTTGGCCTTGTGTTTCTTGGCCTCACGGCTACAATGTCTGGGTGACCAGCCCCTCTCCCAGACATTTGGCCTGTCCTATAAATAGCTTCTTTCTCCCCCTTATGGCCCAGAATCTCCCAATGGCCCAAGTTTGGCATACCCTGTGATCATAATCTGATTTTTGTAGGAAAATCCCCTGGATTAACATCTATGCTCAAGTCCAACACGACAAGGAGCAGGAGATGATTGGGTCAGTGAGCCAAAGTGAAAACGCCCCCAAAATCACACTCAGTGACTTCACCGAGCCCGAGGAACTGCTGGACAAAGAGCTGGACACCCGGGTCATAGGTATGTGTGCTGGTACAACAAGCTCCTGTGTCCCCCATCCTCCAAACGTGAGGGCAGTCAGCCCACGTGGCCTGTCCTTCAACTCATGTCAAACTGGAGGTGGGTGGGAAACGGCTGGCTACAGAGACATAATCGTGTTTTTTAAAATTTGTCTGCCACCTTTGGCCACATGAAAGTGGCAGATTTTTTTTTTCCTTAAAAGTAGACGAAGATCGAAAGTGCTGGAGTCAGAGTGGGGGAGGGATGAGGCCAACTCTCCATCACTGTTGGGATTTTTCCTTTCTTCTATGAAGCAAAAGCAGTAGATGTCCTAATTCATAACCACATACAAGAGGGCTCTAGCATATTCCTCATCTGTGAAATGGGAATAATAGTACCTACCTTCTAAAATTGTGGTGATAATGAAATGAGAGTATGTCATTAGCCCAGTGCCTGCCACAGAGGATGTGTTCACTGCATATTGGCTCTTAGTGTTGTCATGAGTGGTGTGTAAGGTGACAAGTCATTGCTCCCTCCTCGTGTGCTGGTGTGGGAAGTGTACACTTTAAACATAGGTGACAGAAGCCAATGAGCTGGTAGTATAGGCTAGCCAGGTGTCCCATTTAATAAATACCTATCAAGCACCCGTTCAAGATGGCTTGGTATGTAGCAGTAAATAAAATAGACAAGATTCCTGCCCTTGTGAAATTGACATCCTCTTTCTGTCTGTCTGTCTGTCTTCTCTCCCCTGCAGGAGGCATTGCCGCCATTGCAAACAGCGAAAGCACAAAGGAGATCCCCAACTGCACTAGCGTTTAACACCAACCAGCCACGTGGTCAGCCATCTTTCTGACTTTATTTTTGATGATTACTATGACTATTATTATGGAAAAAATGAAAATGTCTTTTTTACCTTTTGTTTACCAAGGGCCCCTTCATAAATAGCAGGCAGATGCTTAGCTTTGGGAGACAAAAGGCATTCTTAGCTGGTTAAAATGAGACAAAAAGAATAAATGGCTGTATTTGTGCTAAGGGCAAAGGAGGCATCTTCCGCTGGCCTTCTTGCTTTCTTCTGCCACTGACCATGTGAGGACTCTCTTTTTCCTTGTGGTCTCTTCTTTTTTTTTTTTTCCTTTTTTTAAGTTGGGTTAGCTTCTCATTAACCTCCCATGCCCCCCTTCCCGGCCCCCCAACATCACCCACACCCTACCCCCAGCACACACACTCTAAGACATAGACCGTTTCCCAGTTAGATTTGCAGGAGATGGGTTGGTGGGGAGCGAAAGTAGGTGCAGAAAGCGTGCATACACCTTTATGAGAAAGAGGCCCTCGCCTCATGCATGTCAATAGCGAGGCTACAGATGGCTTACTGTATATAATTACAATGTAAATAGCTTTTTATTTCCTAAGAAATAATTTAATGTTTAGTAAAAAAGAAAACAGAAAAAAAGAAAGATGCGTGTGTTGGCTTATGCACTCACCCTCAGAGCTGACCAACCCCCAGGCCTGCTAGATGTGTTGGGTTCTGGACGCTCTCCAGTTGTCTGTCACACTTAACTCTTGCATCTCTGTGTCCCATGCCATAGCTGGTTTCTACTTATGTATATAAAGGGGTGCAGGGTGGGCTTCTTTGGGCCGAGTTGTTAAGGAAGGAGTAGACTGACATCCTAGAACATGGGGGGCTTTCTGTGCCATCGGTGACCTGGAAGAAGTTGCAAGACAAAGCCCACCAGAGACTTCAAACTGAGACGCAGGTGGGGCAACAGGGCTTCCCCTCCAAAAGGAAAGCATGGAGGATGTTTATCAGGCTGAGAAGATGATGGGTTTTCTCTAAAGAAGCTCGGCTGTGGATCCGAAAGGGACCGTTTTCCTGCTTTCTGGCTGGATTCCTTCCTCGGCACAGGAGGAGTGAGAGCGCTTGGGAGGGATGGGGCGTTTGTGGCATCACGAGTCTGTGTAAGCCCTTGCAGGCCAAAGAGGGGGCTAGCCTTTCATGATATTAGTCCAAGATGATTTTAGCAAAGCTGTGCTATTTGCTTGTCAGATGTACTCAACTTCCTTAAAGTCAAATGTCTGCCTTCAGTTTCCTTAAGATAGTTCTTGCCTCTGGGTGAGCGGCTTTCCAAGCCAGCTTTCTCGTTCCCAGCCGCCTGGCCCCTCCACCCACTCACACACACCACTTCTGTTCCATAGGGTCACTTTAAGCCATGACGTAAGCATTCTTTTCTTTTCAGGTGCAGCCTGAGTACACTTGTTTTACAAAATGA
This sequence comes from Callorhinus ursinus, assembly GCF_003265705.2. NCBI lineage: Eukaryota > Metazoa > Chordata > Mammalia > Carnivora > Otariidae > Callorhinus > Callorhinus ursinus. Next base: position 15,482,945 of record NW_027397082.1, on the reverse strand, counting down.
TACACTGTATATATATATGGGAGGAAAGGCCAGATTTTGTACCTGTTAATTTTTGTGAGCTCTCGTTTGCCTTCTTGTCTGTGAGACCCTGAGAGAATGCGACCTAGAGAAGGCTGACTGGCTACAGCGCAGATCAGGAAAAGGAGTGCTTCTAGAGATCCTGCTTTTTTGTTTCAAGGGTTAAATGGGGCAGACAATTGCAATACTTGTACTAAATACTGGAATACAAATGCATGAGTCATGTCTATATATACAGTATATGTACATATACTGTTCTTGATTTTATTGTCCCATTTGAATATTTCTACTGTAAAAAAAAAAGACAGTGGTTTTGAAATTGTTGAAAATAAATGTATTTTTGTACATCAAAGCTATATACCTGGCTGAGATTTTTCTCTTTGGGCTGGTTTCTTCACCTATTGCTGTCAGTCGGCTATCGCTGCAATAAGGCTACATGGCCAAAACCAAAACAGAACAAATAGCTTATAACCCAGATATATATGTTTTACTCATGAATCTCCAGGTTGGTTGCAGTTTGCCTGAACTCCATTGAACTGACCAGGCTCTCCTGAACTAGTTGGGATGCTGGCTTCAGTTGGAGATCCAGGCTTGCTTCATGAGTTGTCATCTTCTGGGACCAGATGCCACCCAGGGCATGGTCTTTCATGGTGGATTACAGAATTCCAAGTGAGGCCAGCAGAATACTCTTTGCCTGTAAGGCCTTGGCTCAAAATGGTCATCCTGTTTACCATTGTCTCCATTCTGTTGACTAAAGGAAACCACATGGCCACACCCAGCATCAGTGGGACAGGGAAATAGGCTCCACCTCCTCTGGTGTAAGGTACCACAGAGTTACATGACAACAGTATGACAACAGGATTCTGGTCTAGGGGAGGGCATGATATGTTGGGAACAGTAGTAACGATAGTTCAGTCTACTCTACTTATTCATTTTCTGTGGTCCTGGGGGGAGCTTTCATTAGATGGCCCATATTCAAGTTTCCCACCCCAATATTTGTGGCCAGGAACTTCTGAGTGGAAAGTTTGGCAACCACAAGATCTTTGAGTGGCATCAGATCCCACTGAGTGGTAGATAGAACTGCAACGTGGGCCTTGAAGACTTTAGCAGAGAAAATGAAAAGAGGAGAGGGAACCAAGAAGACGTATATTATTTTTTTCACTTTTATTATTGTTAACCTTTTTAATGCTGTTTGATGCATCAAACCAGCAAAAGATCTTCTCTTGCCTACTGCTGAGTAAGGAATTTGGAAGAATGAGTAGGTCTTCTCCACATTAGATAATAAGGGAACGTGAACTAAGTACTTAGAATAAGGGCTGTAAGTTAGATGTTTTAATCTTTTTAGTGTTCAAACTATGTAATAAATTACCGTGGATCCCAGAAACCCAAGAAACCAGAGAACTTTGGTCATTAATTTACTCCTATATTTTGGATGCTAGCTGACCATTCCAGAATCATATTTTCTGAACTCAAATGATTAAGATGTAGGATGAAACAAAGGTTTTCTTTTGATTTGTGAATGTATTTAAAAATTATGTATTATTCTTGGTGTAACTGTTCTTGGATTCTACTCACCTTTTAAAAATTATAATATATAATTAACTTCTTCAAATATTGAGTCATTTATGTTACCTTTAAAAGAAACATTTTTTTTTGTTTGTTTTGGTCTAACTAGTGATTCGTAACATAAAGTGCCTGCACATCTTGAAGGGGTTTATAAGGAGCCTCCCCAGTAATGTAATCTGTCTGATATTCTGATCCCACATCAAAAGTATTTTTCCAAATGCAATAGTTTTTGCTTTCCAATGGGATCTGAGCCCTTCCCATGTTCGTTTACATTGGGGTTGATAAAATCACTCCACCAGATTAAAAAGGACGGAAGTGAAATATGTGGTAAAACAGCATTAGTCAGCTGGTTCCTTTGGGCTAAGCCATGCCAGGAATAGAGACTGTGCATCCCCCACCAGCACAGGTCTGCCAGATTTCTCCTAGCAGACAGGCAAAGGCAGATAGCAGAGAGTGTATTTCTCTGTCGGGTTTCTCACTGGAATTGTCTTCTCTCAGGAGATTCTAAACCCGATAAGCAAGCCCGAAGAAGTCCTCAGGGTGGAGCCCAGCTATCAGCACCTGAAGCAGAGCTTCTGAGGATTCTCCCGTCAAAGTTAGAGAATAACTGCTCTATCCACCACTGAAATCGCTCAGGGAGAGTTACTGGGGAAAGGGCACCTCCCCTGGCTCCTGTTACCATGATACAAGGCACCTTCATCTGCAGAAGTGAGAACCACTTCCAAATTGGCTCGTTTCCTCCTGGGCAACAGCTGCAGCTCTGAGAGAGCCACCCGATTGAGTTATCTGGAACAAAAACACACTGCGAGTCAAGGTGGTGATGGATTGCGCCTTGGAAAGAATATTAAGCCAGGAATTAGGAGATCTCTGACTTTCAGCCAGTCACTCTGGACCACGATTTCTTATTTGCAAAAGGCAAACCCTTTATGGCCTGACTCACTGGCTACTTTGGATTTACAGAGGTGCAAAGAGCACATTGCCAATTCCAGAATTGATAGATGACTAGGATGAGCATACGTAGGGGACCTCTCTTAGTCCGTAGCCGGGTCAACTGGGAGGCAGAGAGTGAAGTGACTTCCCTAAGGTTAGACAGCAAATGAGTGTGGAGCTGAAGATGGAACCCATATCTTCTTGATATTAGGGCAGTGTTCTTTCCACCACATACCCTCCTGACAAAGGCAAAACTGAACGACACGTTACAGAACGTCAGTGGACAGCCTGATGCTTATGCCAGGATGGCTCCTGTATTTCGAGCGTCTGTAACGGTTTAGAATCTAACTTCCCAAATGTGCTCCTCATCTAGTGGCTCACACCCTCCCTCCACATGTCATTGCCCTGCTGACCCACTTGTTTAGCAGCCCATGGCCTGATGCCCTTGCTTCCCTCACTTTGCAGAAAGAAGGCTGCTCAACAGACAGCTGCCAGGCCCCAGCTTCCCAATTTATGCTGCTTGCCTTTTAAAGCAGTTGGCCTCGTTCATAGGGAAGAAGGCCAGAGAGCAAACATAAGCAATGGGAATGCCTCATCCTGACACACACACCAGATCCTGCCAAATTCTGTCTCCTCCAACGATACTGCCGAAGGGGACCAGATGTAGCCCAACAATTTCCTCCCGAGTACTACTGCATCTTGATGTCCCTTAAACTTGGTTTAATTGCCATTAACTTTACAGTAGCACAGTGCCCTTTTTTTTTTAAAGATTTTATTTATTTATTTGACAGAGAGAGAGAACAAGTAGGCAGAGAGGCAGGCAGAGGGAGAGGGAGAAGCAGGCTCCCCGCTGAGCAGGGAGCCCGATGTGGGGCTCGATCCCAGGACCCTGGGATCATGACCTGAGCCGAAGGCAGCAGCTTAACCAATTGAGCCACCCAAGTGCCCCCACAGTGCCCTTTAAAATGCTCTTTGCTTCTGTGTTCTCAGGCCATATATCATGATGAGATATAGGTTCATTCAGAGAGGAATCAATGGGATGTTGTATACAAAAATGGGAGGAGAGCCTCACTTAGAGTTCAATTTATTTAGAGATGAAAAGTCTCAATAAAACTCCATTACTTTTTCATTGTCTGAAGCCCAGAGGGGTATAATGACATAATCAGGGTCCAATTTCCTATCTATAAATTGACAATAATGACATCTATCTACCTCACAGGGTTGGAACCCAGATCAAATGAGATATTTGGGTAAAAAAAAAAAACACAAAATAACTAGGCCTTGACAAATAATGAATTGAACCTGAGAAGCCCAAGTTCTTTTGTGCTGGATCTCCTTTCTTTGTCCTCCCTGGCCTCAAGTTGTAAAAATTATCTGACCAGTCTCCTACCTACTCTCACCTAGGGCTGTAATTTCAGGGAAAGAATCACAATTACCTAGGGAGACATACCGTCCTCCTCAACTCTCCCTCAAAAAGAAGAGAATTTTGGTTAAAATCAGCTATTTACACCTTAATCCCAAAGGTCACAGCTCCTTTTATTTTATTTTTTTTAATATAAATGACTGATCTAATTTTCCTTGTGATACAGTTAGGGACCATGGGAGCAATCCCCAGGTGAAAAACATGCGCCTGGAACACTTTCTATTGGCTGTTATTGTCAAAAAGTTTCTCCTGCGGAGCAGAATCAGGGTGTGGCCCCAGATACAATATCGACCAATCAGGACAAGGCCCTTCCAACCAATCAGGATGAGGCATTTTTTTCTTCCCCTTATTAGCATATTGGACCATAGTAAGAACTTGGGCGGGGATTTTCTGTGTATAAATGGGGCCTCAACTATTCTTGGGGAGGTTAATCTAAGGACTTTCTTTGTTGTTGCTTTTTTTTTTTAATTATAAAGGGTGGTGGTGGTGCCGTAGCTCCAGTAAAGCCTTTCCTGTACCTTTTGGGTCTGGCCACTACATTTTATATATCTGAAGTACCAAGGATGTGTTTCTTGCCTTCAACTCTGGTCACAGCTCAAGGAGAGCGCTTTCAGAGAGGGAGCACAAGATGCAGATTCTTTTCAAAATGTCAACCAAAGACAGGAAAATAGATCATGACAGGCACACATGCCATCTGTCATTACGGCTCAGTATCTGGGGGACAGCACTGTTTGAAGCTATTAGAAATGAACCAGATAAAGTGGGGCCTTCAGTAATTTGCTCCTGAGAAAGTATGCGGTCTGTTTCCAGAAGAACAGAGACTTCTTGAGCTGAAATATCTGTGCCCAAAGTGTCCGATGAGCTGAAGCCTGCTAGGCTCTAAGGATTTATCCCCACTAAGGTCCTACTTCTCCTCCCCAGAGGCTCTCCCAGAAGCCCCTTCTTATGATGCACAGTCTTTTGTTGCTTTTTCTCCCTTGCAGAGGGTTATTGCTGTCAGTACTCCAGGAACTGGCTGCAATTAAGAGTATGTCCAAACATGGTGGATGGAAAGAGAAAGGAAGCCACACAAGAAGCAACAGAGAACAGGATTGTTTTTCTTGTCACTAATCTATCTTCCTTGGTTTCTGGGTAGAATCACCCGGGAAGCACTTAATTATCTCCATAAACACACACCTGGTCCTCAGAGTGCCAGAATGGTTTTCATGCACTGACCTTCCAAAATCTTATGGTTCAATTAGAGAATTGCTGGGCTTCTTCCATTGGCAGGTGGGATATTTTGTGGGAGGGGCCTGAGGGAGGAAGATGAGAGAGATGAGTCTAGAGAAATAAAGTTAATCTTTGTCAATTACAAAGCTTTACTTGACACATTCTCATTTCAACCTGTCAATTTCAGATTCTCCTCTGTGAGGGGAAAATACAGATGCTCCCCAGATTTCTAATCTATTTATAATGGTAACAAGACAACTCTAGGCAGTGTGTGCTCATCATGAGCTAATCATCCTCTGCTATGCCTTGTGCCTCCTAATTAGTGGCATGTTGGTTGCCTACTGATCGAGTTGGAGCCTCATCCAGGCACTAGGGAGGGAAGGTAGGGGGAGAAAGAATTCTGAGCCCCATGGAGCTTAGATCTTGGCAGACTTTCTAACAACAGGTGGGCTTCACACCTTGCCTTGCAATGCATCCCTTTTAAAGAGGCAGCCACCACTACCATGGGTGCTAACAGGAACATGGCAGACTTCCAAACGTGTCTCAAAGAGCTCCTCAGAGCAAGATGCTGTCCTTCCAAAACTTCTTGGCTTAATGATACAGACCCAGTAAGTGACATCAGGTAGAAGAAAGATAAATAATTAAATGTGCATCTATAGATGATAATGGGGCAAGATCCCTTTTGTTCATTCACTCATTTAAAAAGCATTTATTGAGCTCTAGAGTTAATAGTCTCTTATGGTTGCTGGAGCGGAGGTGGGCAGGGGTATAGGCTAAATGGGGGATGGGCATTAAGGAGGGAACTTGTGATGAGCACTGGGCATTATATGTAAGTGATGGATCACTGAATTCTACTCCTGAAACCAATATGACACTATATGTTGAAGTAACTAGAATTTAAATAAAAACTTAAAAAAGAAAAATAAATTAAAATTTGTATTGAGAACTTGCTTTCCAACAGATTCTGCTCTGGATACTGAGGCTAATGCTCAAAACACACTTAATATGAGGTGACGGTATCATTTTTTTATACAAACTGGGACACAGTTGGGGGTGAATGGAGCACTGGTCATAATTACTCTGGGAAACCAAACATGATGCAGGACTGTCTTAGCAAACCAGGATGTATGGTCACCCTAAATTAAAATTCAGAGGGGGCATAAAGTCAGAGATGTGTCAACATTCCATTCACTCTTGAATTGTTTTTTAATTCCTTACCCAGGGTTAGAAACCCAATTCTCTGAGCCCAAAAACTGTTTATGGAGATCCCCTATCCGCTTTGTAGTCTTTTGAGGGCCTCTCATTGGGGTGGTGAACTCCTACATAGTCAGAGGTCAGTGAGCAAAGCCTTAGATGGTTTTTAGAAAGTTATCTAAGGGGCTCTTGAGTAGCTCAGTCAGGTGGCCAACTGTTGGTTTTAGCTCAGGTCATGATCTCAGGGTCTTCGGATCAAGCCCCGTGTTGGGCTCCGTGCTCAAGTGGGAAGTCTGCTTAGGATTCTCTCTTCCTGTCCCTCTGCCCCTTCCCCCACTCATGCACACACACACACTCTCTCAAATAAATATTTAAAAAAATTTAAAAATATATTTATTACATTATATCAATTAGGTTTCTTGGTTGCAGAGGGGTCACTGCTTCTCGCAAATTCAAGCAAAAAGAATTTATGGGAAGGTTATCAGAAGCCCATGGAATCAACTCAAGTTTGAAGAACACAACTTGGAAAGAGGCAGGAGCTAGGATAGCTTTGGAGGGGTGGGGAGCAAGAAACACAGACAGTTTCCTACTAGGGGTTCCTGGCAGATCGTATCTTACCAGAGGTTACCTCAGGAATGAGTGAACTCCAATTATCTCTTCTATCCTCATGTTACTGAAAATTCAAAGTTCCAGATAAATTTCCCAATTGGTAAAGTTTAGGTCACGTGCTCACTGCATGATCCATGGACTGAAGTGTGTCACCCTGAAATTCATATGTTGAAGCCCTAACTTCTAGCACCTCAGAATGTGACCGTATTAGTAAATAGGGCCTTAAAGAAGTAAGTTAAAATGAGGCTGTTGGGTAGATACAAGTCCAATCCGATTGATATCCTTATAAGAAAAAGAAATTAGGACACAGTTTACAGAGAGCTGACCAGGTGAAGACACAGGGGGCAGGCAGCCTTCTATAAGGCAAGGAGAGGGGCCTCAGAAGAAACCCACACAGCTGATCCCTGATCTCTGACTTTTAGCCTCCACAGTTGTGCTAAAATATATTTCTGTTGTGTGAGCCACCTCACCTGGGGTACTTGTTATGACAGCCTTAGAAAACGAAAGGTGAGGGAAACTATCTGGGAAAATAAAACTGTTAAGTATTGCTCTGGGTTTTGAAGTGAGGTTTCGAGGCATTTCGGTTTACTCTCCCACGGGGACTCCCTACACTAGCAAACAAGTCCTCCCTCCTCTGCCACCCGTGAAAATAAGAAGATGGGAATGAAGGCAGAATGGATGGTGGTCAGAGGATAAGCCTTCAGGTCATTTTAAAAGTCACTCTTCTTTCAACATTTATTGAGCACAAACCAAGGAACAAAGTGTGTGGTGCTGTAGGTGCTGGAATTTCAGGTAAGAGTTTATGGGCCACATCCTACTCTGGTGGAACTTACAATTTAAGGAACAGTCTTGTAAGTATTTATTTGATTTTCTGTCACGCTTTCGGGGAGTACTTGGATCATTTAGAGAAAAGTAACAGAGAGGTAGAGTGGGATAATCACCACCCCCCCCCCCAGAGGAAAGGTGGTGGTAAAGTGAAGGATGAATTCTCAAAAGAAATGACATTTACAAATGTTGGGGTTTACCCTTTCTTTTCCACCTAGAATCTTCCTTTCCCTGTCCTCCTGGCACACTGATAGAACTCTTAACGTGGAGGAAATGGCAGAACTGAAGGGTGACTAGGAATGCAGGGATGGTGGGAAAGAGACTTGGAAGGCAACTGTAAAACAAATTTAAAAATTAGAGATTTGGGGGGGGGTCTGGGTGGCTCAGTCGGTTAAGCGCTTGACTCTTGATTTCCGCTCAGGTCATGATCTTGGGGTCCTGGGACCCAGCCCTGCACTGGGCTTTGTGCTCAGCGGGGCGTCTGCTGGAGATTCTCTCCCCTTCTCCCTTTGCTCCTCCCCCAGCTCACACACACCCTCTCTCTAAAATAAATAAATGTTTAATTTTTTTTTTAAATCAGAGATTTGGATTTACAAAAATGTGGACCTTCCAATCTGCACACAACAGTTTGTGTTTTCCATATTATTCCAAATTTTTCTGATGAGCATATGTTCATTTCATAATTGTTTTAAAAATAAAGAAGAAAGTAAAAGTCACATTAAATGTACATAATGGTTTTCCAGATGTAGTAGGTTTCTGAGTATTTTATTCAAGTTCTCTTAAACTTTTTTAAAAAATGTAATGATTGTTCTGCAATACCAATTATTAAGCATAGTTAAAATAGGAACATTCATAGGTCAAAGATGGACAATAACTTCAAAAGAGACTTGTGGTAGCATAGTATCTGCTCGAGAATGGTTTATTGGTCTTTATAAATGGAAAAAGAAACTGTAATTACTTAGGTCCTTCACAATGAGTATTAAAGATACAGGAAATCATTACTCAAGATTCTTGGCAAAGGAAATGGCTCTTATGTTGTTCTCTGCTATTCTTTTATTTCTTTCACAAAAGTAGAGAAACTTCTCTGCCTAGCAATTTTACTGGCAATGTCCCATCCATAAATAATTTGCTGTTGTTAACAAATGTTGGAACAAAACAACACCAATTAAGGTTCTGAGTGGTTATCAAACATGGCAAGAGATTGTGCATGAACTGTGGGATGAAGAACTTAGCTTGGGGAAGGCATTGCCTGTTGCTGAAAAACATTTTAAACAGAAGGGAACCTAGGACCCAATTTCTTGCCTGAGCTCTAGCACCCACCTGATGCTCTGATACAGGGGGTTAGCTAGAGGCTCCGAACTGGAATTCTGGAAGCCGTGGGCCTGGGTGAGATCACCTGAGGAAGACATGGAATGGAAGGCGAGCAGCTTCACATGCCCCCCCCTCCCCCCCGGCTTTGGAAAAGAGTCTGTTCTCCAAACGATTTTCCATTTACAGCATATGCTTTTTAAGAGTGTTTATTGGTGTATCATACAAACGTCCTTCTTTTGAATGGAGTCTCTTCCACGCAGCTCTCAGAATTAAGGGCTCCCATCCTATCCCAGACTCCTCTAGGGCACCGCCTCCACCGGTGGGGGGCAGGCTCACGATGTTGTCCCAAGGATCTTGCCTTTGAAGAGCTATGGATCCAGGTTCAATGCTAGCTTCTTCATTTATTAGCTGTGTGGTCTTGGGTGAGTCTCTAACCTCCCTAAGCCTCATTTTCTCTTCTGTTCTTATGAAGGAAGTGAAATAGAAAACATCTAGAGCATCACAGGTTCATCATAAAGGAGCATTTCCTCCACCCCCAACCTTCCTCTGCGCTTCCCTGGGACACCTGTGTGGCAGAGCAAAGAGACTCCTTACCAGGACAGAAGCAGGGGAAGGTTTGGACCCACCAAAGCATGCTTCTTGCCCCCCTGGGCCAGATGTGTCCTGCTCTAACCCATCTGACAAAGCCAGGGCTGCCTCTCCTCCCTTCTGTAGGAAACAATTTAGAAAAGACAACCCCTAAACCACCCCCTCCATCCCATAAATGTTTACACCTGTTCTTTTGTCAAGTCTCAGAGAAGAGGCTCGATACCAATAATTTTGTAGGGGGGAAAGGGGGCTGGGAGGATGCGAGAGACAAATAGCCAGCCCCAGACTGGGCTGCTGGGGATGAATGTTGCATTGCTAAACTCAGCCATGCTTGCCAGCTGAATGGCTCCTTTTCTTTTTAACAAATCTGAGACCAAGGAGGTCCTTCTGAGAGCCTATCATTAACTTTGTTATTATGGTTATTATCCACAATGTGCCAATTTTCCTGCATCTTTCAGGATCTTTCAACTACTACATGCTGAGTTTCTCCTCCCCTTCTTTTCCCTGGTCTCCATCGCCCCCCACCCCAAGTGCCTAGATTTCTTCTCTTTCCTCCTCCCCAATTGTTTTCCCTCTACAAGGATGGCAGTGGCAGGGATGGAAGCCCAGCAGGATTTGGAATCTCTCTGACTGAGGGGTAAGAAATATTTGTATATTATTCAATGTCCTCCAGGTTATTCATCAGAAGTTTCATTTTTCACCAAAGTCTTTTCCTTATCTTAAAGCCACTGAGATGAATATACATCATGAAGTTAAAAAGATCGAAGTACACTTCACTAGCTAGTGCGAAGATTCATGGAGGCTCAAAGCCCAGCTAGTCCCTGGGTGAACCAAACGGCGGCATTTTACGTTTGTTTTGGTTTGGTTTTTTCTTTCTCAGCAAACACACGCTAACAGGGTTTGTCTCTTCATTGTGATATGGGAATGATTGAAAATATACTCTGTATCGCTTGAGAAAAGACCTTTGCCAAAAAGGAGAACAGCTTTGTCATTTGAACATATTTCCCAGGAGCCCTGAGATGTGCTTAAGCCTGGTTTAATGGGATGTTTTTGAGCAGGGATGCTGGCTGATGGGCCAAAGGCAGAAGCTTCTGTGTGGGGTCCCTGGCCCTGGGGGACTCTGGAAACCCCCATGTTTCAATGCAGATTAGAATGCTGCTTGATAGGCTCGCTCCCTGGTAGCTGAGGTCCCTGGGCTGGGAGCAGACTGGCGGTTCATCCATCCCCATGTTGTTAGTAAGAGGGTCCCGGGCCACAGCACTTAACAGGCTGCAATCTCCGAGAGTTGCTAGAACAGACTGCCACAAACAAGGTGGCTGAAAACAGCTGAAATTTATTCCATCACAGTTCTAGGGTCAGAAGTTCAAAATCAAGGTGTTGGTAGCATTGGTTCCTTCTGAAGATTCTAATGAAGACTCCATTCCCGACCTCTCTCCTAGATTCTGGTGGCTGCTGGTCATCCTTGGCGTTCCTCGGCTTGTAGCTTCATCACTCTGACCCCTACTCCCATCTTCATACGGCTCCTCTGTGTGCTCTCCCCTTCTTTCTTATAAGGAGACATATCATCGCATTTAGGCTATACCCAGTTAATCCAAGATGATTTCATCTGAAGACTTTTAATTTTACTTGCAAAGATTCCCTTTTCCATGTGAGAGACCTGTCATGTTCTCAGGTTCTGGGTGGATATATATTTTCAAGGGTCATCATTTCAACTCATACCATAAGCCCATTCCTAAACACACACACACACACACACACACACACACAGGTTAAGCGAAAAAATAAAAGTTGGGATCATCATCTAGTGGCTCTCAGCATCCAATCCCAAGCCCCGTGATCCATTTCTTCCTTCCCCATCAAAGTTTACCCGGCCACTGTGCCAGTCCTTTGGCTCTCTAAAGTGAATCTGGGCTGTCTGCTATGACTTTGTTTCTCTAGTCTGCATTTTATAAGCTATTATTATTAGATACCATAACTTGTACAAGTCCTTCAATCCCACAAGCCTAGTGGTCTATTAACAAGACATTTCACTAATACCTGCATCCCCACTTCTCTTTGAAGGAGGAGAGAGAGTGATCCCATTGCTCAGATTCTAGGACACAGATCAGGCCTCCTTTGCTAGTTGTTGGGGTCATTGTATTGCTATGATGTGGCCATCCCAGAGCAAAAAAGAGTTTTCTTTTTATGCATTCTTGCAGCTTTCCAAATTTTCATGGAATAGACTGAGCCACTCTATCCTGGGATTTCCCAGGAGCTGGCAGCAGGAGGGGAAAGGGGTGGGGAGGCCACCTCAGTGTTTAGGCCGGGCCACAGGGATCATTCAGATTTCTCAACACCTTCTGCATTAAGGTTTGTGGCCCAGGCCTTAGGAACAAGAAGGTGGCAATTTGTTTTCCTTTGTGTTTTTCCTTGAGACTCTGGGGAACTCTTGGGTAGGAGTGTTTAAGGTAAGAGCGGGGCATTTGGATACTTTGACCTCTTCTAGGCCATGTTAATTCTATGAAATCCTATCATGAATTCATAGAAACTGCGTGTTAGGTTTAAAGAGTTTTCTTCTGCTTCATCTGATCATGAAAAGCAATTTCATGCAACCCTCCACAGTCTGGGGCCAGTTATTCAGGAGTGAACACTCAGAAACTACAACTGAATTTACAAGCTGGAGAAGGGGTGGGATGGTACATGGAGAGACTGTGAGATGAATGAGAGCAAAGGTGGGCTTCCGAGACTGAGGACCCCCTTTCCAGCACACACACACACACACACACACACACACACACACACACACACAC
>NW_027397082.1:15410562-15470473 GCF_003265705.2 Callorhinus ursinus | reverse complement strand
CACACACACACACACACACACACACACACACACACACACACACACCCAGGGCCCAACATTGCTTGCACAAATCCAGCCCCTCTCCAGAATGACTCACATACTCTACTCCAGATGCCCCCTGGATCATTCTAGTCTCTGGACTACCTGAGCCTGAGAAGCTCTCATCCCTTCATCATCCAAATCTTAACCACCATAGAAGAGGCTCAGCCCAGATGTGACCCCTCATCAAGGCTTCCTGCTGAAGCCAGCTCAGGTCTGCTCCTCTGTCCCCGCTCCCCATGGCATTTGCTTCCTCCATCTCCGCTATGCTTGCTGTCACCATTTGACTTTGCTCACCTTTAACCATGAGCGGTAAGAGACAGACGTAGCAGAAAGGGCACAGAACTTGAAGGCAGATGTCTTAGATTCTAGTTCCAACTCATCTCCTATTATCTGGCTTCTTTAGGCTAGTAATTCAGTCTATCTGGGCACATTTCCTCCTCTATGAAATAGGAGACGGTGACAAAGAGAAATTGTGTTTGCCCTGCTTATCTGATCAGGTCATTGTATGTATCAAATGAGATACTCCATCCTGTAATGAATTTAATATACTGGCTCTGAGCTGCCACCACAATGAGATGAGTTGGAAGGCAATTTCCTGGCTTCTCCCTACACCTGTATTTGCACTTCTTTGCCTGCAGTGGAGTACCAGCATCTGTGAGTGTTGGCTGCTAATGTCTCACAGCTGCTCCTGCCCCAGAGGGATCGTTGGCCCTCCTGGAAGCACCACCCCAACCCTCCGCATTGATGGGGCACGTCTATGGTATCGTTTATGCTCCTGAGCCCCCTGGGGTCAAGTCCAAACTAAACTCAACCTGAGACTACATCCTTGCTTGACTCTTTCTCTCTTTTCATCCTACTATCTTAGATCACCCTCTTAAAAAATTACCTGCCCCAAATCTCTGTCTCAGGCTCTCCTTCTTGGAAACCCAACCTAAGACAGTGTTCTATGGTGGTCTGATCACAAAACAAGACATCCCCATTCCTGGGATTCAAAGTGCCCGCACAGATATAAGATATGTAGGACACCTAGACTTTCTTCAATATAATATCTCAAGGAGCAGGAGAAGCATGTCCTCTGACCTCCCCCCACCAAACATGGAGAGCTGAGTGCTAGAGTCCCAGCCCCCAGTGGTTAGCCAGCGCAGAGGCCAGGGGGGTACACAGCACAGTGGAGTCCTCCTGCCCCAAGACTAGAGTACCATGGCCTGTCCCAGCAGTGGGCCTGAGAGGGCAGCTCTCCCTCTACGAGGAATTCTCTTCTGTGGCTGCTGAGCCCCCAAACTCAAGAATGCTTATCATTTATACAAGCTGAGCTTTTTTTGAAAGTGATTGTGTAATGGGAACATCTGGTATGAGAATGGCTTCTATGTTTTTTTCTCTTCTCTCCCTCCAGTCAACACTAAGTGAATCCCTGGAAAGTCTGCCCTGCTTCCCTCCCAAGGACTGGAGACCTGGTTCATTATTTAACTCTGTGCTTTCGTCACTGCACAAACTGTTTTCACATTGCACTTGCCTGGCGGGAAGGGATACAAGCCACACTTGGGAGATTTTCTTGCTAATTAAAAGTTTCCAACAACTCTGTTTGCCAGAGAAAACACTGCCATATTACCTCGTGCAATTATTGCTAATTAAGACCAGCTCACCATTCCCAACAATTGCTTGAAGTCCTGTGTATTTCTATTTTTTTGCTCAGTAACTCTGAATACATTCACACAACTGAATATCCACTCATATATTGTCTTTTTTTATTGGAGAATAGTTTACATACGATGTTACTAGTTTCAGGTGTACAGCATAGCGATTTCCTTCCATATATTCTGTGCATTAGACAATGCATCACAATAAGTGTAGTGACCACCTGTCACTTTTACCTTACAATGGTATTGACTACATTTCCTATGCTGTTCATATGTTATCTTTTGCTTAATTACATCCAGGCTTTTCTAGGTCATTCTTTACAACGGTCCTTCCCGTAGGCCATTGCTACTCTGAGGGTGATCGGTGAATGTGTAACTTAGACTGTGATCATCTCACTATTGCTGATGGTGTGGGTTAGTTCGGGTGAGAAGTCTGGATGATACCTTCTGCACAGTGTAATAATGGACTGCAGGAACAAAACTGGGCCTTCTCTGCCTGGTGACTTTAGCAAGTGACTTAACATCACTAAGCTTTTGTTTATGTATGTTTTCATCTCAAAGTGCAAATAATAAACTATGTAATTCGTGGTACTATTTGAGGATTATAGGAGCTAATTAATTATGGCAGCTCACTCAGCTCCCATTTATCAAATGCTGATCTCGGTGCCTCTGGCCTGTGCATTATTCTTGTGCCTTGGACTGGGGCTCTCAATGAAGAAAAATATGTTTGCTTTTGATAGGAATTAGCCAAGCCAAATCAACATATTCCTCTTGGTTGTGTTCAGATGATGGTTTTGTACCAGAGAGAAACCAACCGGTCTGTCAAGCGGACTGAATGGTCTGTACTGTCTGAAATGATGAACCAATGGTTATAAACACAGAGAAGCTGCAGGTACCCTGTGTTTGGCTTTTGGAGTCTGAGCTGTCCTCAATTTGCTGATAGAAAATCAGACTGACCTTCAATTATTGCCATCTTGTTCTACCCTTACATTCTGACTTCAGCTGTTGTTTCAAATTTTCCTTTTCTACTTTTTCCAAAGAACTCTTAGCACAGAGGCTTTTCTTTTCTTTTTCCCATTTTTGAGAACTATTTGAGGCCAGGGAAGTTAGGGCCTAATGCTCCATATGTCTGGTATCAAGTAAGTTCTTTTTTATTATTCGAGTATAATTAACATACAGTGTTATGTCAATTTCGGGTGTATAAGATCGTGATTCAGCAATTCTATTCATTACTTAGTGCTCATCATAAGTGTACTCTTACTCCCCATCACCTATTTCATCCATCCACCCCCACCACCTCTCCTCTGGTAACCATCAGTTTGTTCTGTGTATTTAAGAGTCTCTCTCTCTCTCTTTTTTTTTTGTCTCTTTTTTCATTGTTCATTTGTTTTGTTTCTTAAATTCCACATATGAGTGACACATGAAAAGATGCTCAACATCACTCATCATCAGGGAAATGCAAATCAAAACGACAATGAGATACTACCTCACACCTGTCAGAATGGCTAAAATCAAAAACACAGGCAACAACAGGTGTTGATGCGGATATGGAGCAAAAGGAACCCTGTGCACTGTTGGTGGGAACGCAAGCTCATGCAGCCACTGTGGAAAACAGTATGGAAGGAAGTTAAAGTCTTTCCCCCAGTCTGCATACCCAGTCCTCTGCTTCTCTGTCCAGTGATGTGCCAGCAAATCTTTAACAACTGGATCTCACTGAGAAAGGAAAGAAGAACTCTGATTTGAAGTTTGCCAATTTTCATGGCATCAATACACGGACCATGGCATCGATCAGCTCACAAAATAACTGAAAATTTAGCAGTTGGCTCTCCAGACCTGGCATGAGCCAACTCCAGCACACCATTGCCTTTGCTGAAAATGACCTCTTGATTAACCCATAGACACTTCAGATTCTACATAGTCAAAGCTGAACATCCCATGGCTTGCATGACTGTTTCCCCCTCAACTAGCAATTTAAATCATTAGGACTGATGATGTAACCACCATGAAAGTGGAAGCCTTTCTCATATGTACTGTCTTATCCCAAGCATCTAGAACCCTGCTAGCACTTAACACACAGTGGATATTTGTGGAATGGATGAGATGCTATGCCCAACATTCCCATCTGTCTTCTGGGACTATTTAGCCTTTTAAATAATGAATTAGACCTCTTATATATCAATCAGATTCCTGTGCATCTAGTAAATTAGTTTCTGATGATGGAAAAAAATTGAGTTCTTAACCTAAAGACTGAGAACCCAAAACTATAGGAATCCACCAAGGACCTGTGAATCCAGATGCTGTTTTACTATTCTAATGTCCTACAAAGGTGCCAGGGATAATAATGTGAACATGTTTGCTGAAGATCTGTAACTAAGGAAGCATCACCATATAAAAATCACTTAAAACAAGTTGAGTCATCTACTAAGGTGTCTGATAGAGTAGAAGGTACATGGGTTTGACATATTTCAAGAACTGTGTTCAAATTATAGATTGGACAATTATTAGGCTGATGGCTTGGGTGAATTCCTTAACCTTTGTTTTGCCAACTATAAAACACTTAGGATGATATCTAGCTTGCATTGTAAGGAAGGTTAAATGACTTATCTTACTCAAGATGCAATAAAATGCTTTTCCTGGAGAATAAGGATTGCAAGGGGGATGTCTTGAGGCTAACAGGAATGACATCATGTGAAGACCCTCATCTGAACTGCTCACTGATCTTGCTGCCTGTGACAGAGAAGAGATTACATCCTTTCTTGTTTCCCAAATGGGCACTGACTCTGCTAGTGGAGAAAGGGTCAAAGCCTCTGCAGCTGGCTGTTGTCTGTGCCAGGGCCAAAGCACATTGGGGAGGGATGGAGGTCAGTCTGCTCTGCTCTGCTGTGGGTGTTTCTACCAAGAGGAGCCAGATTCTCCCCTACTGGCAATTCCTAGATTTCTGCCCAGCAATCAGCTATGCTTCCTGAGAGCCCTGAGCTTGGAAACTAGCCCTACAAGGCAGAAACACCAGATAGATAGGCCTCCAAGTTGGCTCTGAAATAAAAAATGCAAAAGATGTGATTAGAACAATTTTCTTTCTTTCACAGATGTGATAAAGTCATCCTGCTGCTCTAGGGCTGGCTAGAAAAGTTCTCCCGGGTTTTCCTTTATCTTTTAAACCAAAGGAGTCCCTGAAATTTGTCTATAGTTAATCCTATTGGCCACCACTAACAAACTCAAATGCAATGCTTGATAACAATGGGGGCCCAAATATAAAGTCTTCTAGAATCCTAAGAACTGAGCTCTGTAGGGCACCTGGGTGGCTCAGTTGGTTAAGCGACTGCCTTCGGCTCAGGTCTTGATCCTGGAGTCCCGGGATCGGCTCCCTGCTCAGCGGGGAGTCTGCTTCTCCCTCTGACCCTCCCCCCTCTCATGCTCTCTTTCTCTCTCATTCTCTCTCTCAAATAAATAAATAAATAAAATCTTCAAAAAAAAAAAAAAGAACTGAGCCCTGTACCTGAGAAATCCCCTTGACTTTGCTGGGTCCAATGCTGGCAAACTGATTATAACTCAGTGGCTTATAACAAGGTGGGTTAAGGGAGTTGACCATAGCAATATGGTTCTTCAGGAGGCCAACTTCCCTCAAATCACCAATAGAGACAGAGAAAGAAAATTCCTCCTTTCCCCACCTGCCTCTCATAGGTACCCTGACTTGGATCGTTCTGGGACAGAATCCTAACTATCTGACTGTCCTTCTGACTTTTATGATAATCATGACATCTGAGAATTCAAGCCATTGGACCACAGCCATGTCTCCCTGGCTGGAAGATGTGCTTTGTGGGCCATATCATTGTTAAAACAGCTTTATAGAGACATAATTGAAGTATAACAATTGCAAATTTTAAAGTGTACAACTTGATAAATTTTGACATATGTATACACCCATGAAACCAACTTTACAATTAAGATAATAAAGTTTTCTGTAACCCATGCCAGTTTGTCAACCATCTCTCCCTCCACCCCGATGCTCAGGCAACCACTGACCTGCTTCTCTCACTATGGATTTATTTGAATTTTATAGAATTTTATATAATATAATCTTATGTACTATGTTTTGTCTGGCTTTTTTCACTTAGCATCATGCCTTTGAGACTAAACCATTTTGCTGCATGTGTCAGTAGTCCATTCCTTTTATTTTTAAATATTTTATTTGAGAGAGAGAGAGTATGAGTGGGGGTAGGGGCAGAGAGACAAGCAGACTCCCTGCTGAGTGGGGAGCCTGTTGAGGGCTCAATCCCAGGACCCTGAGATCATGACCTGAGCTGAAGTCAGATGCTTAATCAAGCGAACCACCCAGGCCCCCCAGTAGTCCCTTCATTTTTATTGCTTAGTAGTAGTCCACTGTATAGATACACCATAATTTCAAAATTGAAATCCATTCAATTCTCAATGGGTATTCAGTATTTTTTCCACCAGTTTTGGCTATCACAAATAAATCTGCCATGAAAATTTGCATACAAGTCTTTGCATCCATAGATGTTTTTAATTGTCTGAGGTAAATATCTAAAAATGGAATAGTAGAATCACATGGTAGTTGTCTGTTCACATTTTTAAGAAATTGCCAAGCAATTTTCCAAAGTGTACTTCTTCGCTTTCCTACCAATAACGTATAAGTATTCCACTTGCACCATGATCTCCAACTCTTGGTATGGCTAATCTTTTAAATCATAGCCATTCTAATAGGTGTTCAAAAATAGCTCAATGTGTGTATAACTTGAATCTTAATGACTCATGATGTTGAATATGTTTTCACAGTTTTACTGGGCATTTATATATCTTCTTTTGTGAACTATCTGTTCCAATCTCTTGTCTAAGTTTAAAATTGGGTTATTTGGGGGTTTTTATGTAATTGTAGGAGCTCTTTATATATTCTTAATATAAATCCTTTGCTTAATATATGTGTTGCAAATATTTTCTCCCAGTCTCTGGCTTGCCTTTTCATTTTCTTAATGTTAGTTAAGAAAACTAACACTAACTGTGTTAGTTTTCTATTGCTATGTAGGAAATTATCATATACAGGGTGGCTGAAAACAGCACCTATTTATTATCTCACCACTCTGTATGGCATAAGTCTGGTGCTGTGTGGCTGGATTCTCTGCACAGTCTCTCGAGGCCAAAACTAAGGTGTTGGGAAGGCTGTGTTCCTTTCCAGAGGCTCAGGGGAAGAACGTACTTCTAAGCACATTAAGGTTGCTGTCAGAATTCAATTCCTTGTAGTTGTAGGACTGAGGTCCCTGTTTCTGGACATGTGGCTCCCTCTGGCCAGTAACATTAAATCATTCTCATGCTTCAGATCTCTTCAACTTTCCCTACTGCCTTTCTCTTCAGCTTTTATGGGCTCATGGGATTACATGGCAGTCTACCCAGACATCCAGGTCAATCTACTTATTTTAAGGTTAGCTGGTAATCTAATAGTAATCTAATTTAGCAACTACAAAGTCCCTTTTTCCTATAAAGTAATATATTCAAATCATCCCAGGGATTTGGACATGAGATCTTTTTTGGTGTGTGTGTGTGCATGGGTCATAATTCTGTCTACCACAGTGTTTTTCAAAGAGCAAAGAATGTTAATTTTGATGAAGTTCAGTCTATCAAAATGTTTTTTGTTTGTTCTTTTGTGTTCTCAGAAATCTTTGCCTACTTCAGGTTGCAAAGATTTTTCTCCTATATTTTCTTCTAAAAACTTTATTGATTGAGGTTTTATGTCTATGACTCATTTCAAGTTAATTTTTGAATAAGGTATGAGATGACATTCAATTCCACTCCCCCCTTGTTATATCATGGATGTATAGTTGATCTAGCACTATTGTCTGAAAATCCTTCCCTTTCTGTATTGAACTGAATTGGATTGTTTGCCTATTTATTGAGGTGTGATCATTCTTTATGTATATTGGATACAAATGTGTTTTTCAAATATTTTTCTCCCAGTCTACAGCTTATCTTTTAATTTTCTTCACAGTGTCTTTCCAAGAGCTTCAATTTTAATTTTGATGAGGTGTAATATATACATTTTTTCTCTTATGGTTTATGCTCTTTGTGTCTTATCCACGAAATATTTGTCTAATGCAAGGTGACAAGGATTTTCTCTTGTGTTATTGTGAAAAGTCTTAGGGATTTAGGTTTTATATTTAGGCCTACAATTTACTTTGAGTTAAATTTTATATTAGTGTGAGCCACAGACTCAGTTTTTCTCTTCTTTTTAAAAATATGGATATCAAATTATTCCAGCATCATTTGTTGAAAAACTTACCATTTTTTGATTGAACTGTCTTAGCCCTTTTGTCAAAAATCAATATGTGGTGGTCTGTTTCTGGACTATTTTGTGTTCTTTTAGTCTTTGTCTTGATTACCATATCTTTATAACAATCTTGAAAACAGATAATGTGAGATTTCCAACTTTATTCTTCATTATAAAAGCTGTTTGGATTATTTTAGTCCTTTGTTTTTCCACATAAATTTTAGCATGTTTACACAACTTGAGTTACATTGAATCTATTTATGAATTATGGAAGAATTGACCCTTTAACACTATTAACCATCCAATCCATTAATACAGTAGATCTCTATGTTATTAATGTATTCTCTGATTTGTCTCAACCGTGTTGTGTAGTTCTCAGAATAAAAATACTGTACATATTTGGCATATTGAAATACCTCAGTATTTCATGTTTTTTGTGTGTATGTGCTTTTGTAAATAGTACTGATTTTAATTTCAATTCCCAATTGTTCCTTGCCAATATAAATGTAAATGTAACTTTTGTGTAGATTATTTGGGGCGTTCTGTGAATATAGCTCCCCTGTTTTATGCTACCCCACACTGCAAATTCCAGCCATTTCAGTTCCCCAAATTCTGATCACTGTTCCCTCAACTCAGAAGGACTGCCACAGCCTGCATGGATGCCAGTTGTCTGTACCATGGTTAGGAAATTTTCCCTAAGTAGAAGGCTGGACCACTGTGGGCCTTGCCTATTTACTCTCTCTTCTCTCAGGGGTCACAGTCTTGTGCTGTTTGTGGTCCATTGATGAAGAATATCACCTTATATATTTTATCCAGTCCTATAAGTATGACTGCAGAACTAACTTATGCTAATTATACCATCATGGCTGCAAGTAGATGGTCCTTCCATCATTTACTCAACCAGGCATCTGCTGAATCAATAAATATTTGTGCTGTTTTCTATCTTATTCTTATCCAAAATGCTACAATGAAGGTGTTAGAAGTATGTCATGTTGCACATATGTGAGTTTATTTGTAAGGTGAATACATAAGAGTATCATTGTTGGGACTAAGCACTTTAAATTTTTCACCAATCTTGACAAATTGCCGAACCCATTTATACTTCCACAATCGTCATATGTGGGCACCCATTTCATAACTCAGCACTGCAGTTTGTGGATATCTGCTCAATGGCATGAATAGACAGTTCATGGAAAAGGAAATACAAATGCTCTCCAACATTTGAAAAGAAGATCTATCTCATAATTATTCATTCACATACTCTAAAGATACTATTTCTCACTTCTATCAGATCAGTAAAATCGTATGAAGCTTTCTTATTAAAGTGAGAGTCTACATGTGGATGTGTTAAAAAAAAAAAAAAGGCCAAAAACAAAAACCCAAAGTCTGGGCAGATTGGGGAGTGGCGGTCCCATTTTTCCTTGCCACTCGCTGCTAACGTTATTTGAGAGGAACACTAGCCACAGCCAAAAGGTCCCTAAAGCCTTTATAGTTTGCTGTCAAACCTTGGCTACCCACTCAGTACCATACCATTGTCCCCTACTGCATTCCAAGAACTGACTTATGTCAGCGGCATTGCCAACACAAATGATGAATTGCCTAAACTGCTTCCACCAACACAAAATGTGCAGAGCGAAAACAGAACCAAGTCCCAGGCCAAATTCTCAGCACACTTTTTAATTACCCCATTAAATCTTGTGCAGGGCTGTGGTGAACTCACTCTGTTCCTGGCAGCCAGCTGCTAGGAGGAGGAAAACCTGTTGGGGATTTAGAAATTGAGTCTCATTTTGGATAAGGGAGTTTGGATTCTTTCCACCTACTGGTTTTCAAGTTCCCCTTTTGCCATTAGACATGTTAAACTTGGAAGAACACAGTTAAGTTTAAACTTGTGATTTGCAATGTAGACAGTCTTTAAATTATATCCTAAATATAGATGTACATGGCCAAACTCTATTTAGATTAGAGAGTCCAAAAATATTTTTAGAAAGCAGATAGCTTTTCTTTCTTGTGCCCTTAGTAAAAGATCTCTTGTCTCATTAAAACTCAAGAACCAAGACTATAAAATCTAGATTTGGGAGCTTGATGAGTAAGTATACACAGGCTCCAGAATCATCATGCCTATTGGACTTTGAATTCCAGATCCATCCCCAAGAGACAGATAAGCCCAGATAAATATTTAACTTATCTGCCTCCAGTTTCCTTGTATATAAACTGCACATAATAATATATATCTTATATGATTGTGCTTAAATAATTTGATTCATTTTGAATATTAATAATACCTTGTTTATTGGAGCCTGTTATTATTTGTGTGATTATTATTTGTGCTTTGATAACTACGAGTGGGGGCATCTTGGAGAATTGCTCTGAGAATAGAGGGAGATTGGCCACTTGCAGATTAATTAGTAAATTAACCAAACATTTTGAACAGCAACAATATCTTCAGCACTTTGCTAGCCTATAATCCTGAGCTTTATGGAGTCAGTGTCCCATTTAAAATTCAGTGGATAAGGGTGCCTGGGTGGCTCAGATGGTTAAACGTCTACCTTCAGCTCAGGTCATGATCCCAGCATCCTGGGATGGAGCCCCGCATCAGGCTCCCTGCTCAGCGGAGAGCTTGCTTCTCCCGCTCCTTCTCCAGCTCCCCCTGCTTGTGCTCTCTCGCTCTGTCAAACGAATAAATAAAATCTTAAAAAAAATAAAGAAAATTCAGTGGATAATGTGTGTGAAGGTCTAATGTAAGAAGGAAAGTATCTGAAAAAATGTCAGTTACTATTTTTATTATTAACAGTTAACAATTCAAGAAATGCACTTTTAAAACCATCAACAAACAAGCCAAGATTAGGTATATAATAGAGGCAGACTGCTATAATTTTACTTTACTTGGACTTTTGTAATAGACTCATAATTACTTTTGGAAGGAATTAAAAGGACAAGGCTTAATTTATATCACTGACATGGTCTTACTCCAATGCATCCTGCTGCCCAGGCTGGCAGATTAATCCTCTAAGAGTTCATTTCTGATCTTGTCAACCCACATTAAACACCTTTATAAACTTAGCAATGACTGTATGACTAAGTTCAAACTTCTTAGCACATTTCTCATGAGTTTGTCCTGCTGTGTTCTTACCTACCATGCTTACCCACCCCTTTCTTGTGTTAAACCAAACTACTCACTATTGTCCTGATAAGGCTCAGGTCAAGTGCCATAAATCTTATTTCAGATGAAATTATTTTGCTTCCGTCTGAAGTCTCATAGCACCTTGCCTGTGCATTTTTTATGCTTCATGTGACATTTGAAATATAAATGTCACCATACATTTCCCTGAATAACTATGTCTACACACACAGACAGATATATGGAAGTGCATGTATATAGTACAATTATCCAAAGACATTAGGGCCTAGTGGCTAAGAGCTTTGTTTCTGGAGTTACAGTTCTGGGCTTAAGTCCTATCTCTGCCGCTTTCTAGTAATGTGACCTTGGACCACAGAGCTGCAGCTTCATCATCTATGAAGCCCTCAGAGATTGTTGTTAGGTGTCCATAAGATAACGTATGTGACGCCCTTATACCACAGTGCAAGGTATATCATGATTCTTTAGGACCCTCCTCTGAAATGCTGTTAGCTCTTTAAAGCAAGTTCCACATGTGATTGGTTTTATATTACCAGGGTACCTAACCTAGAAAATACACAGGGAGGGTGCTTAGAACATTTTGATGAGTGAAAGAATGCATGTAATTGATTTCTGATAATGCATACATCGGACTGTAAAATTCTTTGAGTTCAGGGGAAAGAGTGAAATATGGACTCAGAGTGGGAGACGTCTCCCTAGAGCAGTTGGGAAAACGGAGTTGAGTCTTCAAGACCGAGGAAGATCTGAGGAATTAGAGAAAAGCTCAAGAATAAGGCAGATGATGCATTTTCCTTAAGGAAGAGAAAATCCAGAGGACTGGAATGGTCTTACATCTTTGGCTGCATTTTGGCCAAATGGAACAAACCACACATCCTTCAGCCATGGAAGACTCTCGTACTCCATGCCCAGAGAAAGAAAGAAACTTGGTACACTAGCAGCAGTTCCAACTGAGAACTTTCTCAATGAACATGTGGATCTAGCTTGAGAACTGCTTTACCCTCTTGCAAAAACATCTCCATTATAGTGAAGTCAGGAATCCCGAATCTCATTAAGGGTTTTTCGGTTGTGAGTCAAAATCTTAACAGGGAGAAGGAACTGGAGGGAAGTCGATGAAGTCCTGGACTGAGTGGTTCTACACTCATTATCTGGAGGCTTTTCAGCACAACTACTACTTCTCTCTACTTCATGTTCCTCGGCAACAAAATAGTAGGAATCATATCTGAGCTATCTACACTGCAAGTCTTTTTGAGAATTCTAGGTATAAATGCACTTGATATAATTAAAACTATTTGCAATTTTATTTGAAATGATAGTTTGGGGGGCAGTACTGTATCCTTTAGAGAGCAGAAACAGGAATTATTGTGCTTAGCACCTTTTATTAGGTGCCAAGGCTGAGAAAGTATCTGCTTTTGCTACATGTCCAAAGGTATTTTAGGCCAATGTTACAGCTAAGATGTTGGTACCCAGTCTGTCCTTATATCTGGTTGTTGAATTGTAAAGATGTCCCTTGTGGGAAACTCTGGTCTCTTTGTTGAAACTACCATGGGTAAGAACACTGTCAGCGTGGTCAGTATGGTAGATTCAAGATGACCGTAATTCTTTGACATTCCTCTCATTAAGAGGTAAACCTATTTTCCCTCCTCTTGAATCTGAGCTGGACTGTGACTGCTTTGACCCAAAAAATAGAATTAAGACGACACTGTACCTTTTCTGCGTCCACCTTTGGGAGAACTGTCAGCCTCTGTCTCAGTCTTTTGAAGTTCTTTGCCTCCGTGTAATAGCTTGACTGCCCCGCTGGAGGCACCAGTGAAGAGGCCCAGAAACTAAATGGAGAGTGACTCAGCAGAGCCTAGCCTTTCATCTTGACTCTGACCAGGCACTGGGCATGTACATAAAGCAATCTGGGATGTCCAGAGCAGTCCAGCTGCCAGCTGAATACTAATAAGTGAGCCTTGTCAATATCCTGTAGTGCAGAAGGATTCCCCAGCTGAGCTGTTCCCAAACTCCTGATCAACAAAATCATGAGATGTAATAAAATCATGTGTTTTTTTTTAAGCCATTAAGTTTGGGGATAGTTTGTTAAATACAGCATATTTTCATGAGCAAGGTACATGCATAGAAAGCCATGTGTCAAAATTGGGGAAAGTATGGACAAAAAAAAATTTCTATACCTTTGTAGTATCTGCAGTTAGTAATGTGGAATCATCAATGGAAAGTTTATTAATGTAGTTCTAAGTGAGATGTTTGCTTCTTTATTTTCTTATTTTTGTAAAGATTTTATTTATTTATTTGTCAGAGAGAGAGAGTGAGCGCACAAGCAGTGGGAGTGGCAGGCAGTGGGAGAGGGAGAATCAGACCTGAGCCAAAGGCAGACGCTTAACCAACTAAGCCACCCAGATGCCCCAAGATATATGCTTCTTCAGAACTGAAAATCATTTAAAGTGATAAAATGAGGAAATATGTTGTATAATTCTAAATTCAGCCAATGCCAGTTTCTGATAATGATTTTCTTATTAAATTTAAGCAGGAGTTATTGTAGTGCAAGTAACATATCATCCCCAGATTCCACTTTGAGATGAAGGCAGGTGCAGAACTCTTTAAAAATGCTTAATAATGAATGCCCTCTTTACCATCGTCCTTTGCATCTTGGAAGCTGTGCACATCTTAATTAATTAAGCCGCAGAATGCCTCTGTGATGGCGAAAAGAAATAACAAGGAATCGTTTTGCCCACTACTGAAATGTAGTCACCTCTTGGGTTGAACACAACAGCTGTTTAGCAGCTGTAAGGGAATCCCGAACTATCATTCTGGGCAGCCACGCTAAGGAGGATAACATATCTGATTGAAATTGCAGAGGAAATTTGAGCAGACAGGATGCAATTACCTGAATGGGAGCCCAGCCAGCTCACTGGGGCTAAGTGGCGAGCGACTGGAATTGGAGAGTGTGCCTGCTGCATATTTCACAGATTACTAGGGACATTCAGCCCCCTGTGTGGACAATAATTGGGGGCTGTGTAAGTCTCTGTTCCTGAATCTGTGTTACAACTCCTCTAAACACATCTCTTTCTAGGAGGAAGTGGCCATTCAGTTAAATCTATCTGGGAAAGGAAGGCTCTTATAAATCCCTAACATGAACATGGCCAGGAAAGTTGAAGCAACTGGACATTCAACTTTCAAGGTAGTTATCCTAAGGACGTCTGGGTGGCTTAGTCGGTTAAGCATCTGCCTTCAGCTCAGGTCATGATCCCAGGGTCCTGGGATCGAGTCCCACATCAGGCTCCCTGCTCAGCGGGGAGCCTGCTTCTCCCTTGGCCTGCTATCCCCCCCCCGCTTATGCTTCTCTCTCTCTGACAAATAAATAAATAAAATCTTAAAAAAAGTAAAAAAGCTACTGATCCTAACACAGTTCAAGGCACACATTTTCTAGCATCTGAAAAGCACTAAAGAAAAGGTCACGAGTAGGAGCCTAAGACTCATGTATTCTAGACTGACACCCTTACAAACATAGTGTAACTACTTTAATAAGCCAGAAGTACACAAGATAAGTAATATCTGAGTTTAAATTCAGAGCCACTGAGGCTCACGTGTTCCTTTAAAAATTCAAAGAAAGACTGAAGGTTTGAGAACTAAACCTGACTCTACCAGAACCTTCTGGGTGGTACTGGGCACAGAGTGAAAGAAGGATCTTTATCGCCTCATCTGAAAAGCAAGAATTTTAGATGATATGCACTCTAATAACCTGCTTACCTTAAAATTCCCTGAGTCTGTGAATCCAAAGAGCAATTTCTGGCTTTACTCTTTTTTTTTTTAATTTTTTTTAAAGATTTTATTTATTTATTTGAGAGAGAGAGAGAGAGAGAGAGAGAGAGAGCACATGAGAGTGGGGAGGATCAGAGGGGGAAGCAGACTCCCTGCCAAGCAGGGAGCCCGATGCGGGACTCGATCCCGGGACTCCAGGATCATGACCTGAGCCGAAGGCAGTCGCTTAACCAACTGAGCCACCCAGGTGCTCCTCTGGCTTTACTCTTAAGTGAAGCAAAGTCATTTTCTAAGAACACGTTTAGATGAGGTCACTGACTAAACAGCATTAGTGAAACAAAATTAATTTTCCTAAAGGAAATACACTATTTTATTTTTTTAATGATTTTATTTATTTGAGAGAGGGAGAGAGTGCACAAGCAGGGGGAGGGGCAGATGGAGAAGCAGACTCCCCTCTGAGGAAGGAGCCCGATGCAGAACTCTATCCCAGGACTCCGGGATCATGACCTGAGCCAAAGGCAGATGCTTAACCAACTGAGCCACCCAGGTGCCCCGAAATATACTATTTTAAAAACTAATGTCAAACAAGCCTATTACAGGACCCCCATGCCAACATTGGAGTACTTTTTTGGAGAATTCTGCATTTGATTTTCCTGTATAACTTGCTTAATTCTCCATAATGCAAGTCCCCCTTCTAAGTGCTTAGAAAAAGTATAGATGGCAAAACAGAGAAGGGGCTGAAATTAAAAGATCCTCCTACTTAGTAAAGGTAAGTCATATGTACAAAAATTGGAATTAAAAAAATCTTTTAGCTTCTCACTAATCTGTCTTCCCACAAAAAATATATGTCGTATCAAATATCAAATAAAGTCTGGATGCACAATAGTACTTTTCGTCTCAAAGTGGTACATATAGTACACAAATCTTTAGCACTGGCATCACATGGAAAATTCAGAATCCCAGGTCCCACCTTAGACCAAAAGAGTCAGAATCTGGATCTTAGCAGGATCCCCCAGGTTATTATTTTTTTTAATTTAAATCCAGTTAGCCAACATGTAGTTGGCTGTCATTTGTTTTTGATACTATGTTGAATGATTCATTAGTTGTATATAATACCCAGTGCTCATCACATCATGTGCCAGGTTATTTTTTAATTACATTCAAGTTCAGATGCTCTAGGTTAGCATATTAAATTTTTTGAAGAGTCCTGCACCTGTATAAATTACTTGACCTGTTTAACTTAGTATCTGTGTTCAAATATCATCAAGGACCCAGACCTAAATATATAATGGCATCTGATTATCACCAACCAGATTCACTTGATATTTCCAGTAATTTTGTACACTTTACTTTTTCCAAGTAAATATTGAAATAATTTCTTTATCTTTGATTCTTCAGGGTCTTATATATAAGGGAGAATTCAAACTACGAGTACTAGCTTTGAAAACCAAGGACTCAATAAATCAAAGACTTTTTTTGCTCTGCCTTCAATTTCTCAACCACAGCAAGGACTTCGCTTATGCTAAAGGATTTACATGCTTCTGATACATCACCATTCTATGTAGGTCTGTTGTGAGTTGTAATTTTACATAAACTTATCCTGTTTAGCTTAATAATATCCATTTATAGCTCAGTTTATAACACATTCTCTACTTGAAAGTAATAAAATTGCATTTTGTTAACAAAACAACTGTAATTTAGTTTTGTTAGTGTGTTATATTAGTCTCATTATTCAAAATTCGTGAGGCTTTACCATGTTTGTCGTGTCAGCCAGAACAGTGTGAATAACACCAACACTGAATCTGGTATTTGTGATTTGTTTGGGGTTTGCACTGTTCAGGGGTGTGCTAAGCATGTCTCATCAACCCCAGTGGGCCTGAGCTCTCTTGGAGTCTCAGGGTTGAGAGTGTTTTGGGCCTTTACATCAACTTTCACTTAAGAAAGGGGTCTACACATGAGGAGTTTGAAACACACTCATTCTCATTCAGAGTCTTGTGCCCCATGAACGTGTCTTGGTGAGGAGAGACAGTGATTAAGGCCACATGTGCTGTTACAGCCCAGGGACCTGCAGAGTTAAGACGATGCTCAACATCAGCCCCCACAGCCCACCCTGTGCTTTCTGCCATATCAGCTACCAATAGCAACCCTGAAGGACCCTGGGCTCACTTTTTGCTTGTCATGCCCCCTGAGCATTAGGAAATACTAGATGTCCAGCTTGACCTGGTTACTTACTACCTCCTCCTAGGACTTTCTGGGGTTAATCTAATCATGCCTCATATCCCTGTTCTCTTTGGTCCTTAGAGCAAATAAACTATTCATTCATGAGGAGCCCCTTCTCATAGTACTCTCTGTAGTTACTAATTACTTCTTATTTCTCCCAGAAAATAACTTTCTATTGTTCTCTTTTAATTTAAGATCTATTAGTTGTGAATTACCCTAGACCATCCCCCTTTCCCTAAAATTTCTCTTCACCTTCTTGCCCTAATAGAAATCTGGATGTCCCCTTGTAAATTGCAATAATAGTCTCTTCTAGAGAAAGCAGCATGGGAAGCAATGCTTTTACCCAAGAACCTCAGAGCATGAAGACATCTACTTACAAACCACTTCGGTCTTCCTTCAAAACCACTGCTTCTGTGAAATTCATGCCATCAGACCTTGCCCTATATCCTGCTTCAATTACCTTATTCCCTCATTCCTTCATAAACTTCTTTGTGCCTGGCTCATTGTCTTTTCCATCTGTACTCTTGAGAGCATTCTTAATGATTTCAGTGGATTTTCTCTTGGTTCCCTGACTAGCTTAGCTCCCTCTTTCCATTCTTGCCCTCCAGAGAACCTCTTAAAATAAGCCATATTATGTGATGGCCATGGTTAAAATCCTCCAATGACACTTCATTGCATTTAGAATAAAAGGAAACTCTACAACCTTGTAATGAAAAGGTTTGTAGACTGATAAATCCCTACCCAGTCTGGCTTCCACCCAACTCTCATTCTTATTTTCTATTCTATCCATGATTCACAGCCACATTGGCCTTATTTCTGTTCTGCTATGTCCAGTTTATTTCTGCCTTTAAGACCTGAAAAATAATGTCCTCGGGTCTTCAAGGCCTGGTCCCTCTTGTCAATATTGCAGTTGACATCTCACCTTCTCAGTGACCCCCTGCCCGCCACTGATCTACAAGGGCAACACAATCACTCTCTGTCAAATCATCTTATTTTAAATTTTTGCATAGTTAATATTACTTTTTATTTGTAGGGTTATTTGCCTGTCTTTTCTCATTAGGTCATCAGCTTCATGTCATGTCTTTTTCTTGTGCACCACCAATCCTCACCGCCCACAGTAGGGGTCAGCACGTAGTAGGAGTTGCTCAACTACTACAAAGTGATTTGGGAAAAAAAATAAATTAAATTATTCTGTGGCAATATTACAACAAAGTCAATGCGTGTCCATCCTTGGCCTGTTTTCTCTCAGGTCCATTCAATCTATTGAACATTTTCTGTTGGTGGTTATACAGGTACTTTCTGCTTTGGATCGTTAACTTGTAAGACTTGAACTTATCCCAGCCCCTGGGGCAGAACGACACTGTAACCCTCCTTCTTCCCTTAAGCCTAGGAATGGCAATGGCTTTTTGTCATGGCTAAAATCTGGATTTCCCTACAGATTTATATGCTTTTTTTTTCAGTTTTTCCATAACCTTAGTCACCATCTACTTCTATTAAATTAAAATACACTTTTAAATATATATAGTGAGTTTTGTTTTCTTAGAAGGACCTGATCTGATACACAAAGATAATAAAAATGTATAAACTTTATATTTACAAACATGTCTTTCATTTTAGGTTACAGACAGAAATTTCCTATTATTGAATCACTGTAGGTAAATAAAACTCTACCTTAGAGCAGATGTAAGTGTAATGAATTATTGAGATCTTACAGGTTGTTACAGATACAGAGATGATGTAATTCTGATCTATATTTTCGGTAAACCCTGTAATGGTCATTGTGGAGGAAAGGAGGAAGGCCAGAACATCAAGGCAAGGCAAAATTATACTGCATGAAAAGATAAATAGGTAATGATAGATAGATGATAAGAGTGAGAAAAAGAGAGAGAAAGAGGCAGGGAAAGGGAAAAGATTTCCGCAGAGAACAAATTAGTGTAGCCATTTTCAAGGTGTGGCCTGTAGACCTCTGGGGTCCACAAGGTCAAAACTATTTTCACAACTTTACTAAGACATTATTTGCTTTTTTTCACTCTGTTGATATTTACACTCCCGGTGCAAAAAGCAACAGTGGATAAAACTCTTAACACCGTCACACAAATCCAGGCAGAGGAACCAGACTCTACTTGGAATAATGATGTGTTCCGCTACTATGCAATTATAGTCATCAAAAGGGAGGAGGGACATTCATTTAAAAATGTCCTGATAAAGCAGAAAAAATAATAAATTTATTAAATCTCAGACCTCAAGTACATGACTTCTAAATATTAGGAATGCATAAAGTATGTCTACTGCCATGTGAAAGACTGTGGTTGCTTCCAGGAAAAACACTTGTACAATTGTTTGAGTTGCAATCTGAATTAGGGACTTGTTTCATAGAACACTGTTTTTACTTGAAAGAATGACAGGCAGAAAAAAAAACTAAGATTATTCAGCTGAAATATTTGGCAGACATCTTTTCAAAAATAAATGTTGTAAATATGTCACTTCATGGAAAGCAATGGATACTATTTTTTACCAATGAAAAATTTAAGAATATTGAAATTTGGAAAACTTGCTTAAGCCACTATGACCCTAAAATATTAACAAAATTTGAAGACTTTCCTGATGAGATCAGGGGTGATATTAATATATGTGACTTGTTTCATATTTTATAATGAAATGTTTCAATATTTGGAATATCTGCATAACCCAGTGAACCAATATTTTTTATTCAAAGGCATAAAATGCAAGATAGACTAATCAATTATAATAGAGCAGTAAAATTTCACTGAAATAGTTTCACATTTCACATTGTAACTAATCTATAATAAACTACCACTTTTCTGGTTTGGGTATAGTATCAAAGAAGAATATCCACATTTATTCAAAAGACTATTTTTTTCCCCCAAGTTTATTTATTTATTTTTGTGATCTCTCTTTTTAAAATAATTTTTATTGTTATGTTCATCACCATACATTACATCATTAGTTTTTGATGTAGTGTTCCATGATTCATTGTTTGTGCATAACACCCAGTGCTCCAGCAGAACGTGCCCTGTTTAAGACCCATCACCAGGCTAACCCATCCCCCCCCAGAACCCTCAGTTTGTTTTTCAGAGTCCATCATCTCTCATGGTTCGTCTCCCCCTCCGATTTACTCCCCTTCATTCTTCCCCTCCTGCTATCTTCTTTTTTTTTTTTCTTAACATATATTGCATTTGTTTCAGAGGTACAGATCTGTGATTCAACAGTCTTGCACAATTCACAGCGCTCACCATAGCACATACCCTCCCCAATGTCTGTCACCCAGCCACCCCATCCCTCCCACCCCCTCACCACTCCAGCAACCCTCAGTTTGTTTCCTGAGATTAAGAATTCCTCATATCAGTGAAGTCATATGATACATGTCTTTCTCTGATTGACTTATTTCACTCAGCATGACACCCTCCAGTTCTATCCACATCGTTGCAAAGGGCAAGATCTCATTCCTTTTGATGGCTGCATAATATTCCATTGTGTATATACACCACTGCTTCTTTATCCATTCATCTGTCGATGGACATCTTGGCTCTTTCCACAGTTTGGCTATTGTGGACATTGCTGCTATAAACATTGGGGTGCACGTACCCCTTCGGATCCCTACATTTGTATCTTTGGGGTAAATACCCAGTAGTGCAATTGCTGGATCATATGGTAGCTCTATTTTCAACTGTTTGACGAACCTCCATACTGTTTTCCAGAGTGGTTGCACCAGCTTGCATTCCCACCAACAGTGTAGGAGGGTTCCCCTTTCTCCGCATCCTGGCCAACATCTGTCATTTCCTGATTTGTTAATTTTAGCCATTCTGACTGGTATGAGGTGATATCTCATTGAGGTTTTGGTTTGGATTTCCCTGATGCCAAGCGATGTTGAGCACTTTTTCATGTGCCTGTTGGCCATTTGGATGTCTTGTTTGGAAAAATGTCCGTTCATGTCTTCTGCCCATTTCTTGATTGGATCATTTGTTCTTTGGGTGTTGAGTTTGATAAGTTCTTTATAGATTTTAGATACTAGCCCTTTATCTGATATGTCATTTGCAAATATTTTCTCCCATTCTGTCGGTTGTCTTTTGGTTTTGTGGACTGTTTCTTTTGCTGTGCAAAAACTTTTTATCTTGATGAAATCCCAATAGTACATTTTTGCCCTTGCTTCCCTTGCCTTTGGCGATGTTTCTAGGAAGAAGTTGCTGCGGCTGAGGTCGAAGAGGTTGCTGCCTGTGTACTCCTTTAGGATTTTGATGGACTCCTGTCTCACGTTTGGGTCTTTCAACCATTTGGAGTCTGTTATTGCGTGTGGTGTAAGGAAATGGTCCAGTTTCATTCTTCTGCATGTGGCTGTCCAATTTTCCCAACACCATTTGTTGAAGAGACTCTGTCTTTTTTCCACTGGACATTCTTTCCTGCTTTGTCAAAGATGAGTTGACCATAGAGTTGAGGGTCCTTTTCTGGGCTCTCGATTCTGTTCCATTGATCTATGTGTCTGTTTTTGTGCCAGTACCATACTGTCTTGATGATGACAGCTTTGTAATAGAGCTGGAAGTCCGGAATTGTGATGCCGCCAGCTTTGCTTTTCTTTTTCAATATTCCTCTGGTTATTCGGGGTCTCTTCTGGTTCCATACAAATTTTAGGATTATTTGTTCCATTTCTTTGAGAAAAGTGGATGGTATTTTGATGGGGATTGCATTGAATGTGTAGATTGCTCTAGGTAGCATTGACATCTTCACAATGTTTGTTCTTCCAATCCATGAGTATGGAATGTTTTTCCATTTCTTTGTGTCTTATTCAATTTCTTTCATGAGTATTTTATAGTTTTCTGCGTACAGATCCTTTGCCTCTTTGGTTAAATTTATTCCTAGGTATCTTATGGTTTTGGGTGCAGTTGTGAATGGGATCGACTCCTTAATTTGTCTCTCTTCTGTCTTGTTGTTGGTGTATCGGAATGCCACTGATTTCTGTGCATTGATTTGATATCCTGCCACTTTACTGAATTCCTGTATGAGTTCTAGCAGTTTGGGGGTGGAGTCTTTTGGGTTTTCCACATACAGTATCATATCATCTGCAAAGAGTGAGAATTTGACTTCCTCCTTGCCCATTTAGATGCCTTTAATTTCTTTTTGTTGTCTGATTGCTGTGGCTAGGACCTCTAATACTATGCTGAATAGCAGTGGTGATAGTGGACATCCCTGCCGCGTTCCTGACTTTAGGGGGAAAGCTCTCAGCTTTTCCCCATTGAGAATGACATTCACTGTAGGTTTTTCATAGATGGCTTTTATGATCTTAAGGTATATACCCTCTATCCCTATACTCTGAAGAGTTTTGATTAAGAAAGGATGCTGTACTTTGTCAAATGCTTTTTCTTCATCTATTGAGAGGATCATAGGATTCTTCTTCTTTCTTTTGTTAATGTATTGTATCACGTTGATTGATTTGCAGATGTTGAACCAGCCTTGCAGCCCAGGGATAAATCCCACTTGGTTATGGTGAATAATCCTTTTAATGTACTGTTGGATCCTATTGGCTAGTATTTTGGTGAGAATTTTTGCAGCCATGTTCATCAAGGATATTGGTCTGTTATTCTCCTTTTTGATGGGGTCTTTGTCTGGTTTTGGGATCAAGGTGATGATGGCCTCATAAAATGAGTTTGGAAGTTTTCCTTCCATTTCTATTTTTTGATACAGTTTCGGGAGAATAGGTTAATTCTTCTTTAAATGTATGATAGAATTCCCCTGGGAAGCCATCTGGCCCTGGGCTTTTGTTTGTTGGGAGATTTTTGATGACTGCTTCAATTTCCTTAGTGGTTATAGGTCTGTTCAGGTTTTCTATTTCTTTCTGGTTCAATTTTGGTAGTTGATACATCTCTAGGAATGCACCCATTTCTTCCAGGTTATCTAATTTGCTGGCATAGAGTTGCTCATAATATGTTCTTATGATTGTTTGTATGTCTTTGGTGTTGGTTGCGATCTCTCCTCTTTCATTCATGATTTTGTTGATTTGGGTCATTTCTCTTTTCTTTTGGATAAGTCTGGCCAGGGGTTTATCAATCTTGTTAATGCTTTCAAAGAACCAGCTCCTAGTTTTGTTGATCTGTTCACTGTTCTTTTGGTTTCTAGTTCATTGATTTCTGCTCTGATCTTTCTTATTTCTCTTCTCCTGCTGGGTTTAGGCTTTATTTGCTGTGTTTTCTCTAGTTCCTTTAGGTGTAGGGTTAGGTTGTGTATTTGAGACCTTTCTTGTTTCTTGAGAAAAGCTTGTGTTGCTATATACTTTCCTCTTAGGACTGCCTTTGCAGTATCCCAAAGATTTTGAACAGTTGTATTTTCATTTTCATTGGTTTCCATGAATTTTTTTAATTCTTCTTTAATTTCCTGGTTGACCCATTCATTCTTTAGTAGGATGCTCTTTAGCCTCCATGTATTTGAGTTCTTTCCAGCTTTCCTCTTGTGATTGAGTTCTAGTTTCAAAGCATGTGGTCTGAAAATATGCAGGGAATAATCCCAATCTTTTGGGACCGGTTGAGACCTGATTTGTGACCGAGGATGTGATCTATTCTCTAGAATGTTCCATGGACACTAGAGAAGAATGTGTATTCCGTTGCTTTGGGATGGAATGTTCTGAATATATCTGTGAAGTCCATTTGGTCCAGTGTTTCATTTCAAGTCTTTATTTCCTTGTTGATCTTTTGCTTAGATGATCTGTCCATTTCAGTCAGGGGGGTGTTAAAGTCCCCCACTATTATTGTATTTTTGTCAATGTCTTTCTTTGCTTTTGTTATTAGTTGCCTTATAAAATTGGCTGCTCCCATGTTAGGGGCATAGATATTTACAATTGATAGATCTTCTTGTTGGATAGACCCTTTAAGTAGGATATAGTGTCCTTCCTCATCTTTTATTACAGTCTTTGTTTTAAAATCTAATTTGTCTGATATGAGGATTGCTACCCCAGCTTTCTTTTGGTGTCCATTAGCATGATAAATGGTTTTCCACCCCCTCACTTTCAATCTGGGGGTGTCTTTGGGTCTAAAATGAGTCTCTTGCAGACAGCATGTTGATGGGTCTTGTTTTTTAATCCAATCTGATAGCCTGTGTCTTTTGATTGGGGCATTTAGCCCATTTACATTCAGGGTAACTATTGAAAGGTATGAATTTAGTGCCACTGTATTGCCTGTAAGGTGACTGTTACTCTATATTGTCTGTGTTCCTTTCTGTTCTATGCTGCTTTTAGGCTCTCTCTTTGCTTAGAGGACCCCTTTCAAGATTTCTTGGAGGGCTGGTGTCGTGTTTGCAAATCCTTTAGTTTTTGTTTTTCCTGGAAGCTTTTTACCTCTCCTTCTATTTTCAATGATAGCCTAGCTGGATATAGTATTCTTGGCTGCATATTTTTCTCGTTTAGTGCTCTGAGGATATCATGCCAGTCCTTTCTGGCCTGCCAGGTCTCTGTGGATAGGTCTGTTGCCAATCTAATGTTTCTACCATTGTAGGTTACATATCTCTTCTCCCGAGCTGCTTTCAGGATTTTCTCTTTGTCTCTGAGACTCGTAAGTTTTACTATTAGATGTCGGGTGTTGACCTTTTTTTACTGATTTTGAGAGGGGTTCTCTGTGCCTCCTGGATTTTGATGCCTGTTTCCTTTCCCACATTATGGAAGTTCTCTGCTATAATTTGCTCCAACATACCTTCTGCCCCTCTCTCTCTTTCTTCTTCTTCTGGGATCCCAATTATTCTAATGTTGTTTCGTCTTATGGTATCGTTTATCTCTCGAATTCTGCCCTTGTGATCCAGTAGTTGTTTATCTCTCTTTTTCTCAGCTTCTTTACTTTCCATCATTTGGTCTTCTATATCGCTGATTCTCTCTTCTGCCTCATTTATCCTAGCAGTTAGTGCCCCCTTTTTTGATTTCACCTCATTAATAGCCCAAAAAACTATTTATTAAAAGACATCCATGGGTGCCTATGTGGCTCAGTCAGTTAGTGTCCAACTCTTGATTTTGGCTCAGGTCATGATCTCAGAGTGATGAGATCAAGCCCTGAGTCTGGCTCCACGCTGGACATGGAGCCTGCTTAAGATTCTCTCTTTCCCTCACCCTCGGCCCCTCCCTGCCCCTGCTCACAGACATGCTCTCTCTCTCTCTCTTAAAAAAAAAAAAAGACTTCTCCATTTTGTAAATGATTGTCTATATGAGGCCATTTTTTCTTCCTTATATTTCAACCAAACAATATATTGCAACAAAAAGAATACAGAAGCAGATATGAGAATCTAGCCATCTTCTGTTTAGCCAAACTCCAAACTTTGAAGTGATTTGTAAACTGTAAAGCAATATCACTCTTCTTACTACATTCTGTTTGTCTTGGAAAAATACAGTGATTTTCATTAAAAAGTATGATTTGTGTTAATGGGTCATGGGATTATTATTTTATGGGAATTAATTCATTAATATTTAAAAATCCTCAGTTGTAATTTGTAATATGTTAACCAATGCTAGATATAACGAACATTAAAACAAAAGGCTCTTTGGGTCCTCAATAATTTTTAAGAGTATAAAGGGGTCCTTAGACTTAAAAGCTTGTGAACCACTTTTCTATAGTTAATGTGACCAAAGATAGGAGACGACCACATGCAATGTGTGAAACTGAATTGAATCTTAGTTAAAAATATTCAGCTACAAAAACTTGTTTTTGTGGAAATTAAGAAAACTAAAATTCATGTGCTATATTAGATGATGATATTGGGAATTCTCTTTACTTTGTTTAGGTATAATCACCGTACTAGGTAGCAGAGTGTCCCCTCTGAGGAGATGCATGATCAAGTGTATAAGGGCTAACTAGTCTGATGAATGTAACTTATTTTAAGATCAGTGAGTAAAATATATAATGGGTGAGGGTGTATGAGTGTTTATTATACTTATATCCTTCAACTTACCTTTATTTTTGAAGCATTTCTTTTCATTTTTTAATTATGAAAAGTAAAAGTGATATGTTTATCATGTAGCTTTTAAGTCTATGTAAAGTTATAATATTGGGATATGAAATATGCATTTAATTTATAATAAGATAATACAGGCATGTCCTTCTTCTCCCACGAAATATAACAGGAAACATAAGAAGAAGAAAAATAACCTACTGTCATTAGGTATCCTGGAAATGTCAGCGGACACTCAGTCTGTGTTACAACCTTTGGCTCAGGTCCTAAAACGCTATCAGTGGTGCAGACTCTCAGAGTTGGGAGTGGCTCCTGCATTTTCAGTCAGAGGTCCTTAGAGGTGGAAAAAGCCTTCCCGAGAGGTCATGATGTTTTCTGAGGTAGGGTGTTTTCTGTCATTGAAAGGGTCCATAATTAAGTGTGATACCTTGGACAAATGCTTCTCACATATTAGTGACCCTCAGATTCACCTAAGTGTCATCTTAAAATGCAGATTCTGATTCAGGAGGTCTGAGGTGGGGCTTGAGATTCTGAATTTCTTAAAAGTCCCCAGGTAATGTTGATGTTGTTGGTCCATGGAACACACCTAAGAGCTCTCAAGTAACTAGGAGAGATTGAACAAAATAAAGCAAGGTTTCCCAACTTTGTCTAGTTATAAGAACCACCTGGTATCCTTATTAATCTAACTCTCTAGTATCTTCCTCTGGACATGTTGACTTAGGTGGAAGTCTAGAAGCTGTGTGTTTTAATGAGGAAATATTTATGATCAGGCAAATTTGGGAAACACTAACTAGATGATCTTCCACAGTTTTCCACCCTGCTATTTCTCTGTATTTCCCATAAAACTAGCTATTGATTTTTCCTGAATTTTTTTTTTTTGGTTTTTGCTTTATTCCTTCACCTTTGCTTCATCTCAGAGACCGTAAGATTCCTACCAGAAGGTATCACACCCTTTTATTATGAATAACCAAGAATCAGCACTCAATATGTGAGCCTGCTATGATCAATTACTTAGTGGTTAAATGGTGTTGTAAACAGAAAAAATTTTATTTGCATAACAACTCTGTGACGTTTATATATTTTCCTCATCACGTGGATTAAAACCAGAAGCCGACAGAAGTCAGTGACTTGCTCAAGGTCACACAGATGGAAGAAGCTGTTGGGGTCGGTACTGGATTCTCATCTCAGTCTGAAGCCTGGTGGCTCAGACACTAGACTTCCAATCCCATTGGTATAGATGTGACCACCTATCCATCACCCTGGTCAGGACCAGGGTTGATGCTCAGGGCTAGAAGACTTGGGAGGAACAGTAGCAAAAGTAAAGTCCTGGTCAGGAGATGGGAAGCCAAGACAAAGAAGACGTTAAGTTGGGGAGAAAAGAGCAGATGATGTGCCCAGTGTCAGGTCAGACTCACTCTCTCCAGTCTCTCCTTCTGGTCTTTATGAACATCCACAGCCATCTTGGTCCAGAGGAAAAGCAAATCAAAGTGCACTGAGGTTCCTGATGACAGGCTCTTCGGGCCAGCAGTAAAATATATTCCCTGAACTATTCTGCAGTCAGAACCAGCTATTCTGTGTAGAGCCACATGGTGGGGTGGGCGGGGTTGTTGGGATGGGAAAATTAGGCCTGGTGGATGATTCATAATGACTTTTGCTGATTTTCTCAGTGATCATTAATATAAATTCCATGGAGCTCATGTATTTCTTTATTTAATAGATATGCATTGAGCATTGCCCACGTGCCAGACATTGTGCTGGTAGCAGGAGTCTAAAGCCGAACAAAAGCTACTGAGGAGGCTGTGCACACAAGGTGATAAGCGTGCTTTTAAGCAAGTAATCACAATCATGAAGGTGTAATGACAAGGCATTGTCAGAGTCACGAAGGAAAGGAATCCAGTTTTCTGAGAGTTCTATAACTGTGGAGACTGACTTAAAGGATGAGAAAGTAGTAATAAATAAGATATATGTACCTGGTGCGTGACTATGTGTTCCACGTTATACTAAATGCCAAACATGAGGCATCTCTTGGTGTCCTCAAAATAGCCATACCTCCGATTATAGGTGCAAAACCAGAGGCTCAAGAAGTTAATCCTTAATCCCAGAATGTGCTCTCATGGACCACCAAAGCTTCCTGCCAGCAACTCCTTCTTCTTGTCATGGTAGCCACAAATCTTGCAATCAGGGATTTAATGCAGAAGAGACAGCTCCCTCCTGATACCAGCTGGGGTTCTCTGCCAGTGTTCCCGAGGGCTGGTTAACTCCGACGCTAACGGCACAAAAAATAAGGAGCCAAGGCATGCCTGACTCAAGATTGCATGCAGCGGTTGCTCCAGTAAATATATGTGGGGGCCAGTAAGATTGGACCAGGGTGTGTGGAGGAGCTGACAAAGGCCAAGGGAAATAGTCTCTAAATCATTATAGGGTAAGCCTCAAGGAAATTTAAATGCAAATAATGCATTTAATGTTTACTACCTTGATGGTAATCCAAAATAGAAGCACTACCATTGAACCAAATTGCCCCCCTTCAGTTTATAGGGCCTGCTTTACCTCTGTTCTTCTTTCTGCACCATCATGAGAAGACTGAAAGTAAAGTCTGCTTAATACACTTACACTTGTATCTTCCTGATTCTTTAGCAAGTCCCCATTCGTGCGGTGTATGTCATAGTAACTTTTCATTTATATAGGATTTTGAGATTTTTCTCAATGGGCTTGTTTGGGTCGAGTCTTATCCCCCAAATCTCTGTGTAGACTGGATGTATTGTAACTCTCAGTTGCTAAGGCCTAAAGCAGTGAAAGAAAGTTCTCAAATTCACACAGTAAATTAGTGGCGCAGCTGGGATTGCCACACAGACTTTCTGATTTTTTATTCTTTGTATTTCCTCCTAAACAAAATTGCCATAATTTACTTTAAATTAATGAGACTCTTTTATTACCAGACTAGTTTATACTGTAGACTTGCTTGACAATGCAATAATTGCATATAAAATTTTAGGTGCTAGAATGTGAACAGAATATGTAACATAATAGTATGCTGTCACATGGTTGTGAATATGTGTTAGAGCAGGTTGCGTTCACTGATGTAAAGAACTGCTATGCATTGCTATTGATACACCAGAATAGCCTATTTTCCTGCCATATATTTATATATATATATATATATATATATATATTTTAGAGAGAGAGAGGGAAGGCAGAGAGAGAGGGGGAGAGAAAATCTTAAGCAGGCTCCATGCCTAGTGCAGATCCAGGCATGGGGCTCGATCTCACGACCCTGAGATCATGACCTGAGCCAAAATACAGTCAAAGGCTTAACTGAATGAGCCACCCAGGCAGCCCCCTGCCATATTCTGTCATTAGTATAAAATAGTACCACATAGAATATTATTTTAAACTTAAAGATCATGACCCATGTGCTTCTATCCCGTAATGGTGCCATGTTTAAAAGAAGATAGTTCATGTCACAAAATTAATCATGAATTAATTCATTTTCTAATTTATATTTCTAGAATATTGTGAAGGTGAATCATAGCTTCTTTCAGGTCTCTGAAAACTCCTCATTTCACTCTCTCTTCTACTGAATCACTCTTCAAAAAAACAACCCTCTTGGTTTTCACCTGATTTTCTAACCACAGAAATCCCAATAATTGATCTGGCATGACAGAGTTCCCCTCCGGATGGTGCAATTCAAAAAAATAAAGGCTAAGAAGTCATACTTTACCTAATTCAGGAAAGGGGAAAGGCTTGGATCAGCATAGACTATACTTGATTTTTCCCCGCATCATAACTATAACTGGAGCTTCACTGAGCTTATGCTGGATGTACAATGCTCATGGTACACAGCTCTAACTGATGCATCCTGATGATGCAGATGTGGGACAAGGCTCTGGATGGTCTGGATGAGAGCAGGCTGGCCAAGAAAACCTACTTAAATTTAAGTTCAGAAACATCTAGAAATAATGACTCTGAAGACCCTTTTCCAAATGTCATACCATTGAAGGTACTTTTCTCTTTTCTTTATTCTTTATTCATTAATTCACCGGGAATTAAGCCTAACTTCCTTACAAAATACCATGCGAACATCTTGAGCAATTATGTCCAGTTCTTGATGTCACTGGGCCCAGTCAGTAGTGGGTCTGAGATCCTCTGTATTTCCCACCCAGCCTTCTGGTGGCCACTACACCACTCTTTGCTCCCCAGATAAATTGGTGTTTTGAGCAGTCTCTTGAAGGAATTCAGTGCTTTATGAATTAAAAGGAGTAATAGCATCCGCTCCCTGTTTCGTTTTTTAGCTGCCTCTTAATTTTTGTTTCTGTCCTTTTGATCACTTTTTGATTTATTAGCATACGCTCATCAGAATTCCCAGAGGTAAATGCAGATGATTGCTTAGAAATGCAACCATTTAAATTCCCAAATGATGCAATTAGGCACCAGGCAAGAACCAAGGCACAGGGCTCTGGTCTGGTCTGAACTCTATAAATCGTCTAGGGGGACCAAGTGTCCTGGTTTGCCCTGGACTGGGCGGGATGGGGTGGGATGCATGCGTGGAGCTGTTGCAGGATGAGGGACTTTCTGTGATAAAACGGGACAATCCCAGGCAAACTGTGATGCTTGGTCATCATATAACTGGCTGCAGTTATCCAGAAGGACCCTTGGCTAAAGCTGCCCCCTGCACAGCTTTCATGTTCTTGGAAAGGGGAGGCTGCTTTTGAAAATGTCCTGGCCCTGCCTCCTACTCTGGGATGGTCACTGTGAACCAGAAGAGATCTGTTCTTTAAATAGCTGGGTCTGAAATAAGGAGTCCTCGCACTTTGCTTTTTGGCCCTTTATGATTTACTGTGTAGATTCTTATTTACATAGAGAAACCCATGAGAGAGAAAAATGCAAGTCAGCTAGTGCACCAATTATTTCAAGAAATCATAGTCCACTCTGTCGAATGCAGACCATTACAGGGAACGTGCTGGAAGTCCCAGGGAGATATGAGCTGTGCAGATCATAGAGCCCATTTTGTTCACCTTTTTGGACATGAGATTGGGTCTGTGCCCTCCTTAAGGTAGACAAGTTACAGATATTGGTCTCTAGCAGCTACATGGGGACAAGTGTGAGTCTTTCTATATAACTTGGGAGTAATTCAGGTAGTCTTGGCAACAACTCTCAGAGTAAGTTCTGCTATTATCCCCATTTGATGGATGTGTGCTTGCTTGTTTTTGCATCCACTATCCGTTATTCCCCATCCTGCTGGAATACTTGGGAGGGCAACCAATGTGAAAGGTATTCCTTTTTTTCTGGCTTCCATTTCAGTTCCACCAACAGGGACTAGGAGATGACTGTAGGAAAGGGTGAGAGTGAGGTTGGGGTACTTCCTGTCCAGCTCCCTCATGCCTTTGGATGGATGCACATCTCGAATGCAAAGGCTGCATCTTCTGCCATGCAGCCCTCTCCACGCAGCTCTCCCTCATTCCCCGGGTTCAAACATTCTCCCTCCATCAGCCTCTGCAGCTCTGGGGAGGTAGCAGCTCCTGGTA
This sequence comes from Callorhinus ursinus, assembly GCF_003265705.2. Taxonomy (NCBI): domain Eukaryota; kingdom Metazoa; phylum Chordata; class Mammalia; order Carnivora; family Otariidae; genus Callorhinus; species Callorhinus ursinus. Next base: position 15,438,946 of record NW_027397082.1, on the reverse strand, counting down.
GTTACTTGCTGGGGGTACCAAGTCTTTCCTGGTTGTTTCCAGGAACCTGCCTACACCTTTATAAAAAACCGCTTTATTGAAGTCCCATTAAGTCCCCATTAAGTTTCTAAGCAGGACTCTGACTAATATAATGGAGAACCTGAGACTCAGAGTGGGGAGAGTCATGGTTGCTACACACAACCGCAAATGGGTTAAAGCAGGTTCCAAATCACAAGGATGGATTTCAGAGCCCAGGTTGGTAACCACTATGTGACATTGCCCTATAAAATCAGTTACTGTGCACTTGATTTGGAACTCAGTTTAACTTGTCTCTTATATAGACTAAAACCTGCTTTGACAGACTTTATAAAAAGTAATTTTGACATTCTGGGGAAATGTATTAGAATATATATATATATATACATATATATATGTATATATATATGTATATATATATATATATCTTGCACCAAGGAGCAATTCATGCAGATAATGGAAAGTGTTGGGCTTTGGAATCAGATAAACCTGGATTCCAACCCCAGACCCACCTTCTGGAGGTGAGACCATGGGAACGTTATTTTATGTGATTAAACATTTTTGCATCAAAGAGCATACTGAATTTAAATTCCATTCATAATGAAAATAGTGTGATGTTAATAGAGTATCCAGTTCAAAACCTTGGTCAGAGTAGGGGCTCAGCAGATGTTCATTTTTTCTATCTTCTTCTAAACTTTTATTCTTCAGTTTCTTGGAAGCTAATGTGCTGTGACTATGTCCCATGTATGTTTTTATGACCACTCTCAGATTTGGGTCTCTGCATTTCCCATCTGGACGTGAAGACTGAGACATACATATACCATGCCTGTAGTAGTTACTTAAAAGCTTCTTGCTGAAAAAATAAATAAGTAATTTTTTTGGTGAAGTTTCTGACCAGGATCTAGATTTCAAAAGTGTCCTCATCTAGATTCCAGATGGGACTCTTTTTTTGTACAAAAGTCACTGATATATGCAGCTCAACTCATTGCTGGGCCCCCTTTGTTCTCTATTATTATCAGAGCTAGAGAGAGAAACAAAGTATTATATTCCTTGTTTACAAAATAGCCATGTGAAATACACACATATTCACCTACTGATAGATATTTCTAGGAACCACTATTTCATAGCCAAACTGAAAGGAGGAATTGATACTAACAAAAGAGACATATGTAGGGACTTTGAGTCATGTCATCTGGGGGCCCCCTTTCTCTCTCAATCCTCTTGCCTGGGAAAAGCAAGGTTGCCATGTAGAATGTTACAATTTCATGGTGTGACTTTCTCATCTCATGTTTGCTGGGGATGCTGCCACTAAGCCCTTCAACAAAGCCCTGGCTTTTCCCCAACTATTGTCATAAATGGGGATTACACATCTTATTTTCCTCTTAAATTAAATTAATTCAAGTACCAGAGGCTGCTCACTCCAGGTTTATTTTATTCATAAGTCTCCCAAATTTGGGTTGTTATAAAGCCAAACCGAATTAATGAATACATCAGATTCAAAGAAAGAAAGAAAGAAAGAAAAAGAAAAGAACCTATGGGATGAATCACTGCATTGCTCTTCTTTCTGTGATGAAAGTGAGATTTATGGACAATAAAGGTATAAGAAAAATATCTCCCAGTTTACTTACAGTGTGATAGCATGTGAGCTGAATTACTCTCTCTGAGTATCAGTTTCCTTCTTTATAAGACACAAGACTTGCCCCTGATGGTCTGGAGCATTGTCCTCAAGTCCCATTTGGAGAGCGTGATTCCTTGAGATGCTGCACTGTACGCATTGTTAGGAGACCACAAAATAAGGTTCATACAGGCCCTCTGCCAACTGACTCTGAAAATTAAAAGAGCCTCAACAGTAAGTTTCTTTGAAAATGTTACACATTTAAAATAACCACCCTCGAGGAGAGTTATGTGGCTCTGTGATCAGAGGCTGGAGGAGAGAAACCCCACCCCCTGCAGACAAGCTGCCCTCTGCAAGAGAAAACCAATGCTCCTTACCAGCGGCCTGCTCCCCCCACTCACAGCACTCCCTGAGTGTGGAGACCAGGCCAGGATATTTAAAGAACCCTCTCCTTGTTCTCTTTGGGCTCCTTCTCTTCTCACACCCGAGTTTCTAATGATAGAGTTAATGTTGTTGCAAGCTGGTGGCATCTGACATCCAAAGGCTCCTCTCAGGATGTATTTCCAAATCCTTTATGACCTTAGGGAGTGGCGTGTAATTGTTGCTATAAAGCAAGGCACTGCAAAAACCTTGAGAATTTGAAATCACTACAGGAAATTGAAGAGTAAATTCCTCTTAATAAAGCAGTGCACAGCAAGATGCCGAGGAGCAAGAAATGAACTCAGGCGACACTTGGGGCTTAGAGGGAAAGAGAGACCTCTGCGGCCCGAACCCATCAGGGTAGGCTTGGGGCAATTTTTCCACTAACAGGCCCCTGGCCCATTCCAGAAGTGGCCTCACTACATTTCTGGATGAAGAACTTGGAAAACAGAAATGATTCCTCCAGCTTAAGTAGCAGAGGCAGCAAACCGGAGGTTGGGGGTAGAAAAGATTGGAGGAGGAGAATCTGTTCCAGGGTTTGGTCTTTGATGTTGAAGACTCAGATTATATCCTGTCAGCCTCAGTTTCTCTAGAACTAAGCCCGACATTAGAATGCATGGTGGTTTTTCTTTCCCCATCACCTAGGGTGAAAGATAATGTCTATTGTGCTAAATGTGTGAAGTCTACAAGGGAGAAACTATGTTAAGCTCGGGCAGGGAGACACTGCATCAATACAAATCACAATATTGGTATGATAGCCCTGCTGTTGGAAGCACTTTTTATGTGCTCTGTTAGTCCTTAATGATTTTTTTCATTAAAAACGGAGTGTAGACAACCTGTTTAGGCAAAAGAAGGTGAAAACACCTCTCAGGCAGAGTGATATTGCCCTGAATGGGCATGGATATGAGATTGTCCAGTAGGCATTTGTCTCAGGATATTGATAGGTCATAGCTAAAGACCCCACTCCAGGGAAGGGTAATATTAGCAGGAGTTGGTTACAACCATTGCTTTCCAGAAATTGCCACACTCCTGATTATTCTAGTGACTTATGATTCCCCATGTTATCACTCCCCATCCAGACCACTTGTGTCTCCAGCCCAGTCCTTATTAGAGTCCGCCAGTTTCTTCCCTTGAGCAAATACCTCTCTTTTCTTGGCCTTAGTGTCTCTTGCCTTTCTGCCCTAACCTCCTGATATGCTCCTGTTCTGTTATTAGAGCAATGAGGGGTTGGCTCTTAGCATGGGCTCTGGAGTCTAACCCAGATATGGCTGAGTCTCAGCCATGTACACACAAGTTACTCGGTCTTCTGGTCTTTAAGATGGAGAAAGGATTGCTAGGAATATGAAATGAGACCTGGTATGGAAAGTGGGTGACACAGTAAAATAGCAGCAATACATTTTTACCTATAATTATTTTTGTCAATGAGTACCTTTTTTTTTTTTTTGAGAGAGAGAGAGCACATGAGTGTGGGGAGGGGCAGAAGGAGAGAGAGAATCTTAGGCTCCTCACACAATGTGGAGCCAGATGTAGGGTTTGATCTCACAACCCTGAGATCACGACCTGTACCAAAACCAAGACTCTGATGCTTAACTAACTGAGCCACCCAGGCACCCCAAGTCAATAAGTACCTATCTATCCTGACTTCTGATTTCCTTTTTGAAACCTTCCCTAAAATTTTTCATCTACTCTGCTCTCCCTCTCTCTTGATATATTTGTCAAGCCCTTAACTCAGGCTAAGGTTACTGAAACTCTCTAGACCTCTGTTTTCTCATCTGTAAGTTGGAGACCAAGAACAATTATTCTCTCATAGTTTCCTCCTCTTGTGCCCAGTGGTCTCATCAACCCCCCCACCACAATCCCCAATGTGAAGTCACGCCACCTCTGCAGGAGTGTCCAAGTGCCAACGACAGCTTGTTAAATATCCTGAGTCTCATCTGCCCCAAAGTCAACAACATAGTTTTATTTATTCATTTAAGTTTTGACTGCCCTTCATATGAAATTATCTCCAAGCATTTAACACCCCGCTTCTCTCCTCCAGATGGCTCGATTGTTCTCTATATAACCTCACTAGAAGGTGCCAAACCATGTGGAATACTGCACTTCCCTTTTCCAAATGGTCAGCTCAGAAAAAGCAATGCTGTCTCCTCTTTCCTTTGTTTTATACATTGTTTCCCCAAATTTTACACATCTCAGAGTGAAGCACAGATCTCATTAAGGGTTCTACGTGTCACCTTATACTGTTGCCACATCTTGAGTATCCCACCCAGAAAAATTCCTCTGTCAAAATGTGAAGTGGCATCTCCCCATTTCTATATTTATACCATTGACACTCTGAACTCAAAAGGCAAGACTTCACGTTCATTCGCATTACATTTCACCTTAAGAGATGCAGACCTTGGTGGCAATTTTTGTGAGTACTGATTTTGTCAACCAAACTTTTCACTCCTCCTCTCAGCATTTTTGGTCCACACACTGGATGAACCCTCCCCTTTCATATGTTTTCCTAGGTCCACTGACAAACTGTTTCAGACAGGGCCAAGAACAGAGCCCCGGGCAGATGCTATTACCAACCTTCCTCCTTTTTGCCACCCATCAAAAAATCTCCTTTGGGTCTGTGTGTTCAACCAATTAGCAGTCTACCTAATTGTTCTTACACTGCTCTTGCCACTCTCTCTGCATCCTGGACCTGGTTATGACACAAGACAACCAGCTCTCAGTACACATCTACTATATTTTCCTGAGGCAGTAAGCCATCAACAATTGCTAAAAACTTGAGCATTAGAGTCAGATAGACTTGTGTTCGATTCTGCACCCATTGCTCCCTGTCTGTATGATGCTTATGGTTCCATAAGCACTCTATCCCAAACTCGCAAATGAAGAAACTCAAGTGGATTGAAAGTAGCTATTTTATAAGGCTAATATGGTTTCTGTGCAGATATAATATGATAAAGTGTATCAAGTACTTATAAGAAACCAGTTGTGCATAATAAGAACTCAATAAATGTTAACTCTTTTTACAACTATAAACATCACAACTCTATTAAAGAAAATAAAAGGGAAAATGAGATTAACCTGATCAGATCTTTGTTGATTTCTACCACACATTTGAGACTATTCCAACATTTGTGTTCCTTCCCTTCACAGCCCTGATCACTATTTGTAGTCAAACATGGATTGTTTTGAGTATTTAATTAAAAATATCTTTCTTGGGGTGACTCAGTTGCTTAAGCATCTGTTCTTGATTTTGGCTCAGGTCATGATCTCAGAGTCCTGAGATCAAGCCCCTCATGCTCCCTGCTCAGAGGGAAGTCTGCTTCTCTTCTTCTCCCTCTCCTTCTGCCCCTCCCCCCACTTGCACACGTGCTCTCTCTCTCAAATAAATAAATACATAAATGTTTATTTTTTACAATTTTTAAAAGATTTTGTTTATTTATTTGAGAGAGAGTGAGAGATTGAGAGAGAGCACAAGCAGGGGAAGCAGCAGAGGGAGAGGAAGAAGCAGGCCCCTGCTGAGCAAGGAGCTCAAATTCGGGACACGATCCTAGGACCCTTGGGATCATGACCTGAGCTAAAGGCAGATGCTTAATGGACTGAACCACCCAGGTTCCCAATACATAAATCTTTAAAAAAATAGATAAAAGTATCTTCCTCACAGAATTAGAAGCTCCATGAGGACACAATTCATGGCCATTTGGGTGGAATCCTACATCTGCAAGTACCCTGAACTGTTCTGGGCTACTGCTCAATGTGTATCTGTTAGGCAAATGATTTCCATGCAATTTGTAGTAATTATCACTGGGGAATAGAAAAGAATCAGGAAGTCTCTATTAACCACCTATGAGTGCAGATTTCCCTACCCTACCAAACCCCCCACGTGGCTCTGCACAGAGCAGCTGGTTCAGAGTGAAGAATAATTCAGGGAATATAGTTGACTGATGTTCTGAAGAGCTGAGCATCAGGAGTCTCATTACATCTCAGTTTGGCTTTTCCTCCAGACTGAGATGAATGTGGATGTTCAAGAAGACCAGCGGAAGATACTGGAGAGAGCGAGTCTGAACCTGACACTGGATACAATCAGGGGTCCAGTGCCAGGGGACCGGGGGAGAGCAGATGCAAAAGTCAGAGCATGAAGTCCTAGCGGGATGCAGAAAGCCGAGGTAAATGGAGACATCAAGGAGAGAAGGGCCGAAGATGCGAACAGCCTGCAGGCTCTGTACCTTACAAGCACACAGAGGGAGCAGCAGCCCAGGTGATGGGGCCTCTGGCTTCTGAGGGACCAGGTTCGGGACTGAGATGAGAGTCAAATCTACACTCCACAACTTTGTCCTTTTGTAAGTCACTTGATCTCTATAGACTTCTGTCTTCTAATCCACACAATGAGCACAATAATGAAAACCTCACAGAGTTGTTATAAAAATGAAAGTCTATCACTTAATAAACTCATCTAACCAAATGATGATAACAGGTTCATATGTAGAGTGCTCATTCTTGATTATTAGCAATAAAGGTGGGGGGTGATTCCATGTAATAGAGATTCTAATGTCCCCAGATGAAAGAACACACCAAGCCAGTGGTGGAGAGAGGTAGCTATTGAAAACCTAGTCTACAGCTAGCCCGTAGGAGAAATATGGAGAATCAGAATTGTGGGAAGTCAATACCAAAAACCATTTTAATGATTGTCTAATATTTCCCCAAATTAGCTGGTCATAAAAATGAAGATTAAAATCATAAATACTAGACTGCCACTGAAGAGCAACTAAGGCATCATTCCCCAGGTTAGGGCCTAGACATTGGTATTAATGAAGTACCAGGTGATTTTAATGACTACATGAAACTGATAAACAATGCATAGTCAGTTTAACCTTTGTTAATTATTTGAATCTCTTTAGGCTCTCATGATTCCAAACAGCAGCATCAAGATCACCTGGGAGAGCGTTAGAATTGTAGAACCTCAGATCCCACTCCAGACATCCTGCATAGGAATCTGTCGCTTAACAAGACTCCTGGTGATTCTTATGTGTACGAAATTTCGAGAAGCACTGGTTTAAAATACTGCCACCTATTCTTGGACAGTCTTGGTGGCTGAGAAATCCCTCCCCTGAGAAGCTTTTTCTACCTTTTGGCACTTCTGACTATTTAAAATGTAGGATCCACAACCGTCCCTACGGAGTCAACACCATTGAGAGTACTTTATAACCTGAGCCGTTGATTGCAGCCCAGACTGGTATGAGCTAACAATGCCAGGACATCTCATAAAGGTAGGTAGTAGTTTTCTTCTACAGTATTAATCCTCAGAATCAAAAGGTGTTTTATGTTTTCCTTCTTTCTGGGTTTAAAAATATGTTAAAAAACAGATGATATAAGTTCACCATCTTAACTGTTTTGAAGTGTGCAGTTCAGTAGGGTTAACTGGATTCACATTGTTGTACAATAGATCTTTACAACATTTCCATCTTGCTGGGTGCCTAGGTGGTTCAGTCAAGTGGCTGCCCTCGGCTCAGGTTATGATCCCAGGGTCTTGGGATCAAGTCCCGTGTTGGGAGTGGGGTGGGGGGGGGGTCCCTGCTCAGCAGGGAGTCTGCTTCTCCCTCTCCCCCTGCTTGTGTTCCCTCTCTCTGTCAAACAAATAAATAAAATCTTTAAAAAATTTTTTCATCTTCAAAACTGAGACTCTATAGCCATTGAATAGCAACCCCCCAACCCCCTCTCCCCCCAGTTCTTTGGTGTCTTTGAAGAAATAAGCTGCCTTGTTGTAAGAGGTCTTTGAGAAGGTCACCTGACAATGAACTACAGGTGGCTTCCAGAGGAACATGGCCCAGCTCTCACCTTGACTGCAGCCTTGTGAGGCCCTATGTTGCATACTAAGTTTGTGGTAATTTGTTGTGCAGCCACAGAAATCAAATATATCTCTGGAGTAATACTTAGAGACTGTACAAATATTCCATTCCCCACCAACTTTTTATCTAACAATTTTATTATTATCTTGTTCCCTTTATATGATTGTTGAAAGAATTATTCCACATTCTTAATTGCCAATTTTCAGATTATGGAATTGGTATAATAGTCACCTCCAATGGTAGTAAATGATTTTTTTCTTTTTATTATTATTATGGACTCATGGGTTTTTATTTACTAAATATATTGCATATAATTACAGTCATTCTTTTCATTCCACATAGCTTTTGAAACCTTTTATTTACTTAACATAGGTAATATATTCATTTTAAGAAACAGAAATTGTCCACTTAAGTTGTAAATGAAGTCACAGGTCTTGTGCTAATTTTCCCCTCCCAGAAAAGATAATATATGTTTTCTGTTATTTAGAAACCCCAACATTTTGGGCTCCATTTGACCTTGCAGATTTCCTCCAAATGAAGGTAGACTTTTAGCAGATTCAGATATGAATCTGGCTCTTTTGCATTCATTAATTCCTAGTGTTAGGTTTTTGAGAAATATGTGAATAATTACAGTCAGATCATCTAGATCGAATCTATGGGTCAGGAGTTCTTTAAACAAGTTTTTCTTAGAGCAAAAACACTTCTGCCAGGTTTTATAAAGCATTACTTCACTTTAATACACACAATAAAAGGTTGAGAGTTGGTTCCTGTAGCACTAAACTTTCTGTGTTTTCTTCTCTTAAGGGAGCCTCATTCTGAGCTTTAGTTCTGCTCTGTGTGTGAGTGTGGGTACATGTTTTCTGGAGGGTCTTCCTCGGGCTCCTTGAAATATTGCTCTCCTAAAATGCACTCTCCTCTGCTCTTTTATGAAATTCATGAATCACTAGCCCTTGTGAGTTTTGCTCAAGTAACTTCTCCAGGTTGGAAAAAGGGAGACAGCCTGGATTTCCCTGGGAAGTATAAAACTCAACATTTGCAAGTAGAATAGAAAGCATCATGAATCATTAATGGTCAAAACACAATAGGCAATTTTGCACCAAACACAATTACTTTGAGTCTTGGGAAGCGAGCCTATCCTATTGTTAAACTGAGAAGATGTTCACTTCTAGTTTCAGTGACAATAAAACTAAACACTCTGAGAGCTCAGAAGAGAGAAGGCTGTTCCAAAGGGATCTGAGAAGGGATTATAGAAGAGAGAAAAATTATACGCCATCATTGGAAACTGTAAAGTCATTGAGAAAATGAAAGGGAAGTTTCCTGTGAAGTTTAAGAATTTGTATTTTTTTTTTCTCAAGTGAAAAAAGGCTTGGAGACCTAAATCACTCAGTAATGACTCCACCGTTGATTAATGTATCTGGAAAAGAACAGAAATGGGAGAAATTGTAGCAGAAATAGTCCTGGGCTTCAACCTATGGGATCTGAGTTCTAGCCTTTGCTTTCTATCTGTAGTTTTGTGTTCTTCTCTGTATAAAACACCATTTTTCTCTTCTCCCGCTCTTCATTTCCATAAGCCCACATGGGAATTATTTTGCTACCTATGTCAAAATGGTAAAGCACACTTAGAATTTACTGTAGAATAAATGGAGTATTAGAACTTAGAAGATGTCAAAAAAAAAAAAAGAACTTAGAAGATGTCTCATAAATCCATGAGTCAAATACCTGGTCCCTATTGTTATTAAACAAGAAATGAATGAAGCAGGCTGGGTTTATTATATAATGATGACTTAAATTATATTATGTTTTAGCCTACCTATACATATGGAAGAGTGTTGTATATTTCCAGAAAAACATATGCTGTCCCCAACTTTTCTTGAAACATATGGTCACTCAGTCCTTTTTGTTTTGTTTTATTTTGTTTCTTTGAATAGAATCCTGGGAAAAGAGCCCAAACACCTTCCTCTATATTAAATGACCACTGGTGTGCAAATCTCAGTGCCCACGAGACAACAGAGGCACGAGACCATGATAAACATAGAACATAAGGAGAGCTAAAGGAAACAGCCTCTTCTCAACTCAGCAAATTGTTGCAGAGGATTAAAGATCTCTTGAATTTTTAAGATAAAACTAAAAATCCAAAGACTTCCTTTTTTTCTAAGATTTTATTTATTTATTGAGAGAGAGAATGAGATAGATAGAGAGCATGAGAGGGGAGAGGGTCAGAGGGAGAAGCAGACTCCCTGCTGAGCAGGGACCCCGATGTGGGACTCGATCCCGGGACTCCAGGATCATGACCTGAGCCGAAGGCAGTCACTTAACCAACTGAGCCACCCAGGAGCCCTAAAAATCCAAAGACTTCTATAACAATGCCAGATTTTCAAAGTTGACAATTCCAATTTTTAAAGACTGAATAGGCCAGTACTGTTCAAACTGGATCCTATCCAAAGACAGCTAACTAGCAGTCTGATTTAGTTTGTCATTTTCCCAGTTTGGAACTTAAATGTCCTAAAACCAGTTAACTATAAAATCTAGAGCAGCACTTTCTTCTCTGAACTCTGTGCAGAGAAGCATACAGATAAAAATGCCCCCCTCAAAAGAAACAATGTCAAATATATCCCTCATGGACTCTAAATCCTGCTGCGTGATTTGTTCTTCCATTTCTTTGTTCTGAGAGAGAATCTGGTCGATCATGGAGCAAAGCTTTTATTCAGTTTTTAAACTTTAATGTTGGTTAAAAAATAATAATGCATCTTCACGGCATGTATTGTAATGGTCTCATAAATCCACCATGACAGATTCACAAGTCAATGGAAATGGATAGCAAAACTGAAATGTGCACACTTTCCCCCTGGTCTTCTCTCCTGAGTCCTTTTTTCCCTTTTGCCTTGGTTCAGGATTCCTCATTTTTCCAGGCAGAAGCAATCTTGGATGTTCACAAAGAGGCTTCGATTCATCTTATACTCTCTCCAGCCTACACATTTTTCATGATTAAATGTGTTAGGTAAGGGCTCTCAGATATGGTCGATGGGAAAGATGGAAAATCATCAGCTGAGTTTCCCTTGACCTTTTCATCTGGCCCCAAGGACACTCATCTCAGCCTTACTGCCTCTTCCCAACATACTGAATTGTAGATAAGTCATGGTTTACTTCCACTTAGATCTTGGCTTAAATTAAAAGTTTAAAAAATTATATAAAAACACACGTAATATAGTTATATATTATATATATTTATATATGTTACACATTTTTCATATATATGGAAATATTCAATATATATTATATTTTTTCAGGTTTTCTTTTATATAGACTGTCAATGTGTCTTTTCAGCATGCTTGGTTTTTATTAAGCAATCAAATATTTCTGAAGTATGAGCATTGCATTACTGTGATTGCAGAGTATATGTAAGAAAGGGGTATTTCTTCTTGGCTTATTGACTGTTCATACATGGTGCTGTACACATTTAGAATCTTGCTGGAAGGTAACACAATTATGAAATACAATAGAAGAGAATGTACTTGCACAAGGCAACTTCTGAGATCACTAATGCAACTTATGTAAATTAGGTCCTGATTCTATTGACTTGTTTTTTTTTTAGTTTCTATTTCATTTATTTCTCCTCTAATCTTCATTACTGCCTTCCTTCTACTGGTTTCCGGTTTGGTTGTTCTTCTTTTTCTAGGCCCTTTATGTATAAGGTTAGACAGTTTATTTGAGATTTTTCTTGCTTCTTGAGGTAGGCGTGTCTTGCTATAAACTTCCCTCTTGGAACAGCTTTTGCTTCATCCCAAAGATTTTGGACCATTGTGTTTTCATTTTCATTTGTCTCCATGTATTTTTTTATTTCCTCTTTGATTTCTGATTTCTTGGTTGACCCATTCATTCTTTAGTAGCATGTTGTTTGACCTCCATGTATCTGTGCTTGTCCCAGAGTTTCTTTTGTGGTTGATTTCTAGTTTCATAGCACTGTGGTCAGAAAAGATACATGGAATGACTTCAAAATTTTTTACTATGTTGAGATTTGTTCTGTGGCCTAATACGTGATCTATTCTGGAGAATGTTCTCTGTGCACTTAAAACAATGTGTATTCTGCTATTTTAGGATGGAATGTTCTGAATATATCTATTAAATCCATCGGCCCTAATGTGTCATTCAAAGCCACTGTTTCCTTGTTGATTTTCTGTTTGGATGATCTATTGATGTAAGCGGGATGTTAAAGTCCACTACTACTATTGTGTTACTAATGATTAGTTCCTTTATGTTTGTTATTAACTGCTTTAAGTATTTGGGTGCTCATATTGGGTGCATAAATATTTACAGTTTATATCTTCTCCTTGGCTTGTCACCTGAATGATTATATAGTGTCATTTTTTGTCTGTTGTTACAGTCTTTGTTTTAAAGTCTATTCTGTTTGATATAAACATTGCTACCTTTTCTTTTCACATCCACTTGCATGATAAATGCTTCTTTATCCCTTCATGTTCAATCTGCATATTTCTTTATGTATGAAATTAGTCCCTTGTAGACAGCATATATATGTGGGTCTTATTTTTTTCTTTCTTTCTTTTTTATCCATTCTGTGACTCTATGTCTTTTGATTGGGGGCATTTAGTTCACCTACATTCAAGGCAATTATTTATTTATTTATTTATTTATATTTTATTGTTATGTTAATCACCATACATTACATCATTAGTTTTCGATGTAGTGTTCCATGATTCATTGTTTGCACATAACACCCAGTGCTCCATGCAGAATGTGCCCTCTTTAATACACATCACCAGGCTAACCCATCCCCCCACTCCCCTCCCCTCTAGAACCCTCAGTTTGTTTTTCAGAGTCCATCGTCCCTCATGGTTCGTCTCCCCCTCCGACTTACTCTCCTTCATTCTTCCCCTCCTGCTATCTTCTTCTTTTCTTTTTCTTAACATATATTGCATTATTTGTTTCAGAAGTACAGATCTATGATTCAACAGGCTTGCACAATTCACAGTGCTCACCGTAGCACATACCCTCCCCAATGTCTATCACCCAGCCACCCCATCACTCCCACCCCCCACGACTCCAGCAACCCTCAGTTTGTTTCCTGAGATTAAGAATTCCTCATATCAGTGAGGTCATATGATACATGTCTTTCTCTGATTGACTTATTTCACTCAGCATAACACCCTCCAGTTCCATCCACGTCGTTGCAAATGGCAAGATCTCATTCCTTTTGATGGCTGCATAATATTCCTTTGTGTATATATACCACCTCCTCTTTATCCATTCATCTGTTGATGGACATCTTGGCTCTTTCCACAGTTTGGCTATTGTGGACATTCCTGCTATAAACATTGGGGTGCACGTACCCCTTCGGATCCCTACATTTGTATCTTTGGGGTAAATACCCAGTAGTGCAATTGCTGGATCGTATGGTAGCTCTATTTTCAACTGTTTGACGAACCTCCATACAGTTTTCCAGAGTGGATGCACCAACTTGCATTCCCACCAACAGTGTAGGAGGGTTCCCCTTTCTCCGCATCCTGGCCAACATCTGTCATTTCCTGATTTGTTAATTTTAGCCATTTTGACTGGTGTGAGGTGGTATTTCATTGAGGTTTTGATTTGGATTTCCCTGATGCCGAGCGATGTTGAACACTTTTTCATGTGTCTGTTGGCCATTTGGATGTCTTCTTTGGAAAAATGTCCATTCATGTCTTCTGCCCATTTCTTGATTGGATTATTTGTTCTTTGGGTGTTGAGTTTGATAAGTTCTTTATAGATTGGGAGACTAGCCTTTTATCTGATATGTCATTTGCAAATATTTTCTCCCATTCTGTCGGTTGTCTTTTGGTTTTGTGGACTGTTTCTTTTGCTGTGCAAAAGCTTTTTATCTTGATGAAATCCCAATAGTTCATTTTTGCCCTGGCTTCCCTTGCCTTTGGCGATGTTTCTAGGAAGAAGTTGCTGCGGCTGAGATCGAAGGGGTTGCTGCCTGTGTTCTCCTTTAGGATTTTGATGGACTCCTGTCTCACGTTTAGGTCTTTCAACCATTTGGAGTCTATTTTTGCGTGTGGTGTCAGGAAATGGTCCAGTTTCATTCTTCTGCATGTGGCTGTCCAATTTTCCCAACACCATTTGTTGAAGAAACTGTCTTTTTTCCATTGGACATTCTTTCCTGCTTTGTCAAAGATGAGTTGACCATAGAGTTGAGGGTCCATTTCTGGGCTCTCGATTCAGTTCCATTGATCTATGTGTCTGTTTTTGTGCCAGTACCATACTGACTTGATGATGACAGCTTTGTAATAGAGTTGGAAGTCTGGAATTGTGATGCCGCCAGCTTTGCTTTTCTTTTTCAACATTCCTCTGGCTATTCGGGGTCTCTTCTGGTTCCATACAAATTTTAGGATTATTTGTTCCATTTCTTTGAAAAAAGTGGATGGTATTTTGATGGGGATTGCACTGAATGTGTAGATTGCTCTAGGTAGCACTGACATCTTCACAATGTTTGTTCTTCCAATCCATGAGCATGGAACGTTTTCCATTTCTTTGTGTCTTATTCAATTTCTTTCATATGTATTTTATAGTTTCCTGCGTACAGATCCTTTGCCTCCTTGGTTAAATTTATTCCTAGGTATCTTATGGTTTTGGGTGCAATTGTAAATGGGATCGACTCCTTGATTTGTCTCTCTTCTGTCTTGTTGTTGGTGTATAGGAATGCCACTGATTTCTGTGCATTGATTTGATATCCTGCCACTTTACTGAATTCCTATATGAGTTCTAGCAGTTTGGGGGTGGAGACTTTTGGGTTTTTCACATACAGTATCATATCATCTGCAAAGAGTGAGAGTTTGACTTCCTCTTTGCTGATTTGGATGCCTTTGATTTCTTTTTGTTGTCTGATTGCTGTGGCTAGACTTCTGATACTATGTTGAACAGCAGTGATGATAGTGGACATCCCTGCCGCGTTCCTGACCTTAGGGGAAAAGCTCTCAGCTTTTCCCCATTGAGAATGATATTCACTGTATGTTTTCATAGATGGCTTTTATGATCTTGAGGTATATACCCTCTATCCCTATACTCTGAAGAGTTTTGATCAAAAAAGGATGCTGTACTTTGTCAAATGCTTTTTCTTCATCTATTGAGAGGGTCATAGGATTCTTGTTCTTTCTTTTGTTAATGTATTGTATCATGTTGATTGATTTGTGGATGTTGAACCAAACTTGCAGCCCAGGGATAAATCCCACTTGGTCATGGTGAATAATCCTTTTAATGTACTGTTGGATCTGATTGGCTAGTATTTGGGTGAGAATTTTTGCATCCATGTTCATCAAGGATATTGGTCTGTAATTCTCCTTTTTGATGGGGTCTTTGTCTGGTTTGGGGGTCAAGGAATGGCGGCCTCATTAAATGAGTTTGGAAGTTTCCCTTCCATTTCTATTTTTTGGAACATTTCGGGAGAATAGGTATTAATTCTTCTTTAAATATTTGGTAGAATTCCCCTGGGAAGCCATCTGGCCCTGGGCTTTTGTCTGTTGGGAGATTTTTGATGTCTGCTTCAATTTCCTTAGTGGTTAAAGGTCTGTTCAGGTTTTCTATTTCTTCCTGGTTCAGTTTTGGTAGTTGATACATCTCTAGGAATGCACCCTTTTCTTCCAGGTGATCTAATTTGCTGGCCTAGAGTTGCTCATAATATGTTCTTATAATTCTTTGTATTTCTTTGGTGTTGGTTGTGATCTCTCCTCTTTCATTCATGATTTTGTTGATTTGGGTCCTTTCTCTTTTCTTTTTGATAAGTCTAGCCAGGGGTTTATCAATCTTGTTAATTCTTTCAAAGAACCAGCTCCTAGTTTCGTTGATCTGTTCACTGTTCTTTTGGTTTCTAGTTCATTGATTTCTGCTCTGATCTTTATTATTTCTCTTCTCCTGCTGGGTTTACGCTTTATTTGCTGTTCTTTCTCTAGCTCCTTTAGGTGTAGGGTTAGGTTGTGTATTTGAGAACTTTCTTGTTTCTTGAAAAAGGCTTGTATTGCTATATAATTTCCTCTCAGGACTGCCTTTGCTGTAGCCCAAAGATTTTGAACAGTTGTGTTTTCATTTTCATTGGTTTCCATGCATTTTTTTAATTCTTCTTTAATTTCCTGGTTGACCCATTCATTCTTTAGTAGGATGCTCTTTAGCCTCCATGCATTTGAGTTCCTTCCAACTTTCCTCTTGTGATTGAGTTCTAGTTTCAAAGCATTGTGGTCTGAAAATATGCAGGGAATAATCCCAAACTTTTGGTACCGGTGGAGACCTGATTTGTGACCTAGGATGTGATCTATTCTGGAGAATGTTCCATGGGCACTAGAGAAGAATGTGTATTCCGTTGCTTTGGGATGGAACGTTCTGAATATGTCTGTGAAGTCCATTTGGTCCAGTGTGTCATTATAGTCTTTATTTCCTTGTTGATCTTTTGCTTAGATGATCTGTCCATTTCAGTCAGGGGGGTGTTAAAGTCCCCCGCTATTATTGTATTGTTGTCAATGTCTTTCTTTGCTTTTGTTATTAATTGCCTTATATAATTGGCTGCTCCCATGTTAGGGGCATAGATATTTACAATTGTTAGATCTTTTGTTGGATAGACCCTTTAAGTAGTATATAGTGTCCTTCTTCATCTCTTATTACAGTCTTTGTTTTAAAATCTAATTTGTCTGATATAAGGATTGCCACCCCAGCTTTCTTTTGGTGTCCATGAGCATGGTAAATGGTTTTCCACCCCCTCACTTTCAATCTGGGGGTGTCTTTGGGTCTAAAACGAGTCTCTTGCAGACAGCATATCGATGGGTCTTGTTTTGTAATCCAGTCTGATAGCCTGTGTCTTTTGTTTGGGGCATTTAGCCCATTTACATTCAGGGTAACTATTGAAAGATATGAATTTAGTGCCATTGTATTGCCTGTAAGGTGACTGTGACTGTATATTGTCGGTGTTCCTTTCTGATCTATGCTGCTTTTAGGCTCTCTCTTTGCTTAGAGGACCCCTTTCAAGATTTCTTGGAGGGCTGGTTTCGTGTTTGCAAATTCCTTTAGTTTTTGTTTTTCCTGGCAGCTTTTGATCTCTCCTTCTATTTTCAATGACAGCCTAGCTGGATATAGTATTCTTGGCTGCATATTTTTCTCGTTTAGTGCTCTGAAGATATCATGCCAGTTCTTTCTGGCCTGCCAGGTCTCTGTGGATAGGTCTGTTGCCAATCTAATGTTTCTACCATTGTAGGTTACATATCTCTTCTGCCGAGCTGCTTTCAAGATTTTCTCTTTGTCTCTGAGACTCATAAGTTTTAATATTAGATGTCGGGGTGTTGACCTATTATTATTGATTTTGAGAGGGTTTCTCTGTGCCTCCTGGATTTTGATGCCTGTTTCCTTCCTCACATTAGGGAAGTTCTCCGCTATTATTTGCTCCAATATACCTTCTGCCCCTCTCTCTCTTTCTTCTTCTTCTCGAATCCCAAGTATTCTAATGTTGTTTTGTCTTATCGTATTGCTTATCTCTCGAATTCTGCCCTCGTGATCCTGTAGTTGTTTCTCTCTCTTTTTCTCAGCCTCTTTATTTTCCATCATTTGGTCTTCTATATCGCTGATTCTCTCTTCTGCCTCATTTATCCTAGCAGTTAGTGCCCCCATTTTTTATTGCACCTCTTTAATAGCCTTTTTGATTTCAACTTGGTTAGATTTTAGTTCTTTTATTTCTCCAGAAAGGGTTTCTTTAATAACTTCCATGCTTTTTTCAAGCCCAGCTAGTATCTTTAAAGTCATGATTCTGAACTCTAGGTCTGACATCATACTAATGTCCGTATTGAGTAGGTCCCTGGCAGACAGTACTACCTCTTGTTCTTTTTGTTGAGGTGATTTTTTTCGTCTTGTCATTTTGTCCAGAGGAGAATAGATGAATGAGAGAACAAAATGTTAACAGGTTAACAACGTCCCCAGCAAATATACTGTATACAAATCAGAGAAGACCTGAAACCAGGGGATAAGAAAGGGAAAGAAAGAAAAAAGAGAAGAAAAAAAAAGAAAAAGAAAAAGAAAAAGGTAAACAAAACAAAAAAACAGAATATGATCAAATATGATCAGGCTAGTACATAGATCAGTGCCACACACTGGATTTTGGGCGTATTTTGGTCTGTTAGAAGAAAGTGCCTGCTAAAATTTTAAAGGAAGAAAGACATATATGTACAAAATAAGGATTGATACAATGAAGGGATGGAAGATGACTGTAAAGATGAAAATTATAAAAGATTTTATAAAAGGAATTGAAAAGATGAGAAGTTGTTTGAAAAAAGAAAGAAGAAGATTTAAAAGAAAAAAGAAAAAAAAGGGAGAGAATGTGATCAGGCACGAGACTAGAATAAAGCCATACACTAGTGATTTAGGGTATATTTTGATCTGTTAGAAGAAACTGTATCTCAAAATTTTAAAGAGAGAACAACTTATATATATATGCCAAAAATAAGGGTAACTACTATGAAGGGATAAAATATGATCTAAAATTGAAAAATAAAAAATGTTTTTTTAAAAAGTGATTGATAAGATGTTGTTTGAAAAAGGGAAAAAGAAAAATTCAAAAAAACAGTTAAAAAATTAACTTTGAAGGACTAATGAATCATGGTAAAAAGCCATGAATTCTATGTGCAGTATTCCCCTAGCGCTGGAGTTCTCCCGTTCTCCTTGATCGGTAAACTTGGTCTTGGCTTGCTGGCTGTTCGTGCTGTTTTTCTGGGGGTGGGGTCCTGTTGCCGCAGTTCCCAAATGTTTTTGCCGGAGGCGGAATTGCCCCGCCCTTGTTGGTCCGGGCTAAGCAAGCTCCTCGGGTTTGCTCTCAGGAGCTTTTGTTCCCTGCAAGCTCTCGGTGCAGCTTTGGAGGACCAGGGTGAAAATGGTGGCCTCCCACTCTCTGCCCAGAGGAGCTGAGAACTCGGGCCCTGCTCCTCAGTGTGCCCCCAGAGAAAAGCAGTCACTCCCGTGTCCCCGGTCTCCGGCCGCACTCCGTGCTCACCCGGCCTGTGACCGAGTATTTCTATGTCTGGCACCCGACCCCATGTGGAGTCTCCAAGCCCAGCAGATCCCTGCGGTGCGCTCATGCACCGCTCCTCCCTGGGGAGGAAGGGGAGTCTTCCGGCTCTGCCGCTTGTTGGGTCCCTGCTGGAGGAGCAGTGGCCCGACTGGGCCGCGGATCACAGTTTATGGCCACCCCGAGCTGAGACCCCGCGCCTCGGCTCCGTCTCTGCAGCCGGCTTCCCTGCTCCAATACCTGGGAGCTCTGGCGCACTCAGGCACCCCCGGTCTTTCTGTGACCCCGAGGGTCCTGAGACCACCCTGTCCCATGAGGGTTCCACCCCCCGCTTAGCCACTGGAGTGACATCCCTCAGCGGAGCTGACTTCTAAAAGTTCCGATTTTGTGCTCCGCGGCTCTAGCACTTGCCAGAAGTGCTGACGGAGGCGCCCTCCCCCGCCATCTATCCTCCTGAATATCGCCTCGGATTCACTTCTCCGCACGTCCTACCTTCCAGTTAGTGGTCGCTTCTCTGTTCAGAGAGTTGTTGCTACTCTCTTCTTTGGTCTCCTGTTGAGTTCGTAGGTGTTCAGAATGGTTTGATCCCTATTCAGCTGAATTCCTGAGACCACACGAAATCCAGGTCTCCTACTCCTCCGCCATCTTGCTCCACCCCTCAAGGCAATTATTGATAGGTATGTATTTATTGCCACTTTGGTACTTGTTTTATGGTTGTTTTTATAATTCTTCTCTCTCCTTTCTTCCCTTGCTCTCTTCTCTCACGATAAATTGGCTTTCTTAAGTGATATATCTGGATTCCTATCTCTTTATTGTTTTGCATATCTGTCATTGATTTTTGATTTGTGGTTACCATTCAGTTTGCATATAACATCTTCTGTATATAGCAGTCTATCTCCAGTTGTTGGTCATTTAAGTTTGAACCCATTCTTTATTCTTCCCCTTCCCACATTTTAGGTATATGGTATCATACTTTACATCCTTTTATTTTGTGAGTCCCTTGACTGATTTTGATGTGGCTTCTTCTCTGCATTTATCTGTGGAGTTTATTCTGCCAATCTTTGGGTCATTTTCTGGATTATTTACAGATCTGAACGTAATCTAGTTGTATCTATGGAATGGGGTGAGCCTAGGGTCCTACTACTCTGCTATCTTCCCCAGAAGCCTCTACATCTTATTTTTTAGACCACAAAGCCTATAGACTGTGTTTGTAGGCATTCATAACTGGATTGGATAAGTCTTCACTATCTCAGCCTTTGAAATAAAAAAAAAGACATGAGTTTGATAAAAAAAAAAAAGGGTGAAAATAATGTGGGAAAGAAAATGACAAGAATCTAACATTTATATAGTGATCTTTAGCTTACAGAAAAACTCTCCCCCAATCCTCACTCTACCCCTGAGGTTTGCAAATAATTATTCTAATAATTATAGAGCAGAATATTACTGCTCAAGGATGTCGAGGAAATCCTACTTTATCCGGGCTGTCTTTGTATGCGGGTGGGGATGGACAAAGAGAGAAGACCAACATACACTAAGCAGATGTATAACTCTCTTGGTAATTATGTACTTTGTTGTTTCTTCTGGTGTATGGAGTAGGATGACCACCCTCAGGGTCTTGTTGGCTGAGAGTCGGGTAGGTGCAAGCAATATACAAAGTGGTAAAGAAGGATTTGTTTTTTAGAGTGAGTGAAAGAAAGGGAGCACAAGGGGGTTGGGAGCAGAGGGCAGAGGGTTAGGGAGAGGGAGAGAGAGAATCCAGGCAGTTTCCATACAATCTCAGGACCGTAGATCATGATCCGACCTAAAATCAAGAGCCACCCAGGTACCCAAGAAGGATATTTTTAAGTCCTGTAATGCATATCTGTTTGTAAACCAACAGCTAATCAAATAGTATATAAAATGGAAAACATAGAAACTTGTGTTTTCAATTATTTGGCACAAGATCTTCTATGCAAAAAGCAAGTTTTATGTCATAAAAAGATAAGAAAACATAGGAGGCAGCACAGGTTACATGCTAAATGAGAAATGAAGTTACCCTATTTCAGACACAGATATATTCTTCAGTGCACACAATTTGAAGTGTCAATTCAGGTCTGCCCAACAAAATTTTTTAACATGATATAAGCCATGTGCTTGGATCTCTCTTCATGCCCAGTTGGCCAGTGAATGTTTGCATTTGCTGGGAACCCAAATATTCTCTCACTTACTTACCTTTTTTTTTTTTTTTTATAAGGAACAAATAAACATTGTTGTGCATGACAAAATGAGGGTGGGTTTTTTCTGGCAATGTGGTCTGGGCCCTGAGAATCCATGTGGACTTTGTGGACACCTCTTCTTGGATGTATGGACTCCTGTGTGCTTCAACCAGCCATCCATTTGCTTAGCTGAAACACAAGAGAATATGGAAAGTGTCTGGTTATGTCTGAAGAGTTCAGACCATACAATGAGTATTTAAGTATTTAGTGAGAGGGAGTTTAATCCAAAAGTAATAGGAAAAGCAGAAGAGGAAAAAAAATCAAGCAAAAAACCCCCAAACACAAGCAGGAATGAGTGAGAAAATAAGGGGTGATCTATGTTTTCTTCAAAATAGTAAACAAACTAAGAGCCCAGGAGTTTGAGTTAATGGTTAGTGCTCCCAAAATGAAACAAACCCACCCACAAAAACCTGAGAACTGTGTGTGTGTGTGTGTGTGTGTGTGCACATCTCTGAGAGATTTTTGGTTTTTTGTTTGTTTGTTTGTTTGTTTTGAAATATGGCTAGCCCATAAAGTTGCATAGGTTTTGATTGGGGGGATACATGGTAAAGCTTAGGAATAATGACCATGGATCCCAACAGTTGGCTATCTGGCTGAGAGAGGGAATGGACAGAGAATGGTATGGAAAGCCAAGAGGAAAAACTCCATCTCATGGGCAAACATAAGATTCTCTGACATGGTCGAGAGTCTCAATTAGAAACTTTTCTCTTGCGGCACCTGGGTGGCTCAGTGGATTAAGCATCTGCCTTCAGCTCAGGTCCTGATCTCAGGGTCCTGGGATTGAGTACAGCATCAGGTTTCCTGCTCAGTGGGGAGCCTGCTTCTCCCTCCCCCGCCCCACTCCTCCTTGCTCTCTCACACAAAAATAAATAAAATCTTAAAAAAAAAAGTTCTGTGTTAAAAAAAGAAACTTTTTCTTTGAAGGCATTTTTCTAAAACCAAACTCTATACACATTTGAAACTGAGAGGTTAATGGACTCTAGGAAACAAAGTTAAGTGAAATTTTTAAAAAGCATTATATATAAGGGTCTCATTGGATGTAATGATAGACTGACAATTAAATGTCTCTCCAAATTAATCTCCTCCCATAGGCTTGTGATACTTTGTACTTATGCTATGAAACTTATCATAATGTACAGTATATTATAGACAAAAAGGAAATTTGTCTTTGTTGAGAGACCATGATATGCCATGCACTTTTGTACATCATCTCTCTCATTCTCTCTGTTTTAATGTTTTTGACACACAACGTTACATTAGTTTCAGGTTACAACATAGTGATTCTTATATTGCGTCTTTTAAGTTACTCAAAAAACAGGATATCTGGGATATTCAACTCATTATTTCTATTTTACAGAGAAAACAGTTGAGGTATGAGAGGTTAAATAATTTCTTAATTAGTAAGTTTCAGTGCCCAGATTTGAACTCACATTTGTCCATTCCCATTTCTCTTCATGGTTCTGCATATGCAACATCTAGAGCGAGGCAGCTTGTGTCTTTCTTGGCTTGAATGACCAACTGTGCCTAGATGCTCAATAAAATCTTATTAAATTGTCTCTAGTGGACACATCACAGTTTGGTGTGTCATTTGGCAAGCTGAAGACCCAAATAATAAACCTGAGGAGCTTTATTCAGATTGCACTACAGCGAATAAACTTCAGACTAGAATCAGTTCAACTTATGGACAATCCTTGAAGATTCAGTGGAGAAGTAATTACTCAGAACTTCTCAATCTGTACATCAAGAATGGACTTGCTTTATAGATAGGTAGAATAGGCATTACCTGGTTCTTAGTCATTTTGATGAGTTCTGGAATGTGTGTCTATCTCAAATTCTCTTCATATATGACCCAAACACCAATGGCATGCCTAAGGCTTCCACCTATTGGAGTTAATTCTTTGTGTAAAATTATAGTCAACTAAAGACCTCAATTAAATTGCTCATCTGCACTAGAGATAAATAAAACATAAACCTCATTTTATAGTAACACATGTACACACATACACAAATAAAATGTTGTTTTACCCCAAAGAATATCCAGGGATCAGGGGAATTCTACACCCAGAGGGGAGAGGAGTGAAAAAATTAGACTCTAAAGAGGGTCTCGCCAGCCTCATTCTGCTGCTCAATGCTGGTTCTGAATGAGAAGCACATTTCCCATGTCTGAATGATGTAACTCAGTAGAATCTTAATCAATGTGACTTTGATAGAAATGGTGTTCTTTGCCTTCTGTTTAACACTGTTGGAGTGCCAGACATGGCAGCTCTCCAGGGCTGGAAGATCTGTTGGAATCTTGAGTCATCTGTGGGCTGAGGGTCCATTGGGAAATAAAGCTTTGGTGGTTAGTAAAGAGAGTCTGCTTAGCTATTGGTGTCCTAGCAAAGGTTGTAAGCAAAGAAAAATTGTGAAAGCTATTGGAGAGAAAAAAAGGAAGAGGCAAGGTAGCCCCTGAGTTTAATAACTCTACGGTCTAATTATAGGGAGGCTGTGTATGAAAGAGAGAGAGAAGGAGGGAGAGACGGATTGAATGAATGAATGAACAAACGAATGAAAGGATTGAAACACTGGGACAGTGCCTTAGAGTTACATAGTCCTTCGTTGGACTTCTTAAGAACTTCAAGCGAAAAATACTGTTATGGCAGAAAACTAGACCCACAGATGTTAAGTTGCCCCACGACAAAGAGCTAGAGAGTGATAGCCTGAAATAAGCTTTCCCCTCCTGACTCCACACATCATGTTTTCAAGTGGGGTATGCTCTCCACTGCATAGCAATACAGACTCTAGAACATTCTATAATTTCGGTGCTACATTGTGTCACATGAAGTATAGAAAGGACTGGAACAGTCAAGGTCGACTTCCTGGGAAAAGTGAGGTTTGACGTGAGCTGGCAGGAATTGGGTGGGGGGGTTAAGAGTGGGCTTTTGAAGCTTGCGTGAGTTTGAGCTTTCACGTTTCACCCATGTGAACTTGGCAAGTTAATTAATGTCTTTGTACCTCAGGTTTCTCACCTGTAAAATGTGGATGACTGTTGTGAGAATAAATGGGTTAAGATTTGTAAAGTGTCTAGAGTAGTCCCTGGCAAGTGCACCCATTCGGTCAATGACAGCATCATTGTTAATATCTAAGGGGGAAGTGGGCTCCAGGCAGGAGGGAAGTGTTTGTTTATCCACCCTGGTCATTTAGTATTTATTGAGTCTCCATGAAGGCTAGACAGGCACTGCCCATGATACTTGAAATAAATTACCTAATCTAGGCTCCGCTGGCAAATCACAGAACAATGCAGAGATACGGCTGTCACCACCTGAACCCACCGATCAATTTTGGCATCACCAGAAGAGAGACGGATGTTGCGTGCCTCCCCGTGCCATAGCCTGCGGGCCACAGCGTCCCCTGTGAGGCGTTCTTGCCAAAATGGCTTAACGGGGATCTAGTAGTCTGCAGGCCATGGTGGGAACACAGGGGACAGAGGGGCAAGCGAATGACACTGTGAGGAAATAATTAGGCAAATTCAGAAGGTGCAACTTTCTCCAAGACAATCCAGTTTATTCAAAATATAAGAAGTGTTTAAAAAAAAAAGGAAAGGAAAAGAGGTTCTGTTTTAGACTTAAAGAGACTTAAGAGACAGCTACCCAATGTAATAATGGTCCTTTGCTTTACACTCCGATTGAAGAAACCACTCATAAAAAGACATTTTGTGGATGATCATGGACAATCATAGGTATTAGATGCTATTTAAAAAATACAGCTCTTGCTCTTAAGTTTGAAAATGGTCTTGTTGTTATATCATAAAATCATCCTTTTTGAAGAAAAAAGGATCCTTGAATAAATCCTTATTTTCTTTCTTACTCAAGAGAATAAATTGATAAAGGAAAATTGACTGATATGAGATTTGAGAAGCAGGTGGAACTATTTAAAATTAAGCTTCTCTGCTCCTTTCCTCAAGACCCCAAAGGAGCCCCACAGAGTATCCTGGGCCTTTATGGGAGCTAGCATTTTATCTGTGACCTCATTTTGTTTGAGAATCTTAAGTGCTTTACCTGCAGAGAGGAGCTTATCTCCATATAGGAGTAGAGAAAGTTAAAGAAAACGAGAGAAAGACCAGAAGGTGTTAGGATAAATGAGAAGAATGAGTGGCGAGGTGAGGGGGCAAAAGAATAAAATCAAGAAAAATAACATGGATGGGAGGAACGAGGGGCATGTGTAAGGGGGCAAAGGAATGAGAAACAGGGTCAAAATAAAAGTGAGGGCAAAATATCTGAGAGGTCCAGAATATAAATTCCTAACACTTACTATTTGCCAAGTAAAGAAGCAGAATTTACCAAGGAGGGAGATAAATATGAACAAGACCAAGGAAAAGATCATGGGCAAGGAAAAGGCTCTGTTTTAGGTGCTTTATTTAACACAACAATGCCATGGCATGTATATTATATTTACAGTCTGGAAACTGAGGCACGGGACATCAAACAACTCTCCTAAGGTCATACAGCTAATAAGTGGAAGTCCAGGATTCAAATCCAGGCAGTCTTGCTCCAGAACTTCACTCCAAATTAATAAACTGTCTCTGCCGAAGGATCTCATGTGCATAATACTAGCCCATAACTAGAAAACAAAATGCATTGTGATTTAAATGATGTACATTTAAATTTGCTTTTCTAACCAGACTGCTCACTGTCCCCCACCTCATGAATAGTCACCGTCTGCCCTTCCTCCCTATCAAGGACAAGGTAGAGTGTGGGTGTGCAGTGGGTCATCATGGATAAAACAAGTTCATTGCCTTCATCAGTCTGCCTGGAGCTGTAGCTGGCACAAGTGTGGAACCGCGGAATGTTAGAGCTAAGATGGGCTCAGATGATATTTAATCAAACTTCCCTTTTTAACAAATGGTAGAGTGACTTCCTCAAGGTTGTATATCAAGTGAATGATACAAATTTGATGAGAGTCCATGCTTTCTCACGTGGAGTTCAAAGATTCCTACAAGACAGGATCAGGTAGCCTAGCTGCACCCTACCCTTCACTGTTAAAGCAAAACCCCCTAAGATCCACCAATGCCACTTCTGTATATATATTCAAAAAATTGGAAGTCTGGTCTCAAAGAGATATTTGTATGCCCATGCTTATAGCGGCATTATTTACAATACCAAAAGGTGGAAGCAATGCAAGTATCCACTGATGGATAAACAATGGATAAACAAGATGTGGTATCCCCTTACACTGAAATATTATCCTGTCTCTACGAGGAAGGAGATTCTGACATGTGCTACAAATGGATGACCCTTGAGGACACTCTGCTAAACAAAAGCAGTCAGTCACAAAAGGACAACTAGTATATGATCCCCTTATGTGAGGTAATTAGAGTAGTCCCATAGTCAAGTTCATAGAGGCAAGAGGTTAGAATGGCGGTTGCCAGGGACTTGGGGGGCTTTTGTTCAATGGATAGAGTTTAAGTTTTGCAAGATGAAAAGAGTTTAGTGGATGGATGGTTGTGATGGTGGCACAATACCACGAAAGTACTTACTGCCACTGAACTCTGCATTTAAAAGAAGTCGAGATGGTAACTTTTGTGTTCTATGTATTTTGCCACAATGAAAAAAAAAAAAAGCCAGCCTATGAGCAACAGCAACAAAAGATTAAGGGGCTTTTTAAAAAAATGACACATTTCAGGAATCAGACCAGAGTTAACCACAAGGATTCCAGCCTTTTCCTTATATTTTACCTTGATTGCATTCCACTGCTTTATAGAAACAAAGGTTCTATGTTGAAAGAACTGTGGACAATATTCAGCATCTTCATATTACATCCACCTTCAGTCAGCCCCAGCAGGAAAGGTGTAATGTTCCTATTTATTTATTTATTTATATTTGTTGATTTTTTATTTTTATTTTTATTTTCTAATTGTACCACAATACCACATTGCCTGTTTTCCCAACTCCTCTCTGTCCCTCCAAACCCTACTCAGAACCTTCCAGATATTTTCTGGGAAGCCAGAAACCTTCATGGTTACTTGCCCTAGATCAAGACCGTCTCTGCCAGGCCCATGCCTCCATTAATAATGCTTTTACTTTTAACTTACGTATTGATGTTTGCATCAATAATTACACTGTGAGCTCTTACAGAGTAGGTACTATCTTTCATCTCTGTATCACTGACATTTGGAATGTGATACCTCATGGAATTAGTCTTAGCAAATTAACTGAGTGAATCAACAAAAGAAGAAAAATACTGAGGCCAAGCATTGTGTGTCTCTTCGGCGTCTGGCACTCACACCCTTTAAAAGGCTCTTGTCCCTTGAATCAACCCATCAGTGTCAGTTGAAATTATCTGTGACATCTAATAAACCCAACAGCCTGCCCTGTGTGTGCACAGTGCTGCCTTCAAATATGTTAAAATGTCATGAAAGACAGCTTGCCCTTCTGGAAGAGGATGATTAAGGGCATAATTAAAAATTGATGCAATTTTCTTTGCTGCAACAGTATTTTACTGTTTCTCTTCCTACAGCATGCAAATGGAGAAGAACTTAGAGAATAGATTGGTTCCCAGTTGTTGGCACCCTCTGCCCTCCTTTCCTACCCTGGAGGGAAGAGAGACTTTGATTTCCTCCTCTCCATGTTTGCAAAGAACCATGCGGTTACTGGACCGCACCATCTCAGCTTGAATACAGCCTTTATGCCCTACACATCACGGGGTAGGAGGGTTCTAGACGTGACTCATGCTATTTGCAAGCCACATGGATGGTCAGGCTTCATAATGGGCAAGGTATTAAAAAGCACAGGTTTTCTGTCCACATCATCCTAATTTTTTGCCACATATGTGTGTTCGTCATTTGAAACTGGTCAATCAAATGTTAGGAAACCCAATCATATGAAGATGTAGTAAAGGAAGAATTATCATCATAGACTTTGTTGTTGTTGTTGAGCCATCCTCCTACTAGAGTCTTCTGAAGAAAAAAATAATATTTATTTTTCACTCTCAGCATGCTTTACAGACATGCAGAGGTGTGGGAACCAAGGAATGAGGCAAAATAAATTGTTATAAAGAAGAAGATAATATTGGAATCAATTAGAGAGGTTTGTCCTCAGCCATGGGATTCTGCCAATGGGTGGTTCATTTATTGTCATGGTGTCCCTCCTTCCCTCTCTCCCTTCTTCCCTCCCTCCCATCCTCCCTCTTTCCTTTCCTTTCCTTTCCTTTCCTTTCCTTTCCTTTCCTTTCCTTTCCT
>NW_027397082.1:15317679-15410552 GCF_003265705.2 Callorhinus ursinus | reverse complement strand
CTTTCCTTTCCTTTCCTTTCCTTTCCTTTCCTTTCCTTTCCTTTCCTCCCTCTTTCTCTGTGTGTGTTTTAGATATGGCTAAGTTATTGACTGTCGACTAGTTCATTGCATGCTCTTTAAGAAACTAAATGAAGTACATAATACAGTAGAAAAATATAGAAGGTAGATCTGAAGAGGAACATCTAACTCCAAATCTTGTGACATTTTATATGACCCCAGAAAATGTAAATCATCCTTTTGAGCCTCACTTTTCTATCGACCATTTAACATCTGCCTTGCTTACCTCATGAGTTTGGGTGCAAGTTCTGGACTCAGGGAGCACGGATGCTGAGGGAGCTGTGACAGGGGGAGAGGGGTGTGTGACAGAGGCTGGGGCATCCCTTGTAAGGTGGGCCTCAGGACATGCTTCCCAGGAAGGCCAGCAGGGGAATTGGGCTTCCCAAGGCACGTCAGGTTTAACAGAAAAATAAGGAGCGATGAGAGGTAGGGGAGCTTATTGCAGGGGCTGGGAGAATCACCTCGTATACCATCCTTAGAATGCCATGGAAAATAGGCAATCTCTGAGCATATCTCAGAAAGAGTTAGTTTTTTAAAAAAATTAAAATGATACTGCATCTATTTGCATGTCAGCTTTTCTTCTGTTAAAAAGAAAAGAAGTCACCGTAGCTAAAATGAAAGGCTATCAGGCAGCCCTGTTATTAGTTCAATATATAAGGGGAAAGAATAAATGCAATTAAATTGTCAATAGAACTCTCTTTACATTTGGCCTTTCAATACATCCCTTCCTGGGCTGCCTCTCTCCGCAGCATTGATTGGGTATTGTTAACCTTTATCTATCTCTTGTTTATGTTTCTCTATTAGGGCCAAACATCAATAGGAAGCTTTGAGAAAGGACAGAGGCAGCCAGCAAGGAGACATGGGGAAAAGGTCAGAAATCTCGGAGATGAGGTGTGCTATTCACAGCCAGGCCTAGAGAAACATGCAGGGAGAGCCCGGTCAAATCTCAATGGCTGGCATCCCTGGCGCCTGCCTTTGGGGAAGAAGGAACAGGGCTTGGGATCCTCAGGGCCTGGTCTGTGAGGGCAGCTATCAGCAGCAAATGCCCAGCATAAAGGAGAGGGGGAACAGGGTGGCTTCCCTGGGCAGGGATGGGTGTGAAGGCGGCCAGAGGGCTGGGTAGGGAGTCGGGACAGGGAGGAGGGACAAGTCAGTGGGGCCTACCACTGTGGACCCCTTTCCCTCTGACACCCTTCTCCCTCCCCCTGCTCCATTCCCCAAGGCTGGAGGACAAGTTTTCATTTCAGATGGGTGGAAACTGAGGCCGTGGGAGTTTAAGGGACTTGTACAGGTCTCACGGTGCCAAATCTCCGCTTGGCTTCCTCAGTTTTGAAACCCTACATCTGCATCGGAGAAACATAGGAAAGTCCTTCCCATCTGCAAAATCTGGCATGTCCAATACAGCCCCAGAAGCCATAACGATTTGGCAGAGTTGTTTCTCTTCTTTTGTGTATTGCAATGTATATGCAATCTAGTAACAGTTATAATGTTGAATATGCTCCCTCCTTTCCCTCTTCCGGTGCCCACTGGCTTTGGGCTCACTGTACTGTAGTCCTGTTAGAGCAAGCCCAGCCCTGGCTGGTGGTAAGGAGCAGGTAACCCCCCTGACGCCCCGGTTCCCAAACACTGATACTGGTACACTCTAGGACCACTATTGATAGGCTACTACTGGGATTTTAGTGAACCCTGGACGTGGTCCCGGGTCTGTCTCACTCGAGACCCCATATCCTAAATGATTGTGCCAAAGGGCCTCCAGGTAAGGGCCGTGACACTTGCGCTATTTTCTTGACAGGAGGCTGTGATCACCCGATGCAAAAATCAACATAAATCATGGTAGGAGATCGGAACTGCAATGGTGAAAGCCGACCGTCCTCCTCACCACTAAGAACAGAAAGGTGGGAATGGGCCTCAGGGCAACTGGAAGACTGGACAGACCGTGAATGAATTTGCAGCCGGGCCATTGCCTGGCAAGAAATATGAAGAAAGATCGTGACCGTTTTTTCAAAGGCAGCTGGGAAGTTTCTTAGAAACCATGCAGTGCATCCCCTCCCCATATTTAAGATGGAGAATCCAAGGCCCAGAGCCATTCCCTGGAATGCCCGAGATCACCCGCTACATGCTGGCAGGGAAGGATGTGTTCTGATGAGACCGCTCGGGACTCATGCCTCTCTCCTATACTTGCTACAGAAAGGGGAGAGAGGGTATTTTGTGAGAAATCATACCCCGAAACAAACAGCCAACAAAACAAAGAAAATGCAAAAACATAAAGAGCCCACCAGAGTACGAGTTGGTATGACTGAGTTCATGTGCTAGGTCCTCCAGAAAATTCTGTGTGACTAAACCACTGTGATACTCATTTTCATTATCTATGTGATGGAGTGATGACTCTGCCCTGCTTACCACATCGATTTGTTGTAACCAAATATACCTTTCAAAAAGGATTTTTACAAATGGTGTATACAATTTTTAAAGGCATGAATATGGGACTGCTCTGTCTTTAATAAATGGATGACTGTGGGCAAATCACTTTAGTGGCCACAAAAGTAAACCTCCCTTTCCCTTACTCAACATCCTTGGGAGCAGGAACGTCCCTTGGTTATGTGGATTTTGCCAAGATGTCTGCTGAATGGGACAGTGCTTTTGTGTCCTAAGCTTCATGTAGGGCTGGCTGCACATGACCAGACTTGTCTCTAGAGGGGCTAATCCTGGAGGGCAAAGTCAGCCTCTTTAGCTCTATACAGGTGCAGGAGATACCCATTTTCCTAGAAAGGAAAGTCTAGATTGCATTTGGAAGTCAGCTTCTAATTGTCAGTCCCATGGTCTGATTCTGGGTCTGGCTACACTCATGTTTGTAGTGACAGTGCTGCCTGGGGGCTGGACCCGTCAGAGGAGGACCAGCTCTTCGGTTGCAGGAAAAAACAGCTAGCAAGAGCTCTCCTTCCAGCCTTCACCTTATATGGAAAAAAAGAAATCCAAATACATTTCATAAGTGTATATTTCAAGTTGTTGGGAGTATAGTACAGGTTGGTGACAGGCTTCTTTTTGACCAAGGAGGGAATAAAGCAGATTCATGGGTGTTCTCATAAATAACTAACATTACACTTAAATGTCTTAGGATAGCTGGGTGGGTGGTGGTTGTAACTGGTGGGTACTATAGAAAGATCCAGCTTGCAAATGCTGAATCCTGAAAAGCCACTTTATATACCCATCCTTTGGTTAAGGCACTCTCACTGATTAAAATGCAAATATCGCTAAATGGGAAAATATATTAAACTGTGTTGGTCATTAGCAATTTAGTGCTAGTGTGGCTATGAGATTGCTTTTTTTTTTTTTTTTCTTACCTGGACAGCCAGTTGCCATTAGCTTTCTATTAGGAATAAAACTCATATTGAGTCTGATGACTACAGGAAAGAGAAAAAAAGAGACTAGAAATTGAGCCTTATCTGAGAAGCACTGTCAGGAGCATACTAATAGAGTATCCTGAGGGCGATAGTAAGAGGAAGGATGTTACCGTTTTTATTCAGATTATATTAAGTGCCCAAAACTTTACCGGCCCTTCCATCTGTCCATCTGTCCAACCATCCATCCATCTCCCCCATCCATGCAATATGTATTATTGAATACTTGTTAATTACTATGTTGATGCCCAAGGGTCCAATCTAGAAAAAGCCAATTTCCCTGCTGATATAGACTGAATGGTTATATTCTCCTGAATTCATATGTTGAAACCCTATTCCCCAAAGTGATGGTATTTGGAAGTGGGGCCTTTGGGAGGCAATCACAGTTAGTTTAGGTCATGATGATGGAGCCCTCATAGTGGGGTTAGTACTTTTACAGGGAGATGAAGGGACCAGAGCGTTTCCTCTCTGCCATGTGAGGATACAATGACAAGATGGTCATCACAAACCAGGAGGTGGGTTCTCACCAGACACCAGAGCTACTGGTGCCATGATCTTAGATTTTTCGGCCTCCAGAACTGTGAGAGATAAATATTGTTTAAGTCACCCAGTCTATGGTATTTTTGTTATAGAAGCCCCAACTGACTAATATACCTGCCCTCAAGAGCCTAGTCTCATGGTCGTGCTCATAAGTATACAGACAACTCTGATCAAAATTGGAAAGAGCTACCATTGGGGCAGAGGGATCCATGAGGGTACAGGGGATGGATGCCTTGCCTTGTAGCTGTGGGATGTCAGAGAGTCATAATGTATTATTTCATTTAATCTTCACACTAGTTCTTCTTGGAAAAATTTAACCTGTTTTAGAGATGAAGAAACCTAGGCCCAGAGACTGTAGCATCCATAATTATAATAGCAAAAACAGAGAGCCACCACTCATTAATCACCATGCCCAATACATATGTCAATGAAATGCCTAAAGTAACAAAGTCAATAAGGTAGAAAGATTTCAATTAAATGTGGACCCGATTCTAAATGAATACATATTTGATCCCCTTGTTCTCTACTTTGACAAGGAGAGTGAAAGGGAGCAGATGTGTTTGTGGCTGGTGGGGACACTAAGGGTGGGGAGGCTGAAGCAGAGAGTAGAGGGGTCTTTACCGTTCCTTAACCCTAGCGACAGTCATAATGAAAACTATGTATAAAGAGTATAAAGAGGGCTTATAATCAGGCAGCTTCTGTGTAGTGTCTTTTAGACAAAGAGCACAGCAAGACACATTTTCAAAATGTCACAGATTCCCCAACCACTCTTTCTCTGGCAAGAGCTTTGCTATTATCCTTCATTCACAAAGCCAATGGCCTGATTGGGGCTGGTTCCCCTGCTCCATCTTGTCAGCTAAAGAGGCCATGGGAACTGCGCTTTTAAAGTCCTTGAGACAAGGATCAAAAGGAGATATAATTTCTATCTTTAAACAGAAGACCCTCATTCAAGAAAGGGTTCATGTGTTCACCTGCCCCATGACCACCCAGGGCTAGGCACAGGAGGCTCTATAGTAAAGTGGTTTTGCTGAGATTTTCCCAGACTTCTCAGGAATGGAATTTCTCTCGAGGCTGTCAGGAAGAAGTCTCAGGAGGACAAAGAGCACAGAATTGCTCTAAGAGGATTTGTGGGTCTTAAGAAAACCTGACTGCCCTCCTCTGGGGGCACAGAGGAGGCCCCATCTTTGCAAATAGCCCTGCCATGTGATTGCTATGGAGGAAGTGGGATCATTAAGTCAGTTCCTGCTGACAGAAGCTGTTGCTTGCTATACTGGTCTTTACAGTGACTTACCGGCTGGTTCCAATTGTGTGCTTGCTCCCCAAAGCCAGCAGGTTGCCAAGGGTACAATTTCATAAATCACAAATAAGTAAACACAAAAGTTTCCTCTGGGAGGCTGACCAGACAGAGTTCAAGCTTTAGTGCAGGTCACCAGAGGTGGTACAAGTGGCTGCAGGTCTAGCGCTCTGGCCCACCTCATCATTACAGGCATAAAGGATGCTCTAGGCAGGAGTATTGGAGAAACTCAGGTCTCACCCTCACCCCACCCCCATCTGACTTCTGCTCAGCATGGAAAAGATTGCCAAGATCAGGAAAAGAGAACGTAAGACTTGCCTGGGCACTCCTTGAGCCTGAAAACCCACCCTGAACGTGGACCCATCTCATCATTGTTTTAAATCACGGGAGACAGGGCTGAGGACTGTAAAAGCAATTAAAGGTCAGGGTTGAGCTGTCTTCATGGAGTTACTGGAAGCAGCCTCTTGCTACTCCTGACTGGCTGACACACTTAGGCGAAATGTCACTCTCAGCCTGGCACTTCCATCAAAAGTAACATAACAGGCAATATCAAGTACAATACAGAAGCCTCCAGTAAGGGAGCAGTGTACAAGGTCACGAGGCAAATAGCAGAAAATATATCACTCTCTTTGATTTTCCTGTAGCATTCTTCTCTCCTAACTCCCAAAGCGAGCATGCAATTAATAGAGAAGCAAAGATGGCTGTTGCGTAGAGATCATGGAAGGGTAACAAGCAGCAACTAAGGGGGACACAATCCATTTGTGAAGTTGTTTAGAGGTATGGCTGTGTCTGCATGAGATGGGGCAAAGGATTCAGAGAGTGACCATTTGGGAAAAGAGAAAGGAATTGACCGTTGGGAAGATAAATCATGAATGAAGTCCACCTGTCTCCCATTTCTCCTGATCTAACAAAAATACCTTGCTTGGGGGTTTAATACTGGATTCCATCCTAATGCAGAATTAGAAAACAAGAAGCTTCAGGGGCTAAGTCAATGTTTGCAAAAATCATGAATGCAAACACAATCAGATTCATAATGCATTGAATATATATAGGTCTTTTATTTTGAGGAGCTATACAAAGTCACACAAGGTATCTCCTTAATCCTTACTTCTCTTTCTGTGAGATGAGGTGATCAGCAGAAATGGTCAAAAAACTGAAAATCAAGCCAGTGGAAGTGTGTGAGGATTCAGTACCGTTCCTACCTCCATCGCTACAACTGGATATGCACCAGAGAAGTGACCATTGTGAGCTCCCCACGTTGGCCAACAGAGGAAAGTTCTATATTCATGCCTCTAAAAAAGTGCATTTGTAGACAACTGTGTCCTGTCCTATCATATTTTCATCAAATTGTAGCAAGTGGAATAGAAATATTGCTTTATAAACCATAAAATTCTAGCATTTCATGACTAGGTTATTAAATATATGCAGTGTTTCTACAATAACCAAGGAAAATATATGAGCGCCCTTGTGTAATGGGAAAATGACAAATTCACATTTACCTTTTAAAGCTTGGGGCTTTCCTTCCACCACCCCCTAAAAGTATTTTTTTTAAACAACAGTTTAAAGAATTTGAACTGGTATACCCTGAGAGTTAAGATAAAAGGAAATGTGATTATGTAACCTGAGGAAAAGAAAGAGCAAGAGAAACTTTATAATGTAGATCTTATGTGGAAAAAGATCTTACAGAATGAACGGTGATCAGCAATCCTTTATCCTCACTGAGCCAGGGAGAAGGGACAAGGGGAAAGATTTTTCAGCAGCTGTGTAAGGGATTAAATAGCAAAAAGCTTTGCCACAATGATTACGGATATTAAGATCACCCATCTTCATCCATCATGGCTGCCACCTCCTGGGGTCCAAACCATCATCATCTCTCTCCTGGATTGCATTAACCTGCTAAAGGACGACTAGGTTTGCACTCTTTTCTTTCTTCAATTTATTCTCTAAACAGAAGCTGGAGCTGTCTTTTGAAATTCAAATCTGATCATTTCATTTCTCTTTTATAAAACACATCAAGCATTCTGTCATGTTTGGTGCTGGAGCCAAAATGTTGAGTTTTAAACAGCCCGTGAAGTCTGACCTATGCCAACATCTGCTTCCTCCAAACGTGGCACTCTGCTTCACCCCTGTCCTCAGTGCTATAGCCACACTGGGATCCTTCCAGTTCCTCAAGTATGTCACCTGCTTTCCTTTTCCAAGTTCTTTGTATGTACTGTTCCTTCCTCATATCTACATTGCAGCTAACCCATGACTAGTCATCCTTCATATCCCAGATTGATTTGAAATTCTATCTCACCTAGGATTTATGATACTTGTAATTATTTGCTCAATTAGATGGAAGCTCCTTGAGGACATATTTGCCTTATTTGCCCTGTGTTGTTTTATAATCTGGTTGGTGCCCTGTGTCCAGTAATTACTTATTGAATCAACAGATGATTCTAGTAGGTACTCAGTAAATATTTGTGGAATAGTGAATAGAACAGAGAGTGAGTAGAGAAGCAGAGAATCACACACACACACACACACACACACACACACACACACACAGAAATCAGGTTGGTTGGATATCCTCTCACTATGTGACTTGAGGTTGTTCCAGTCTGATTCTTAGTCATTTATTTCTATCCCAAATTCTGTGGGTGGGATTCAAATTAGACCAGTTAATGTACATGATTACTAATCAGCAAATATATATATATATATGTATGTATATATATATATATATATTAAAGCTGGATTAACTTCATATTTACTGGTTTGAGTTTTATGATGATCTCAACTTTTTACCATTTGTAAAAAGACGGTTTCTGGAAGATTTCATTAATTGGGCACTTTAATATACTGCTGGTGGAGTAGAGATTGGGGCCACCTTCTTGGAAAGTATGTTGGGGTATCGGTAGGCTTAAGGAAATGGACTTGAGAGCTCTATTTGAGGAAGATTTCTGAAGTAAATATAATTAGAAGTGCAGATGAAAACAAAGATTTACACATTATCATGTTCAGTGCAACCATTTTTACAATGAGTGTAAATTTGAAGCTACTGAAGTGTCAAACAAGAGTAGGTTGTTTGAGGAAATTATGACACATCTACCCTGTGACTGTCAATAAAATGCTGCGTTTAAATGATTTCTAAAGATGAGGAAAGCTTATGATACAAATAATGGGTGTAAACAGAAGAAAGCAGCATTATACATCAGAAAGACCTAACATTGCAAAGATTATACAATCATAGAAAATAATCAGAAGGAAACAGGCTGATGTATTTTTATCTGTATGTGGAGAGTTTATGGGCGGTTTTGACTTCCTCCTTCTAGATTTTCTAGTCTCACTCGTCAACATCACACCAGCCATGCCAACCTAAAAACAAAAACAAAAAGAAAAATACAAACACTTAAAATGTGGATTCTTTAAATAAATAAAAAACATAAAAATGATAACTTCAGGAAGCAAAGGAGGGGAAAAGCAGGACATTTAAATTTCTGCTTTGAAAACTTCCAGCGTGTTTATTTATTGAGCAACATCTGTTGGAGCATGTTTACGCTCACTCTGCTGTGCATGCTGTCTACACTGATATTCCTCTCTGATGTTAGTTAACTACATCAGGCAGAGTCTATGATCCTTCCCGAGATCCATGCCTGGCTATTGGCTCGTTTCAACGGGGAGGGGCTTCTGTGTAAAATATATGTAGCATTTACATTCTAACCTGAAATAATACCTTAACCCCAAATAATAAATCCTTCATGCTGGATTCCCAAGGAGGAGAGCAGGCCTTGCTTGGTGAGAAGGCACAGATTTATCAGAGAGAGGAGCCCTGTCTAGCGCTTCTCGAAGTCAACAGTTGCTCACGTACCACCTTTAACCACCATCAAGATCAAGATGGGCACTTTCATGTCTGCTGTCTCCTCACAGTAGTGCATGGTAAGTGCTATTAACCCATTTTACAGTTGAGTTAAAAGAGTTATGTGACTTTATTATAGTCACAGGATAGAAAGGGATAGAATACAAGTTCCAACTGAGGTCTTTGAATTGTCAATCCTGCTCAGTTATCAAGGTGACAGGCATCTACTCTGCCCACACTTAAACTATAGTTTTATCTTCAAGAATTAAAAATACAAGGGCATTTGCTCTGAGCCCATAGGCAGCTGAGGTCTCTGATTCACAATGCCAAAGACTAGTGTATTGATGATAACGGACACTCCCTGTGAGTCTGGCACAGTCAAAAAACCATGACACATGTTAATTCATCTCATCCTAACACACAGTAAATGCTCAAAACGTGGGTATTGAGCAAGATGTTAAAATATGTACTATTATTATCCTTCCTTTACGAGATGAACAAACTGAGGCAAAATTTAGATTAAGTAACTTTGTCGATGATGTACAGCAAATAAGTGATGAATTTGTGCTTCATAGTCAAGCAGTCTGGTTCAAGAGTCCCCCACTCATAAAATGTGGTGGCCAAAAGCCATTAAACAGAGGTTACCAGGTGGGCATATGTGAGTATCATTTGGAGAGCTTGTTACGACTGTAGATTTTGAGGTCCTGCCACAGAGGTCCTGACTGAATGAATCTAGAGAAGAGTGTGGTTATCTGCATGTTAACAAGTACCTTCACGTTCTTGGGAAACAGCCAGTCTGTAGGACTAATATTTAAACCCAAGAATGCTGGCTTGGGACTTAGACACATGTGGGAGCCCCGGCCCCTGACTATGTGATGGGACAAACTGCATAAACTTTCTAACTTCACATCTCTCATCTCTTATAGAAGTATGAGGATTTGATGAAAAAAAAAATATTGCTTAGTACAATGCCTTGGAGGAGTTACTCCATAAGTGAATTATCATAAAAGCGACTGTCGTCGTTTATTATTTTATTGCTAACTGATATAATCAATGATTAGTCAATGCAAATTAATATGATTAGCCATAAAATATTGTTAAGTTATTATATTAACTTTTCATTATTGTCCTTATGGCTATTGCTATTTTTTTAAAACATTATAAAAACCAGCTGTTGTCTCCGAGTCATCCACGGAACAGGATTCCTATAACAATGACCCGAGCAGCTTGGCTCCCAGGAAACTCGGGCTGCAACAGAGGTGACAGAGGAGGCTACGGCTTGTTTACCCACAGCCCATGGAGCAGGCAGCCACCACAGGCTCAGCATTATCAATATGGATTTTGAAATCACCCACGGCTAATAGCACAAATTAATAGCCTCAGGGTGACTCCAGAGCAATTGAGAAAGAAAATCTATAACTTCACTAAAGACGCCCCGGCTGTTCAGGAAGAGAGGTCTACATTAATTAACATCTGTGATCACTGTAAAAACTGGTGCATTCAGGAGAGAGAGAGGAGGTTGAACTGAACCAAACACAAGAATCCCACCAGGTTGTCCAGGTTAGGAAGCAGAGGGAGCCACCCTTGGAGAGGTTGGGCTGGAGGCCACCCTGCTGCCAAGGGGCTCTGCCCCGAGGGGGTCAGAGGCATTCTCCTACCAGCCCTGCAGCCCACTGCTCACAGTGGGCCCTAGGGCAAAGCCTGGCCTTTTGGCATCAGCTACAAACTGTACGAACATTGAGGTTTGGGTTGTGCATAAAACTCTATGATCCTTTTCTTCTGCCACAAAATCGTTCAGTTCCAATGGCCTCTTTTCTTGAGGTCCCTGCTGGATACTTGGCCAGGTGGGAGACTGAATGAGAAGATTCTGCCAGTAAAGAGGGCTGAGGATGTTAAAACAATGATCATTATCCTTCTGCAGCTTCTCTCGGATGCTTTGCACTTAGGGGACTGGTGCCTAGGAATGCGTCCAATCTCAGGAAAGAAAAGAACACACTTGGGATAAACTGTGGTGTTCAGAGCCTACAGTCATCAAGGCTGTTGTACTAAAGGAGTGTGGTGTCTTGGATCTGAATCCCATTTTGTCATTTGCTACTTGAATTAATTTAAGTAAGCCACTTGACCTTCCTGCATTTCCCATTTGTGAAATGAGATGAATACTACCTACCTTGCAGAGATACTATATGATTCCTTAAACTAATGCATAGATCATATACATTATACATATAATATCCTAAATGTATATAATATATACAGCATGGTATTCACATTTTAATTATGTTTTCTTTTCTGAGTACATTTCTCCCTGTGTGATTTTATTCAGTGGTACAACTTTAAATACCATCAATATGCTAAAAACTACAAATTTTTATTTCTAGCCAAGATGTTCGCTCCCAAATCACAGACTATATATAAACTTGTCAACTCAACATCTTTTTGATATCTAATAGGCACCTCAAGCTTAACACATCTGACACTTAGCTCTCACAATCCATTCCCCATCACCACTGATGGCTCAGGCCAAAAATCCGGCAAACACCTTTTTCCTCCTACTCCTCACAGCCATAGCAAATCCTGTTGGCTCTGCCTTCAGATAGACCCCCGAACCTACCTCCTTTTCAACTCTTCCATCACCACCCCTGTGGACCATCATTTCTCATTTGGATCATCACCTCTTTTCTAAACTGGATCCCCCGCCTTCTGCCTTCACCCCTCCCAACCTAGGTCAGTGTCTCCCCAGCACGGTGGCCAGGGTGAGTCTGTTCAGATCACTCCACCATTGTGTTCAAAACCTTCAGGTAGTTTCCCATCCTGAAGTTAAAGGCAAAGTCCTTGCTTTGGCCTACAAAGCTTTACATGATGTCCCTGCCCCATTACCTTCACCTGTCTGGCCTCATTCCTCCCCTGCACCTGTTCACTCTGCTCCAGCCACACTGGCCTCCTTACACTTCCTTGCACGATAAGCAAGCTTTTGCCTCAGGGGTTTTGCCCTTTGCTGGAATGCTTTCTGGAGCTTTCTTCCCTTGGCTAAGTAGGCAGCTTAGCCCTTTACTGCTTTCAGGTTTTTGCCCAAATAGAACAGAGAGATAAGCTTTCCCTGATCCCCTATGAAAATAAGCGCTTTACTTGCTGCCCTGCATTCCCTTTTGTGTTTATCTGCTTGCTTTTCTCCATGACATTGATCACCAATAGACATATTATATATTTAAGTATCATGTCACTTCCTAACTAGAATATCAGATCCAGAAGAGCATTATATTTTCTGCTCTGTTTCCTGCTGTAATCCCCAACACCCAGAACATGGTGTGGTACCTAGTAGAAAGGCAATACATACACATACATATTTTTTAAAAATCACTGAATGAATGAATGAATGAATGAATGGTTATGACAAGTTGAGTTGGTGTATTCATGGGGCCTTTTGGGAACTTATTACAGGTCCATAAGCCGTGATCTATATCCTTCGTATTTGTTTTGTATGTTTGCTTGTTTTGTGTTTATTCTTGCTTGTCTACATGAAGGTGGGGTCGATACAAGGGCATAGAAGTTAGAGGCTCCTCGTCAGTGTACTCACCTCAACATGGCCCCTGAAAGGAAAGCTACATCACACTCATCTGGCAATTTCTGGGCCAGGGCATTGCCTCGAGAGTCCTGGAGAGCCCAGCTGTCCCACTCATCAGGGGACTTGCTCTGGACCCAGAGGACTCTGGGAAGTACCACTCACTGGTCAGTTTACTGATGCCCTCCTTCCTCCCAAGGTGAACTAATGAAGAGGGGCTCTACCTCGCACCCCTACAAGCTGTGGACACAGACAAAGTGGGTTCTTAACTCTTGTTAGCAGAAATGCTCTCAGGTAAAGCCGAAGTCAATGGCTATGCAGGGCTTCCGATGTTATTTATAAAGCAAAGAGTTTTGCATTAAGAAACAGACAGTGTTCTAGTATTGATTGTCCAATTATTACCCTCTAAGAATTTAGGAAACTTTCTAGGCTCTTTGGCTTTGCTCTTCCCAACTCGGTAAAGGGGCAGGCTGGGTTGATTGGAACTGGTGCCCAAGCTGCTAATGAGCTGTGGCCTGGAATTTACCTCGATTTGTATTAAATCTTATTTCTGCAAATGAAGCCGTGTTGTCTCGGGCAAGTTACTTAACTCTCTAGGACTTGACCCTTTATCTGTCAAATGGAGCTAACAACAGATTTTAAGGTTAGTTATAGAATATTTTGAGATAGTACATGTGATGAGCTTAGATTTAGGTCTGCCATATAAAAAGTGTTCAATATGTTTGTTATTAATTTGATCATTCCCATCAAAAAGATCCCCAAGGTCCTTGACATGTGAATCAGCTTCCAGATTTTCTTATGAAACATAATTTAGATTTAGAACTCCATCTATCTATCTAGAATCTATCCTATCTGTCTATAGGTCTGAATTTCATAAATAGGCATTAGACAGAGTTCTAAATCTAAACTATGTCTGCTACCTGAATCAGGGTAAGTGAGAAGATTGTCCTTGACAGGTCATGCACCAAACACATGGGGGCTGCTGCCAGCCCCAGGCAGTGAGCAGGGACGGCTGCCCCCGTGTGCCTGAGCTCCATCCTACATGCTGGAGAAAGGGCGGCCCCTGCCCTGGATAATGGATGATGGTGGGATGAAGGTCTTTTCAGACCAGCACCATTGGGTCACTGCCCAGGGCAGGGAGATTGTCAGTGGTCATGGGGCCAGGATAGAGTAGGGGAGGTCTGGGTGGGCCCAGGGTGCTGGGAGCAGGCAGCTGAGGCAGAGAGGCTGGGGTGGCAGGACCATGTATGAGCTGAGGCTCCCAGCCCCCGTGCATGCTCCATTGTCCCACTGAATTCTGCTTACAAAATATAGTCAATAACCAAATTACTAGGAATTTCAAGACAGGCACCACAGAGCCTTGAGCC
Organism: Callorhinus ursinus; assembly: GCF_003265705.2. Taxonomy (NCBI): domain Eukaryota; kingdom Metazoa; phylum Chordata; class Mammalia; order Carnivora; family Otariidae; genus Callorhinus; species Callorhinus ursinus. Next base: position 15,396,499 of record NW_027397082.1, on the reverse strand, counting down.
CCCAGTGCAGAGCCCTTCTGAGTGTCAGGCACTTTTTGACTGAGCTGAGTGTGGAGCCTTTGCCCATGAAACCAGCCTTGAATCCCTGCCCCATGGAACAGAGGCAAAGGTTAAGAGAGTTAACTATACACAGACTGCACTGCTTGTCACATAGCAGGCTCTCGATGCCAGTGAGGTTATCTTCAAATTGTTCCAAACCTGCTCTTCTACCAGTGCCCTGTTCTCAAAAGAGGGCACCTTTTTAAATTGCAAGTTCATCATGTTATTCATCTGCTTAAAATGTTTAAGTTGCTTCTCTTTGTTCTGAAAATAAAATTCAAACTTCATGTGGTACGTGAGTTCCTGGCACGATCTTCCTAAGACCCACCTGACCCCCTCATCCCATGGCCCTGTTCTCCTTCATCACTGTCCTCCAAGCTCACTGCTCTTCACTTTCATCAGGCTTCCTCCCACCTTAGGTCCTTGGCCATGTGTAGGGAAGGGAGGAGTTCCAGGCAGAGGGAACAGTCTGTGCGAAGCCTTAACTCATTTGTAGGCTTGAAAATTCAACCTTCTTCAGGGGGGGTTTTCTTTGAGTTTTTCAACCAGCCAAAACAACCCCCATCCTGTGATGTGCTTTCATAATATCCTATGGTTGTTTTCAGCTTCCTAAACAAATTAATTTTCTTCAAAAATGACCCAACAAGGGCTCAGGCTTAAACAAAAACCCACACCAAAACAAAATGAAACGTTGTTTCCTTGGCCAGAACTAAACAGGGGAAATCACAAATGCAGTCCCCTACTACCACAAATTATGCGGTGGAGTTTCCCACATTTGGGGAAATCACAGGTCAGCACATTTGGAGTCTTATCCTAGTGGATAAGACTCACCCTGAAAAACCACCTTTGTGATCATGGTATCTCCCTTGCCAGGTAACTATATCCTGTGTTGGTTTTTTGTTTATTTTTTTAATAGAACTTCTAAAAATTCTAAATATAATCAGCTATTTAAAGACTATTGATTTAATGTGTCTCTTTTCTTTCTTTAAACATCATGCAGGCAGGCCCCATTTCTCTCTTATGTAATTATAGCTACATTCTGATGCCTAGTTAAATGCCAGACACATGGTAGATACTCAGTGACTATTTATTGAAACTACTTCTATCCAGTGAAGTTTCTTTCAATTCTTGCTCTCCTGGACCTCCTGATCTCACCTCTTTGGGTGAAAACCTTTTCTTCAGCGTTTCCCAGTATCCTTACCCCTGTTTCCAGTATTATCACTCCTCAGCAGAAGGAGTCACTTGTCTAGTCATTGAACCTTCTCATTTATTCAGGTGGCAGTATATTTACATAAACGTTTTCTAGAATTTTCCTATAAACTGTCTGCTATTATGGAAGTTGGAGCACCTGGGTGGCTCAGTTAAGCATCTGATTTTTGATTTCAGCTCAGGTCATGATCTCAGGGTTGTAAGATCGAGCCCCATGTCGGGCCTCATGCTGGGTGTGGAGCCTGCTTGGGATTCTCTCTCTCCCTCTGCCTCTGCCCTCACCCTCTGCTTGGGCTCTCTCTCTCTGTTGCAATAAATAAGTAAATAAATAAAATAAAATATAAATAAAGGTGGAAGGAAAGAGTCCAGTGATGCAGCTTGCAAAATAAGCTTTGCAGAAGAAAATGGTCTTTTAATAAAAAAAAAACCTGGTGTATTTAAGTAACCTTGCCACATAAGCAGTGCTGAGCTTCCTGTGAGTTTTAGCTCTCTGTACTATGCTGTTTAGTAATCCCAAGACGGGTGTGGAAAGCAGAGCCCAGTGTACATAGCCACTGAATTTCAGGAGCATTTTGAGATGGTCTATAATATATTTGTCATTGTCTACAGCCTAATAAGATTGTGCTTCCTTTTCACCTTTCATTTTATCATTGTCCATAATAAAGGGATGCATTAATTTAATCCATAAATACAGATATGATGGTTTTATCCTGTGGCTATGAATGGTGCTTTAAAATAAAGAATCAAAATGACAAACCAGTGTAGTAATTTACCATAATTACAGCAATGAAATATTACTTTGAGTTAGTCATGGCAGTAATACACAGCTCAGGAACTTCTGCGAAATCTGCTAAGTAGAAGAGAACAAAGGGAGGAGGAAACGAGATGTGAGGTCATGCAAGGTTTCTAGCCACTAATCCAGACAGTTGGGAAAATAAATGCAAGCTGGAGGGCTCAGGGAAAGATCTGCCCTGGGAGGAGATGCCCTTGTTTTCTCTGGAAAGCCCGCCAACTTTAGCAGACTTGCCACAGTTTAATTAAAGTCTGCAGCTGGTGTGAAAGCAAAGGAGGAAAAGAAATTAGGGCAGCAGAAAAACTAATGAAAGTCTAGAATCTCATTTTAAACTTTTCTCTCTATTATGAAAGAAATACGACTTGTCACATGTGCCCCTATTCATGGTACAAAGCCTTTGGGGAAGGAATGTTCTGGACTGTGAAGAGAACAGACCTGTAGTCAGGTTTCTTTGGACTTGACTGCCACTGCCTTTTTCAGTGAAAACTCATCAAAATGTTTGTTTTTTTGAAAACCAGATTGGTAAAAGAGGGCAGCACAAATTGAATATCTTTAGGTTTAACTACGGGAAAGTCCATTGAAACTTTGCACCAACCTTGGCAATCTGAGTAGGATTCACATTCAGCCTGTATGGCTGTATTCATCAGGGTCTCCAAAGAAACTGAACCAAGAAGATAGTCCCTATTGTGGGGACTGGCAAGTCCAAAATCCATGGAGTAAGCCAAGCAGACTGGAAACTCAAGCAGGGTTTCTATGTTGCAGTCTTGAGCCTGAATTCCTTTGCTATCAGGAAAACTCAGTCTTTCCTCTTAGGGCCTTGAACTGATTGGATGAGGCCCACCCACATTATGGAGAGTAATCTGCTTTATGGAAAGTCTACGGATTTAGATGTTAAGTACATCTAAAAAAATACCTAGACAGCAACATCTAGTCGGATGTTTGATGAAGCAAATGGGCACCATGGCCTTGCCAAGGTGATGCATGAAATTAACTGTCAAACCACCTAATATTAAAAATAATATAGAAGTTAATATTTATATAACATTTTCTTTTTGTCAGGTACAACGAACTCATGTAATTCTCACAACAGCCATATGATACAGATAATGTTATTATCCTCAACTTATGGATGAAAAAACTGAGATATAGGAAATGTAAATAACTTTCCAGGTTCACAGAGAGTAGAGATGGAGCTAGGATTTGAACCCATGTAGTCTAACTCCAGAATTTGGCTTCTTAAGCACCAAAATATGATGAATCTGGGCAAGTTAATTAATTTCCCTGAGCTTTTATTCTTTTATGGGAAAACATACATAATAGCAAATAATGTGTGTTTTGAGGAAACAATTAAATCAGAATATACATATAAAGATCCTAGTATTCTACCTAACAGATAGTAGGTGCTCAATAAAATTTAGCTTTCTTCCCCTGACCTTAAAATTGCTTAATTTTTAATATTTTTTTAAAGATTTATTTATTTACTTGAGAAGGCGGGAGGAGCAGAGGGAGAGAGAATCTTAAGCAGACTCTGAACTGAGTGCAGAGCCTGACTCTGGGCTTGCTCTCACAACCCTGAGATCACGACCTGAGCAGAAACCATGAGTCATGTGCTTATCCAACAGCACCACCCAGGCACCACAAAATTGCTTAATTTTTTATCATCTTGTCTATGTTTAGAGATCCTTTCACTCAAGCATTGAGATCTTAGTGTTATTAAATAGGATTATTTTTATAATTATCAGCTTGACAATAATTTCACCTGATAATCTCTAAACTTCATGTAGGCTAGAATCTGTGTTATTCCCTGCTGCTCTTCAGCACTAAACACAATCTTTGATATATAGTAAGGTCTTCAGTGCATGAAATAAATCAGTAAATAGATTAAGAAATTATTGCCTTTCATTGTCCATTGACAGGTAAGAAACTGAAACAGAATGATTAAATGACTTGCTCAGGTGTATGCAAGTTATAGATGTTGTATCCAGGTCTCCAGAATTCCATTGTTTTATTTGTTTCCTTCCTGAAAAGCAATGTTAGATGTAAGCAGAGACATATGCAGTCTTAAGGTTCATCATCTCCCTGCCCAGTTGGAGTTGGAGAAGGTTTAAATAAAATTCAAGTGTTGAGTGATATTGACCTCCATGCCTGGGTGCCTTCAATGGGTCCTGACCAGAATCTGAGAGTTGTTGACCCCAAGAGCCTTCATTTGGAGTGGACTTCTTCTGATCAGGCAGATGAATAGCTTTGGAGCTCAGTAATTAAAGGGTCATGATTCATGCAAAGCAATTCCACATGTAGACATACATTACTTGCACTTCAAAAAGAAAAGGAAAAAAACCCCACACCTTTATCCAACTTTCCTTCTCCTGCCCTCTCCCTTTTCTGGAAACTGACGAGAAGTACCTCTATAATTTAAATCTAATGACAATTATATGTGCACAGTCATTACCTACTTTTACTGAATTTTCTGTTTTATAGACTAATTGAAGGAATGACACATCGCTACAGAAATGTGTGTGCTCATTCCATGTAGCCCTGCCTCCTCCTGCTTGAGATTTGCTGTCTTTGCTGTAGGAGACTGATCTTGGACTTGAAGACACAACATGAGGGACATGGCTTGTCCACTCACATGCCAAGTAAGCTCAAATGAATGCCTGAACCTCTCTGCCTTACTTTCCTCACAAATAAAATGTGAGTAATAATTTCTACCTTTACTCTATGGAGAAGTGAGATTTCAATGGGATGATTTACATAAGAGCTGTTTGAACATGACAATAAATAAAATATATATAAAAAACAGGAAAATGTACAAACTTATTATTACTATGGAATGTTTTGAAAGAAAAATACATTCTACTTGGTATTGAGTTTCCTTCATACTACAAATTCAAAGTCTAGATTTCAAATACAAGTAAATAGATAAAAAACTCACAGTCCTCTAGGCATTACCATCTTCTGGTCATTCGGACTTCTCTCTAAAAACCAAAGTTCAGTCAGTCACATTTTACCTCCTAATCTCCTATAGATCCTTGGTTCCCATTATTTGTACTTTCCTTCTCATTTCCACAGCCAACACCTCAATTTAAAACTTCATTGTTTTCTAAGAGGTCTTTCTGCTTCCTGTCTCTCCTAGACTGACATTCATAATGGTTTTCCACTGACTAGAGAAGATTCCAAATCCCTTCGATCTCTACAACTTGGAGCTATCGAGACGTTACTGTTTTATATTTCCATTTCCATAAAGAAGCCCTCTGCTCTGAAAATGTGATTGTCTTACTATTTCCTCAAAGCTCCAGTGTGATTTAATAGAGTACTTCACAAATTCCTTCCTTTCATACCCTATAAACCATCACACTGGAGTTTTATTCATTTTATGGAAACTCCACAGTCATTTCTCTCCCTTTCCTGATAACTTCTGAGACCACATTGTCCTTAGACCAATATCCTTGAGATTGATTTTTAAGGTCCTTCACTATGAACTTAGCTTATGCACTCCACCCCTATATTTCTTCCCCAAACAGGCTATTCATATCAAACTTGAGTACTCCCTTGCTTCCTGATACTGCTCCCCAGTCATTCTTTTCCTGGCTCAATTTCTCTTCCTGCCCCTTCTCTGTTTATCTAAATCCCAGCAGTCTTTATGAAAACAGCTCGTGTAAAATCTCTCCAAAAAGTTTTCTTTGTTGCTGCATATTTTCCTTCACTGACCTCCAAGAATATGGAGGAGGTAGTATGGTGTAGGAGAGACAATAAGGCATTCTAGAAATAGAATTTCATCTGGAGTCACACAGATCTGGGTTTGCAATCCCAGTTTGGCATTTAATATCGGTAAGTCCTTGGGAAAATCACATAACTCCTTGAGCTTCCTTTACCTTATCTGTAAAATAGGAATATTAATTATAACTTTACATAGATTGTAGTGATTGAATGAGGCAATTTATATAAAACATCTGCCACATAATAGTCCTTCAATAAGTGGTAGCTACTATCATTATGAGTACTGCCTCTATTGCTCATTTGGCATCTACCATATGCCACCTTCTGTTATTACTGAACTACTTTATGGGTTTATATCTGTCTCCTATAAAAGTGGCTTTCATGGACATGCTGTGTATCACACTTATTTTGAATGTCTCAGAGTGGTAAGCACAATGATGGTGTCTTGCCATTTATTAAAGATCTAAGAAGCTCATCCCTTGAAAAATTCATTTCAGTAGTCTGCCTTGTTACTTTAAGTATATACAGTTAAGAGTTTATTACCAATCCTAATAAAGCATTACTAAGTAGAAATCCTTCTGGATTCGTTTGGCATGTTCTTTGAGAATCACTTTACAGTTCTATCCTGTTGCTTTGGTGCCATTATTTGAAACTTAGGGAGAGACTCAGACCATCTCTTGAGGTGATAACAGATTATTGGGTCTCCTCACCTCAACCACATTGAAACAGAATATTTCACAATTTATACATATAGTGAACACATTGGGTGACTCATAATCCCTCTGAAGGATGAGAGTCTTTGACATAGGGTAAGCTGAGCAGCTTGGAGCCATATGTTTTTACCTCTCTAAACCTCAATTTATTTTTTAAATACAAATTATCACAGTTCTACAAAGAACTTATAAAAAAAAAAAACCAAAACACCTCTTAGTTCATCGTTTGGTATGTAGTAGTTACTTAAAAGCCATAGCCATAATTATCCTTGTCAGATCAATAGCTGTAGGCATTATTGTCCTTGTTAGATTATTAGAAATGCAGAGTCTCAGGCTCTATGACTTAACAACTGAATCCAAATCTGCCTTTTGACAAAGATGCCAAGATTATTGGAAGGCACCGTAAAGTTTGGGAAGTACTGGTCCAGATCATATTCTGAATCCGTAGGTTTAGGAAGGAGCCAAGGACACTGCATTTCCGACAAGCTTGCAGATATTACCTGTGCTGTCAACCCACAGTCAGCACCACAAGTAGCCGGTTCGGATGACTGGCCCCAAACTTGGCTACACATTGGAATCAATGTGGCAAGGGGTTTCAGAAAATATGGATGACTAGTTTCCAATCTCAGATATTTCACTGGACTGGGCTGCAGCCTCAGCATCAGAACTTCTAAAATTAAATAGCTTATTCTAATACATGGAGAAGTTTGAGAACCACCACTGTGGATTAATTTGGCTGGTTGTTTTTTTTTTTTATACATAAATCAAAAGTAACATTTCAATCAAGACATTACATCAATCATGATTTAAAAAAATCATCATTGAGATTTTACTAGAGCTATTCTGACAGATAAAAATGTAAACACACACACACACATACATACATATACACAAGCGGACCTACAGATCAATTTAAATCCTTTTACCTCCTGACATGGTCTTGCATAACAATAACAAAACAAAGTTGAAAGCCTGTGAAATGTAAAGTTCCAAGATAGAGTGAAGGCAAAGACTGAAGCTAAAATAGTTTGAAGGAAGCTCTACGGAGCTCTTGAAACGTTAGGGAATCTGTACGCCATGCCTTTGCATCGCCAGATTTTCACTTGTCAATACATCAGAATTAAGGTTGAGCCAGATAAACTGTTAGCGATGTCAAATGTGATTGTTGCAATATGTTCGAAATCATGGTTGCCGGGGGTGGATCTTGCTGACTTTTGCATCTTCCTCCCCAAATCTCAAAAGAGTGATAGATGGATGCGTTCTTTTCAAAGAGTAAATAAGAAATATATTTAGAAACAAGTGATACTTTGGTGGGTGGGCTTGTGTGAAAATATTCCACCTACTGGTAAGATCTGTGAAAAATCTCATTGGGAATTTCATCATTAAAAATGATTGTAGGATGTCATCAGGGTGGGAGATTTTTCTAGGCTTAAGCAAAAGCACTGTTTTTTCAATGTAAACTATTAAGTGATACGTCATTGCTCTAAAAAACTCAGTGGTTGATGATACGCTAGATATGCCCTTCATGTGAAAGAAATCCTGAACTTAAAATCACTCTCAAGATTGTGTTTATTCACACTAACTAAAAGTATACCAGAAGGAAACTTTGAATATGTCTAGTATGTTTTCACTTTGTAAAAATGGAATTGACAACTCTGCAGGGAAAAAAAATACAAAATAAGTTGTAGCCCATTCATTCAAAAACATGTTTGAAAGCCTACGATGTGCTAGACATTTTTAAAAGACCTTAAAATAATGCTCTCTTCGGGGCGCCTGGGTGGCTCAGTCATTAAGCGTCTGCCTTCAGCTCAGGTCATGATCCCAGGATCCCGGGATCAAGCCCCGCGTTGAGCTCTCTGACAGGAAGCCTGCTTCTTCCACTCCCGCTCCCCCTGCTTGTGTTCCCTCTCTCGCTGTGTCTCTGTCAAATAAATGAATAAAATCTTAAAAACAAAACAAAACAAAAAACCCAAGAAAAAAAATAATGCTCTCTTCTACAATTTAAATTCCTTCATGCAAAATAATTTCATTGGGGGAAAAGGGTGACGTGAGTAATGAGCAGTTTGTTGAGAACTGAAATGGGTCAGGCACTATGTTTGGCCCTTTGTGTATAACCTTGTCTCTTCAGTGTTCGTGGCAACTAGAACAGGAATTATCCGAGATTTTGGCATCTGAGACCCAGGGAGATTATGTAACTAGAGAAGCAGTAAGCAGTGGGGCCAGCATTTGAAATCTGATCATCTGAATCCAGAACCCACTTTTTAGTCATGGGAGAGGAAGCAAGTGTACCTGAACTGTGTCGGGCATGTCATGGGAGCTGAAGAACTCATCCAAGGCACACTATTCCTATTTTAAGAAAAAAGTGATTCTTGTTCACATGGAGAATGTCTCTACTCAGTCTGGGAAGCTTCGATGGACAAAGGAACTCCATCGTATCTATGCCCTGCAGCCAAAGCTCCTCCTGAACACACTGGTAGTTGAATGAGTCTTGTTTATTACTCATTGTAACAAGGGAGAGCATGCGCCAGGGGAACCGGGAAGTCTCAGTAAAACGGTGCTGCAAAGAATCCATTAAAGGATCTGGGCTTTGGTTGGGTGATTTTTTTTTTCCCAAGTTGAAGGAAGCAAATATTTACTCTGAATGGGATGCTTTTTGGATGTGGAGACAATCCCATGATCTGTTATCTCAAGTTAATTTTTGAGGGAAGCAAATGAGAGCTAGGATAAAGCTGTAGTTGATACAGAAGCAGACGTCACTCCACAGGCTGGGGGTGGGGGGGGGCTTTGGCATTTGGTGGGTTGCACCTTGACTTTGTCTTGTCTGTGCTTACGGGAGGTTATGAAGAGGCCCTGTTTTGTCTCACTTTAGCTTGGTGTCACGGTGGCTTTTTCTGGTGTTGGTGTTTTGTAAGACTGTTGGTGTCCAGGACAATAACAGCCTGTTGCTCACAGCAAGACCTCTATTACAACTCTTAAGGATTTAATTACAAAAAATTTAAACACACAGTAATGTACAGGAATAGTGTGACCAACCCGAATGTCTCTTTTTTTTTTCAGTCCGCCATGTAAATGTCTTAAACTTCAGGACAAGAAGATGTCTACTGTTTCCCCCCTTTTAAAAAAAGCATTTTTTCCAGAAATTATTTATGAAAGTAGGACATGAAAATTAAGAGTCAATCAGTACTATAAAACTTCCACAAAATACTTTCTCTTTGCCTCCCCCACTGCAGTTTATTCCTGAATAGCTTGGTCCTCGGAGTCAGTTACTATCAATAATATATATACACAGATCTCTATCAATTTGGTTTGACTTCCATATTTCTAAGTAATGTGATACTATTAGCAATTATTGAGTTGTACTTTTGAGCATCACCTCTTCACTTTATAGTGTGAGAAATGAGGATTTAGCCCTTAGCTGTCTCTTAGTCCTCTCTGATACCTCCCCTCCCCTCTTCTTGTCCCTCCATTTACACAATATAATTGTAATCCACTTTTGCTTAAATACATATTTACTTGTTACATTACATGGTTACATAAGTACATTCAATAGTAGGGTACTATGACTACTTTTTCTTTCTGGAACCACTTTTTATATTGGAGTTAATGATTGCCTTTATATAAAAATGTGCTTAATTTTCAATATATAATCATTTTTCCCGAACTCTACAAAAGAAGTGGAGAATCCTTTAGAGTACCTTCTTCCACAGCAACTGAGTTAATATTTATATGTTTTTTGTTTTGAAACCATCCTCTGCCCTGGGCCAACCATCCTCTGCTTTTACTCTAGACTGGTTGCTTTCTAAACTGCATATCTAGCTTCTTAAGACTTTTTTTCACTCTGCTTGTGGTTAATCTGATGTTTCCTGGATGAAGTGGTCTATTTTGTCTTTCTTGGTCTATTCCCTCATTTTGGAGAGGCACAACTTCAAGTGGTTTTCTGAGAATGATACACGAGGGGGAATCTTGAGGCCTTGCATTTCTGAAAATGGAATTTGCTATTCTCACACGTGATTGATGATTTAGCCAGGTATGGTGCCATACACCAGAAATAAATTTTCCTTTAGAGTTTTGAGGGAGGTGGGTGGCGGGATGGGGTAACTGGGTGATGGGCTTTGAGGAGGGCACATGATGTGATAAGGACTGGGTGTTATAGACAACTAAATAATCACTGAACACTACATCAAAAACTAGTGAGGTACTATATGTTGGCTAACTGAATTAAAAAAAAGAAAGCATTGTTTCATTTTCATTTGGCTTCAAGTACTGCTACTGAAAAATCCTATATTGTTTTAATACCTATTCTTTTGTGTGTAACATTGTTTGTTTATTTTCTAGGATATTTTAGAAACTTATTTCTGTCCCTGGAGGTCTACAATTTATATGGCAGCCAGACACTGGCTGATTAGAAGTTCTGTTATATGAATAGAAATTGTTGAGTGAGTTGGTTAGTCTTGACAGTTGCACTGGGGGGATTCCAATGGCTGTATCTTTGAATTTTTCTCTTACTGATTCTTTTTTGGAAAGATGGAACAACAACAAGCTTTGTCTGCAGCCAAGTCCAGGTCCAGAGTTTAGGGTAGGTAGTGATTGTTGGGAGAGTGAGTGCCAGCATTCTTGGACGGGGGGTTTAAAAAAAAGGTATGGGTCGTGGCTAGGGTAACTTCAACCCAGTCATGTTGTGTTCATCACATCATTGCTCTCCCATTACGTCCCGTGTCTAGGGTCCCCTAGAACAGAACCACACTGGCTTGCATGTTTTACAGAATATAAACCTCACATTGGGGTGGAGAAAGCATAGCTGCCTGGCTGGATGGAATTGGTAATAGGCCAGGGTTCCAACTTTTCTATCAGTGTCTCCCCCTTTGTTTTCCTTCTAGTGCTTTGCTGTTTTCTTCAGTGGTGTTGGTGCCCAGAGTTCTGGACTTCCAATTGGCTTACATTCTACTGGTTTCCCCCTGTGCAAGGATTCAGGTTTCTTAGCAAAAATCTCATCCCTTCATCTGCTTCCTGTATTCCGAAATCATGTTGAAATCTCCTCTCCTACTCTGTTCCTTTTACATATTTATAGTGCATTTTTTATTTATTTTCTTATATTTTAATGGGGTTTCATGAGGGTACAAAGATTAATTCATACATGACACTGGCAATTATTGGAAGTCTTTAAACTGTTCTTCTAAATTGTCAGATGTTACACAATTAGCCAGTCACATGTGCATTGTTCTTATAGGAAATATTTCATATCCTACACAGTACATATAATTTCCCTATTAATAAACTGATTTTTTTCACCTCCTAAGCTTTCTAATAGTAGTCTAGAAACTGTCTCAAATCCTTTGTTGAATATGTAGCAGGGTATATATAAATGAATAAGTGAACAGTAAATGAATGCCTGTTGTTTATTAACATAGTACAGCAACAAGAAAAAAATCTCCTATCTAATACAGTTGGTCTTTGGACATCTGTTTGATCAATAAAATGTTTTGACTTCAAGAGCTTTGTGGAGGCTCTATCATCACAAAGTCAGGTTAGCTTCGAAAGCTGACTGGTTGAATGAGCCACTGATGTTTTTCACACCTAGCACAATGAAATTATCATACAATTATTTACAAGTGTGAGGTGGGATTTCAGACTTCTGGGTACTGCCACATTTTGACAGTCATGTGCAGGAAGAGGAGAAACAGCATGAAAAAAAACCCATCCCCTCGGCAAGCATCCATCTTGCGGCAGTACCTCTGGACTTCTTCAGTATTGATGGCCCTCTTTATACAAGGGAATTCTGAAAGCTGTCTCATTAATGCACTGAACGGATTCTGGTGTTTAGCCAATGCCATTTCCAGTCTCCCTTATCAACGTGGAATGATCCATCATGGAAGTCCATTTCCCTCAGAGGCATTTCTCAGTGCAGAATGTTTCTGCTACAAACCAAAGCTGCCCTTCCACGTCCCTTTACCACAGTTCTTTCTCTCTCTCACAGAGGAGGTGTGCCTTCCTCCCCCTCTGCCTCTCTCTGAATGAACACCCTCTGGGCTCATCTTGAGAGTGTGTGATGTATTTGACAATCATTGATGCATTGCGAGGCATCACTCCTGCGGTAAGCAATGTAAGGCATGAGCGTTCCTGACAGATTAGAAGGTGCTTGTAACCAGGGGAAAATCAAATCAAGTGCTTGTCATAAGGAATTCCAAGCTATGTGGGAAAGTAGAAAGGGCATGGGAGAGACAGAAGAGCTGGGAGGTGAAAATACAGTCTAATAAATTCAATGCAAACACCTGAAAACAGTGTCAGTTGATGAAACACGGTTCAAAGCCTCCTGAAGGATGAGCTCTACTTCATGGCAAAGCACCGATTTTTAACAAGAAGGCTACCCAAATTTAGAAAGTGCAAAAAAGGAAAATGATTAACAAAGCCACAACATCACTGATCAAAGGAAATTTATGTTGCCATTAAAAATGTTGGCTATGAAAAAATTGTAATAATAGGAACAATGCTTATTGAGTCATCATGAGGGAGAGGAATGTAAACTTACAATGATGACAACTAGGTGGGACTTATGCCCAGAGAAAACGATGAATCTCTGCCAGTAAATGAAGTCTAGTGTAGTGAAAACTGAATGGGAAGAATTCAGAGAGGGAGACAAACCATGAGGGACTCTTGACTCCAGGAAAGAAACTGAGGGTTGTGGAAAGGGAGGGGGGTGGGGCGATGGGGTAAATTGGTGATGGGCATTAAGGAGGGCATGTGATGTGATGAACACTGGGAGTTATATGCAACTAATGAATCATTGAACACTACACTAAAAACTAATGATGTACTATATTTTGGCTAATTGAATTAAGTAAATAAAATCTTTTAAAAAATTAAATAAATAAAAGATGGAAAAAATAAATTTAGTGAAGTGGTAGAACTTTGTATATATTTCCTTTTTACAGTTTTCCATATGTTCCATTTTCTTTAAAGTACAAGCCATCCCCCCAAAGGAACTCCCCCAAACAAACAAAAAAACAAAAACAAAAAACCATGTCTATTTTTCAGAAGGAAGAAGTCTAAGCAAGCTCTAGGCCATAGAGGAACAGATTCAAACCACAGAAGCACGAGGGGAGTACAACAGAGTGTATTAACCATCCTGGGCCTTCGGTCTAAAGGAAATGGAACCAAAGAAAAAGCTAAGATTAAAGAGAAAGGCAAAGACAGGGTAGTGGTTTATAGAAATAAAGTCAGAAAAATTAATGGGGGGGCAGCTGGGTGGCTCCATCAGTTAAGTGTCCGACTCTTGGTTTCGGCTCAGGTTCGGCTCTGCGCTCAGCATGCAGTCTGCTTCAGATTCTCTCTTCTTCTCCCTCTGCCCTTCCCACTCATGCTCTCTTTCTCTCTCTCTCTCTCTCTCTCAAATAAATAAATAAATAAATAAATCTTTTTAAAAAAGCTAATGGAATGTGACACACTTTGTAAAATGTATTTTAAAAATCAAGGAGAAAAACCTCTTTGAATGTCATGAATATATACTCATTTTAAAAGATCATTTTTCCTCAATTTTTTGTTTGTTTGTAAAGGTCTTAAGTGCTCCAGAAACATACTGAGAAGGGTCTAGGAGCCAATTTGGACTAGGAAGATGTATGGGTAATATATTTATTTCTTAAGCAAGAATTAATTAAACTATGATACATGAACCTGTTAGTAGTATGCACCCATAAAAATGATAAATATCAAAATTATAGAAGCATGAAAAATGCCTACAAAAGATATAAATAAAAAAATGCCACACAACTTTATGTAAACACTGATTACAACAATGTGAAATTTTATGTGTGTATAGAGAGATGTAAATAGTTATACTAAGGGGGATGAATCCTTATAAATATTTTTCTGTGCAACTGTTAAATATTTAACACAGTTTTAGTTTGTATGAAAGATTACTGATATAGGCCAGATGCATGCAAACACTGCGGCTCAAATTAATTGCAAACTAGACTAACAAGGAATCCAAAAATAGCATTCTGGGGCGTTTGGGATCAATTTGAAGGCTGGGGTAGGTGGCACAGGCCTCACGTGGGAACATTCAGCAAACAATGGAGAGATCTGCTTGGTGAGAAAAGGTGGGAAAAGGGGAGGGAACTTGGATAGAGCAAGAAGCTTCCAAACACTGGGCTGTCTACACACCTGGCAGATATCATCTGGTTGATTTCATTGGCCGTAACTAGTTTCCCTGCGCCTGTGTCAAACACTCCTGAAGGTTCTCTGGATGCCTCTGGGTGCTGTCCTCTCAACTTGAGAAACACTAATCTCACATTCACGTAAAACGTCAGTAACTGCCCATGGCCCTTAGAATGAAAATCACGCTTCATACCACCAGCCTGAAGTCCCCACATCATGGGGTCCCCATCACCCCAGAGGGGTCCCCACATCATGATCCCTCTGACTCATCTGATGTACCTGCTCCCCCTGGTTCATGCTCATTCAAGGTTTCCTCCTGCTTCAGGCCCTGACTTGTTTTGGCAGGTTTGATTTCACCTGGCTCTTCGTGGCTAGCTCTTTCTCCCTCAGCTCTCTGTCCAAATGTCATCTCTTCAGAGAGGTTTCACCAGATCCTTCCCTAAAGTGTGCCTTCACCCACATCCATCCACACCGATGTGAGGTGCCCAGGGCGCCACTGTGCTTACTCCCTTTACAAACTCAAAGCAGTACTTAGCTATGTGCTTGTTCATTTATTTATTTACATTTAGCTTCTCTTTCATGAGACTACATTCTATATAGGTAGGGATATTATCTGCTGTCAAGCATTTTATCTGCAGTTCCTAGCATAGTCTTTAGCATATAGTAGGTGTTCAAGAAATGTTTTGGAATTAATGACTTCCTGACTGGTATATTAAGTGAATGAAACATCTTGTCCCTTCTCTTCCATCTTATCAAGTATTTGTTAAAGACTATTATGCCTGGAGATACCACGAGCTTTCTGAAACCATAGAAACATACTTCTTTTATTTGTGAGTTATTTCAACTTGCTTTGGATAGCTGAAGGCCAGTTTAAGACAGGATGACAGGTCTGGGTCACACAGATATGTATTCAAAGCCTATGTTAGCTGTGTGATTTTGAGTTAGCTGCTAAAACATCATTTCGTCTCATTCACTGGAACATAATCGTTTAACAGTAAATACAACACATTATAATAAATGTTATTATTATATGATCACTATTATTCGTGGTATTACAGCTTCCATTTAAAAATGATCTCAGGTGGTGGATGACATAATCAGCCTAGGCTGGGTTACTTTTATTCCTATAACCACTTGGTGTGGATTACAGTCAAATTTTATTATAACAACAGTATCAAGTCCACTATAAAACTATCGAACTTTAAGCTCTATTTTTTTTTTTTAGATTTTATTTATTTATTCATGAGAGACACAGAGAGAGAGAGAGCGAGAGAGAGGCAGAGGGAGAAGCAGGCTCCCAAGCAGCAGGGAGCCTGATGCGGGACTCGATCCCAGGACTCTGGGATCATGACCTGAGCCGAAGGCAGACGCTTAACCATCTGAGCCACCCAGGCGCCCTAAGCTCTATTTAAGAGGGTTTTATTATGTGAATACCCAGAGAGCTTCTTAATAAATTGTCCCATAGCACAGTTCCCAGCAACAATATTGTAGAATGGTAGAAAATGGGAAACACAAATAAGTCAGACAACCCAATCTGGAATAAACCTAGGTGCATCTCAGTAAACAAGAAATCCCACAAACTTCATGATAGTACAACATCAGATTAATTGGCAAATAGGTCCCAACTGCTGCCCAGCCCATTCCCAGATAGGAAAGGTCAAATATTCTTTTATGGTGGGGTGGGAAAGGGGAAACGTGGAAGTCAGACTGAGGCCTGATCATTTCAGTTACCCTTGCAAGAATGCGATATCACCTCTTACATGAGTTTTTGTGATATCACTTATTAATGCATGGCAGGATATTACTGTACTATAATAAGAATGAATCACCTTTACCTCTCCCAAAGATATATCGCAGGTGAAGCAAAAACTAAGATCCTACCTTAAACCACATCCTTCTAAGAGAACCATCTAAAGCACTGGTGACTGAGCACCATTTCTGGTGTAGATGTTTGTGGTCTTTAGTCTGATCTTCTTAAGAAGTGCTCACTTTTATAGCTTTGGCGTGGGCATTTGAAATTGATTGCAACTGCTTTTTGTGAAGGTAGTATGGCAACCAGGACAGGCTTGATTATGCTGTGATAACAAACAGTCCCTAAACCATAGCGGTTTTACCCGAGAAGGTTGAGGGGCAGCTTTGTCTCTGTGGTCACTTTGAAGGGCAGGCTGACAGGGCAGCTGTCATGGAACACAGAAAAGAGAGAACGTGGTGAATTGTGCACTAGCTCTTACCTTTCTCATTTTGGTTTCCTTCTGTTTCATTGGCTAAGGCAAGAAGGGACACAGTCAAGCCTGACTGCAGGGTGGCAGGAAAGTAAAAATTTCCTGCAGAACGAGACACCAAATGATGGTAAATAGGAATTGAGTGGGAGTTTACATTCCTGGCTGCTGGGCTTGATTTGTGAAGGTACATGCATACACACACACACACACACACACACACACATGCATACACACACAAACATGCATGCATGCATAAGCGCACACACGTGTCCATACATACACATGTGCACACATACACACATGCCTACATCGTACAGTGTGCCTGTATGTGTGTATGAATCCAAGCCTGGAAATAATTCACTCACATTCCCATGGCCCAGGGGACCATTTTGGTGCTATATATTTTCTTCTTTTTGTATATCTCTATATTTTTAAATTTTCTACAATGAAAAAAATTTTGTTTTTTTTAAGATTTATTCATTTATTTTAGAGAGAGACAGAGAGAGCGCGGGGGGAGGGGCAGAGGGAGAGGGAGAGGCTCAAGCAAAGCTGAGTGTAAAGCCGGGCAAGGGGGCTTGATTGAATGTCCCTGAGATCACGACCCTGAGATCGTGACCTGAGCCAAAACCAAGTCAGTCGTCTAAATGAGCCACCCAGGTGCCCCTTATTTTGTTTTAAAACAACCGGGATGAGCCTGGGTGGCTCAGTCAGTTAAGTGTCTGCCTTTGGCTGGGGTCATGATCCCAGAGTCCCAGGATCGAGTCTTGCATGGGGCTCCCTGCTCAGCGGGGACTCTGCTTCACCCTCTGGCCTTCACCCCACTTGTGCTCTCTCTAGCTCTCTCTCTCAAATAAATAAATAAATACAATCTTTTAAAAAGATAAAACAACTGCTTAAATGTTTGAACACTAAATCTGATCGTTAGTTCCGTTATCCCGGGAAGTGAAACAGATGGGCCACGTGGGGGTCATCAGCGCCACTACTACCCAGGTGTATAAAGTCAGCTCCTCACGTGGTCAGCCATCTTTGAAATGGAGCCCTTTCCCCACGCAGGGCAATCAGTACTTATATTTGAGCTTGGTTTGAACCAGGTCTCTTAACATAGTTTAAGCCAGTTCTCTGGGGAGCTGCCACTAGTGTTTGCTCGGGTTTCAATGCTCCTGTAACACACCAGAGCAACCAAACAAGCGTAACGAGAAGGAGTAAATAGGACAACGGCAAAGTGCTCTCTGGAGAAAGATGCTCGCTTAAATGGAAAGTGGCTGCCACGTTACTCACTCTTATTGCAATCTTTAGATTGCCATCTCAAGGTCCTTCCTGAACTGTAAGTGGAATGAATTTTAGAAACGCAATTTACATTAACTACCTTTTACTTATCTATCGATGACAAACTGGGCTCTTGACAAATTTTCTCCCGTGTGATGCACTGTATGCTAATTGACTGGCTGGGTTAAAGCTCTCCAGTAAAGAAAGTATGTTTGTGACTGAAACTCAATCCTGGCTCATTTTCATAATGATATTTTATGATGATGCAGCTGGAGAGAAAAGGTCTGTGGCACTTAGAAGTTGAATAGGAAGTGCTAGAGATGCAATATGTTTCTGTCTTGTCACCTTGTATAGCATATGCACAGTATAACAATAAAAAAGTGAATTAAAGCTGATAAGAAACAAAATGAGGTAAAATGAGGCAAGGGGAAAATAAGTAAAAATATCATGTGGTGCCAGTATAAGGTTGGTCCACCACACACACATGCCTTGAAGTTCTGTACATCTGCTAAGCCACACCTGGGGCTCTAGGTATTTGGGCACCAATGGGAAAAGGGAAACAAACCCTTTTCATAACATAACAAAATATTTAAAATGATAACAAGTGTTTAGGAATCAAAATATTTCTGGTAGAGAAAACACTAAGAACAGTTCCTCGTGGGTTTTCTTAGACATTGTGATCATACAGAGGTTACAAGCGTGACCTGAGGGGTCAAGCTGCTTGGGTTTGAATCCAAGCTCTGAAATTGACCCTCTGTGCCATCTTGGGCAAGGCTGTACAAGCTCCTTTGGGCTCTTTTCCTCAACACTAATTGGGAATAACAGCGATCACTTCATAGGATCCTTCTGAGGCTTATCTTAGGTAGTCTGTGAAAGAATTCAACATTCTGTTTGTTCATAATTGTAGCTCAAATTTAGTGACTTTCTATCCTTGATGTAAGAAAAAAAGAATTTCACAATTATTTCCCCACTAATTGAAATAATATGTTTCAAAGTGCATAGATAGAAAGTGATAGAAAACATCAAGAATTGGGGCGCCTGGGTGGCTCAGTCATTAAGCGTCTGCCTTCGGCTCAGGTCATGGTCCCGGGGTCCTGGGATCGAGCCCTGCATCGGGCTCCCTGCTCCGTGGGAAGCCTGCTTCTCCTTCTCCCACTCCCCCTGCTTGTGTTCCCTCTCTCGCTGTGTCTCTCTCTGTCAAATAAATAAATAAAATCTTAAAAAAAGAAAACATCAAGAACTGCAGGGCTGTGGAGGATGGAGCACGGCACAGAGGTTGGGGAAAAAGGTTTTTGGGTGTAAATGGGGAGTGCATTTGGGAATACCTGGCACGGCGTTCCCCCTGGGTGTGTTACACTGGATTTTGCACAAAAACAGTTTCTTTAACCAAAGAAGTTTGGAAAAGTCTAGTTTAATAAATGGAAAGATTTTTCTTGACTTCTTGACTTCCCAGAGCTCTTTGTACCCTGTTGTGTGTTCTGAATTTCTGGAGGGGGGATAGAATATACAGCATTTGCCAAACTTGGTTGACTAAGGAATTCCTTCTTCACTGGACGGGACATCTTGTGGAATTTATGTCCCAAAAGACACACTTAGGAAATGCTGATTGAGGGAGGTGACAGAATTGCACTTCCTCTAAGTAACTGGTCATAAATATTGTCTCTATCAACTGAGTTTCTGAGTCTGAATTTAGAGTCTGAATGCAGCTGTGGTCTGACTCGAGTGAGACGTGTCATTTCTCAGCGTACTTGGAAGAAGAGATAGACATTCTCCTGAAAATATTGAAAGGACTGAGGAAGACGTGCATTGACTAATTTATATCATTTTAAACCATCAAACTGGTGTGTAAGTCACTTTGTCCCCCTGGGTGTTGGTTCTCTGGGATTTTTGTGGAGTCTTACAAAAACGTGGAGGTCCCATTCCTGCTTCTGAGTACTCCATACTACTGATGTGTATCATCTAAGTTTATACTGTTAATACATGCATATCCATGCTAATTATAAAAAGTCCCAAATTCCAAGGTATATAAAAGAAAAATGAGAAGGATCTCATTGGGCTTATAATTTCTCACCCCATTTCTTTAACTGAAAATATAGGTATGTAGTTAAAAAACATCATATATATATATTACACCTGGTGTATATATATATATATACACACCCACACCTGGTTTCTGTATCTTAAAAAATCCTGTGGATCTTTCTTTGTCTCTTTCTTTCTTTGGATCATAGACAAAAAGAGGACCAGTGTAAATATAAAATGTGAGTCATAAAGAGAAATTTTCATAGAGAGCTATGAATTTGAGAGAATTCTGGGTTGAGGATTTTGGGGCTCTTAGAGGAAATGGGGTCCACCTAGTTCTTATGCTGGGAAAAAGCATGAGACAGCAGAGTTTTAGGCCAGTTCTGGCAGTGAGGGGCACGGTGAACATTTTCTATGTGGCAAGTTCATTTCTTTTGCACCGAGGGTCATGATTTAAAACAAACACAGGTATAAATGACAAAATGGTGCCCACCAGAGCCACACTTAAGTTTTTGTTTCTTGTTTGTGAGCATGCTCACAATTTTTTGAAACACTGGAAGATTACAAACTTCCCTGTTCTCTGGAAATTAGTTAACATGTCAGTTAACTTTACACAGGAAACTAGAGACCAGGAATCTTCTGGGAAGCATCTTCCCTCTTCCTGGTCCAACGAGTTCCCTGAGATGCACAGGATATTTACAGACACCTTCCGAGTTCATGCTTTGGGGCAGTAATAAACTCAAATTTCGCCCGATTATTTCACCTGCTCCAAACATCAGGAGCTTTTGTCCTCCCTGATGCTGTGTGTGGCCAATCACATTTTCTGCCTTTCCAGCATCTCTCCGTAACTCACTGCCTGTCAGCCCTGATGAGCATCAATGAAGGCAAGGACTTGTGTGCAGCTTGTCATATTTGAAGAGGTGCATGATACTCTACGGTTACTGCAAAATGGGGAAACGGACGACTTTTGTGCATGCCTGCTAATTGGTGTGGAATCACATCACCTGCATTGCAGAGACGGGCGCAAATCAGACAGGCAAAGGGTCAGCCCTGTCTCTGCCCCACCAGGGCCCATCTGGCATTTCAGAGCTGCGACGGTTTTGCATTTAGCACCCCCCACCCCCGTCCCCCACTGCCTGTCCCACTCTAGAACCAAAACAAATTTTGCTTTAAATTACCTTAATCTTCAGGTCAAATTTCAGGGACTCCAATAACTGAACCCATATAATTACTGCAGATGACAAGATGCCTTCATCTTTCCAGTAGTCAATTCTAGGAGGAACTGTGCTGAACGGAGAGCTTATGATGAAGGTTAATTGTGACAAGGGAACAGCTTTGCTCACACTGAATCCTTTTCCAGTGGTATTTTGTTGTTATTTGGTGCCTTGATCCTCAGGCACTCAAGCCACTCATGTCTTAAACTTACAAGGAAAGAGGGTAAACAATTCATTTGGAAAGCAACCTCTCCCTTACACAGCCCTGTGAAATTTCCGCTTAGAACTCTTAGAAAAATGTGATTTCTTATTGAAAAGAAATGAAAAAAAAAATGGAGACAGTGGCCTCCAAGAGACAAACAAGTTGCACTCAGATCTTCAGAGCACCATCCCAGGAGCCTTTTCCACTGCCCCTTTCTACCTGGAACACACCCCCCTCCGCGTTCTGGGCTCCTTCCGGTGCCGCATGGTAACATTTGAAAATACTCCTCACCATCTCCACCCTATGGAAAGTCCCCTCTTTTATCCTCTCCCACAGCATTCTGTTCTGTTACTTTATAGCATGTGTCCCAATCTTTAATTATTTGTGTTTGCTAATTTTCTAATGGTTTATATATTTCCTTCACTAGAATTCAAGCTCCCCAAGGGGGCAGGGATTTTTGCCTCTCTTGTTACCACTGATTTATCATGCTACCTGCATGGGGGTGCTTGGCTAATTTAAGTAAAGAGGAAGAAAGGAGGAAAGGAAAGAAAGACAAGAGTGAAGAAAGGAGGAAGGGAGAGAGAAAAAAGTTGTAAGACAATGAGAGGGGAGGAAGTAGGAAGGAAGAGAAATTAACTTGATCACCAATAGGATATATATAGAAATCTGGTATACACACACACACACACACACACACACACACACACACACACACACACCCCACCTCTTTATCCATTCATCAGTCGATGGACGTTTGGGCTGTTTCCATAATTTGGCTATTGTAGTTAATGCTGCTATAAACATCGGGTGCATCTATCCCTTTGAATTAGTATTTTTGTATTGTTTGGGTAAATACTAGTAGTACAATTGCTGGGTCGTAGGTTAGCTCTATTTTTTTTTATTTTTTATATTATGGTCTTATGTTAATCACCATACATTACATCATTAATTTTTTATGTAGTGTTCCATGATCCATTCACTATGTGCCCTCTTTAATACCCATCACCAGGCTAATCCATCCCCCCACCCCCTCCCCTCTAGAACCCTCAGTTTGTTTTTCAGAGTCCATAGTCTCTCATGGTTCGTCTCCCCCTCTGACTTCCCCCCTTTCATTTTTCCCTTTCTGCTATCTTTTTTTTTTTTTTAACATATAATGTATTATTTGTTTCAGAGGTACAGGTCTGTGATTCAACAGTCTTACACAATTCACAGCGCTCACCATAGCACATACCCTCCCCAATGTCAATCACTCGGCCACCCTATCCTTCCCACCCCCCACCACTCCAGCAACCCTCATATTATCTCACTGATATAAGGAATTCTTAATCTCAGGGTAACTCTATTTTTAACTTTTTGGCAAACATCCACACTGTTTTCCAGAGTGGCTGTATCAGTTTACATTCCCACCAACAGTGCATTAGGGTTTCCCTTTCTCCACATCCTTGCCCACACCTGTTGTTTTTTGTATTGTTGCTTTTAGCCATTCTGACAGGTGTGAAGTGATATCTCATTGTAGTTTTGATTTGTATTTCTCTGATGATGATGATGTTGAACACGTTTTCATGTGGTTAGCCATCCGTATGTCTTCTTTGGAAAAATGTCTGTTCATGTCTTCTGCCCATTTCTTGATTGGATTATTAATTTTGGAGGTTTTGAGTTTTATAAGTTCTTTATATATTTTGGATAATAACCCTTTATCAGATAATATTATTTACTCAACCGTAAAAAAGAAAATTTGATAAAAAAAAGAATGAAATCTTGCAATTTGCAATGACATGGATAAGGCTAGAGAATATTATGTTAAGTGCAATAAGTTAATCAGAGAAAGACAAATACCATATGATTTCACTCATGTGGAATTTAAGAAACAAAACAAGTTAGCATAGGGGGAAAAAGAGAGAGAGAGACAAACCAAGAAACAGACTTTTAACTAGAGACAAACTGATGGTTACCAAAGGGGAGGTGGTTGGGGGCATGGGTTAAACAGTGATGGGGATTAAGGAAAGCACTTGTTGTTACGAGCACTGGGTGATATATGAAAATGTTGAATCATTATATTGTACACCTGAAACTAATGTTACACTGTATGTTAACTAACTGGAATTGAAATAAAAACTTTTAAAAAGGATATGTGATAGAAATCCACAAGAGGAGATTTATTATAAGAATTGGCTTGCACTTTTATATGTTGTAGAGACTGAGAAGTTCCACAATTTGCCCTGCATAACATGGAGAACCAGAAATGCTAGTAATATAATTCAGTCCATGTCCAAAGGCCCAAGAACCAGGGGAGTTGGTGGTGTAGTCCCAGTCCCAGTCTGAAGGTCCAAGAACCGGGAGCACCAATGTCCCAGGACAGAAGATAGATGCTCCGTCTTAAGCAAAAAGAGCAAATTTACCTCCCTTTACCTTTTTATTCTATTCAATCCTTCAACAGATTAGATGATGCCCACCCTGCTCTGATGAGGGCAATCTTCTTTACTCAGTTTACCAATTCAAATGCTAATCTCTTCCTGAAACACCCTCACATACACACACAGAAATCATGTTTACCATCTCTCTGGGCATCACTTGGCCCAGTCAGGTTGACACATCAAATTAGCCATCAAACCTGGTGTGAATAAAATCTCAGGTCCACTTCTCTACTTCTGCTATGGGCAGACCTCTCTGCTGTCTTTGACCTGAATGCTCTTAGTCCGGTTTTGGATTATGGGATTAATGGCAACTGTTCATGCTGTCAAGCTTGTGAGTGGAAAGTTTCTGAGCTTCCTTTTTATTGTTCATGCATTTGTCACCTCTTATATATAAGAGGAAAAAAAGTCAGCTGTGGGACTCAGGGTTGGAGCATTCGGCATGGGGGTCTTGGCAGGCAGTCGTGTGTTCACTGGGGGCATGGAGAGGGACAAGGGAAAAGCAGGCCCCTCTTTCCAAGCAGCAGATTCTGACTTCTGTTCTAAGTTCACTGCCGACACCCCTTTTGCTGCCTGACCCCTGTGTCAGGTTGGCTGCCAGTTTTAAACACCAGCTTAATTAATTTAGTCAGAGATTTACAAGAAGAAAAATGAAAGAGAACTAAGCCAAGTGCTTAACTTTAATTCAAAATGAATTACCCGATTTCTTTTAAGGAAAAGCTCCTTAAGCGTTACAGAAGCACTGGCAACTCTTTTCAAAGATACAGCTTAACGTGTGGTTATTTCCATGTGACTTTCAGAAGCTGCTGTTCCTCCAGTATGAACCTGAAAAGTTTGCATGAGGACTTTCTGTTTTGTGTTGTTTTGTAACTGCTGTGGAGATGGGAAGTAGGTGCTTCGGGGAAATACTAAAACCCCTTCTCGGACAAAATATTACT
Source organism: Callorhinus ursinus (assembly GCF_003265705.2). NCBI lineage: Eukaryota > Metazoa > Chordata > Mammalia > Carnivora > Otariidae > Callorhinus > Callorhinus ursinus. Next base: position 15,371,602 of record NW_027397082.1, on the reverse strand, counting down.
TTAAGGATGATGCAGTGTATTATGATTTCTGTGTTTGAGATGCTAGAAAGCATTGAGATTAGAACCCATCATAGTCACCTGAAGGGCCGGTCTGAAAGGTACTGACAAGGTTACTTTGAGATGTTCTGGAGATGCTTTGCTGTGTGCGGTGCGTAAGACTCACTTGAGGAACTTATTAAAATGTAGATCACTGGGTCCCAACCTGAGGATTTAATCTAGTATGTAAGGAATAAAGCTTAGGAATTTTTATTTTTCAGTATCTCAGGTTACTGTGATATGATGTCGTTTAGAACACTGATTTGGGGGATTGGAAAAAAGACAAGACAATATGACAGAATCTCCATTGTGTATAAATCAAATAAGTGAATCACTACAATTGTCTTTTAAATAGTCCCCAGTTAGTCAAGTGCTCAATCAGTTGGATCTGTTCTCCTTCTACTTAAGACCCTACAAGGCTCCCTGAATCTTTCAAGTTCCCTTTCAAATGTCTTTGCTCAACATTCAAGACTCCTCATAATCCAGAACAATACCGTGGGGAAAGAGCTTGTTAAAAATGTAGATTACTGGGCCCACCGAATCAGATTTCCTGGACCCCGCCAGGATTTGATCCCTTAGTTAATTCCCAGGGTGATGTTGATGGGTAGCAACATTTGAGACCTTCTAGTTGAGATTTTCTCCAGCCTGTTTCCCACCACTGATTGTATTCTCTCTGGCAGCCGCATGAACCTGCTTAAAATTCCTTCAGTATGCCAGGTTTTCCAAGTGTTCTGGGATGTCCCACCATATCTCCCAACGAGGTAACACTTCATGTCTCTGTCAAACTTAGCTGAGGTCCCTTATCTTCTTTGTCTCCCCTGGCCTAAAAGCCCTGCATCTATCTGCTCTGTACTCTCATAGCATTCTCTTCACGTCTTCAGCTAGAACTTAACTTACTGAATATACGTTGTCAACTTACTTAAAAGGACCAGTTGATACAATCATTGGGAGAAAGGTTGAGGAGCCTCACATGTGGGTACCTCAAGAAGAACTAAGTATGAATAGAATAGAGGTCAGAATGAGGATCAGGGAGTCAAGGTCTGGAGGGAGATTTTACCCAAATGTAGGGGCTAAGGATGCCGATTTGCCTTATGGTTCTTAGTTTTAGCTTTGAGAATGTCACCTGAAGATTAGCCTTATCTGTGCTGCCTTTGCTCACATAGTATTTCATGTGAACCTTATGATTCTCTGCCCCCATGGACAGAAATCAGTGACAATGATCTATCATTCTATAATGTTTCCTTTTCCTCTTTCCTTGAGGTAACTCAGCTCCATGACTTACAGCCTGCTTTTTCTATAGAATGTTAGTAATATGTCAGACAATGAGGATTTCAGTTTGTTTATTCTATAAAGAAAACAAATGTCTTGATACAGAAAAAAACAAGAGGGAGATTGAGAGAGAGAAGAATGGGAAAGGCAGAGATAAAAACAATGAGAAAAAGATAAGTTCGATAGACTCTTGGCATATTTATTTCAAGCGTGTTTATTTCTTAAAGAAAATTGAATTAGAGGCAGATGCCTCATATTCACTTTTCCTTCAGAAGCCTGAAGTTTTGAGAAGCTTTGAGTTGGATAGAAGAGTTTTTGAAGAGAGAAAAGAGAAATATATAGTAGACAGGGTAGAGTGAATTAACAAGTAAATCCACAATTTAAAGGTGGATGGCTTCACATTTTCTAATTGCTTGTGTAAAAGTCAAAAGCTTCGTATGATCTAAAGGGAAATCTAAAGATTTTCCTAATTGGTTTTGTAGCCAACTGGTGCCCTTCTGCATCTTTGGGAATAAGCTCACCTTATAAGCTCACCAGGTCAGAGCTCTTTTGTCAGACCCTTGAGCTCCTGTATATCATTGCTTCTTTCTTGTCAGCAGGAACCCCTCGCCAGGCTGTCTCAATTCAAGATCTCCCTCAGACCCAGGATTCAATCCACTTACTGATCACACCATTTCAGGTGGCATTTTGTGGCCTTACCATGGCCTTTGGGTTAAATTAGATCTGGTGAAACTGAGATTTTTGTAGGTCAGAAACATGGAATTTCATCATTTCAGAAGACAAAGAAAAAAAAAAACAAAACCATGAGATAACTAACCTCAAGCAAATGATCCTTGAACTTCTATAATGTTGGAAGACCAGCTGGCGTGTAGGATAGATGTCTAGTAAATCATTGGTTAATATTATTCCTTTTCCAGCCTTCCAGATCTTGATTCTATTCTGTCATACCTCTGTTTATCTAGGGCAGAAAACTGGAAATGATTTTGAACATTCTTCCAGTCTATCCAATTTGTCCTTCAGTTTTGTCCCTTTGAGTTCCTGCATAGCTCTTCAGGTCAGGTCCCTTCCCTATTGCTGTTCTTCTTCCCTGTATGACTTCACTGAGCTCACTGCAGCAGCCTTCAGACAGCTCTCCCTGCCCTCCCTTCCCCTACCTCTGGGTTCATTCTTCCTATTGTTCCTAGACTTACATTTACAAATGTATGCATAGAGTTATGTTATAGCTTTTAATGGTTTCCCTCTCTTTCCTCCTGTTCCTTCCTCTTCATCCCCAGGACTTCTAACAGATCCTAGGCTGTGTTAGGCAGTCTTGCCTGCAGTATTTTCTTCATGCTTTTATGATTATTTACAACACGCCCTCATCAGTTTTTACTTGCCCAACCCCTAAGCATTCTGCAAGATTTAGCTCCTCCAGGAATCCTTCAGGTAATGCCTCCTCTGATTTGCCTACATCTGTGCTCCAAGAACACCCAGAGTATAAGGATATTCAGTAATTATCACACCAAGTTAGAACTGTGTTTTGTTGTATTGTGTTTGGTTTGGTTTGGTTTGGTCTGTTTCCTTTGCTAGCTACAAGTTCCTTACAGATGAGTCTTTCCCTCGGCATGGCCAGTGACTAATATAATGACTGGTTCATTTGCAGAGCATTGCCTAGAATCCTTTCAAGAATCACATAGGCATAATTGTATGTGATTCTGGTATGTCTGATCTTGGACCTTTTAAATCTAGTGATGGGCATAAAACCAGGCCACGTTAATCAGAAGCCTGCCCCAAATTCTTTTGAGTTTTGGGAAAGATGTTCTCTTCTTCTAGAGTCCAAAGCTCTAAGAACACCAGAGCTGAACATCTTGGGTTTATTTTCCTTCTCTGAATGGAAAAAACTATCTTTAATAAGACACTGAGGCCAATGCTCCCAAACAAGCAGAGCCTGCAGTCACATGGAGAAATGGAATTGAGAGAGAGAGAGAGAGAGAAAAGATTATTTTGTCCCTCTCTCCAATACCCTGGATGCAGCTATATATGAGATTATTCCATACTGTGAATTTCAGTTATGTGATCAAGTAAATAACTAGAAATACTGTCACTTGAAAACAAAAGAAATGAGGTGGTCAATTAATGCTTATTGAATGGAGAAGTAAAAAAAAAGTTTTTCACAAGATGAATGAAGGGGAATGAGTTATGGATGAGGGAATCAGAGGTATATGGCAGTGAATTAAGAGAATACATACTGTAGGATAGCTTCTGTTTTTTTGAAGATTTTATTTATTTGAGAGAGAGAGAGAGCACAAGCAGGGGGAGGGAGAGAAAGTGAAGGAGAAGCAGGCTCCCTGCTGAGCAGGGAATCTGATGCAGGGACTCGATCCCAGGACCCTGGGGTCATGACCTGAGCCGAAGGCAGATGCTTAACCGACTGAGAGCCGCCCAGGCGCCCCAACTTACCTTAGAATAGCTTCTAATACAGGCAGAGGATGGCGAATACACAGAAGGAAAAAAACATGTATAAATTAGTGGATTATGGACTGAGGACTACTGTTGAAGAGACCCAGAGCAATCTGAGTGGCATGAGGTTTTAGGCATAACTATACTGCTTATAGACTGATGGGTCAATTTCTCTGAAAGGAGGGAAATCAGGATTTAACATCATAAAATAGATTTTGTTAATTTATTTTACAGTTCCATTTCTAACTGAGGGTTAAATTTTCAGCATCTCTGTGGAATTGTATCCTGACAGATATATATTCCCAGTTGTGCTTTTGGTCAAAGAACAAAATGAAGAAACCTACCAGGAATGGGTTCAGAATACAGTGAGCCTGACCAGGTCCCATTTGTCATGGTGAGTGAAATGTTGTAAACAGACATTACACTCAGAAGCTAACTTCAGCTTCTGACCCTCTGTGACTGCAAACAGCCAAAGGAAGTCCACAGCCAGAATGAAAGGGGACAGCAGCAGACATGGGGACTGTGTCCCCTGTCTGCCCTTCACATGGCAATTCTGGGAATTCACATCCCTTTCCTGACTCTGTCAGCTTACACTTTGCATACACAGAGGATAGGAAAACCCATTTCCCCTCTTAATAAGGGTGATAATAAATAATGAAAATGAGTTGTTTCTAGGCAGGTACCTAGTCTGTGTGTGGATGTCAGTTTCTGTCTTAAGACTAGGAGGATATGAAACATGCTTACAGATCACACAGGGGTGCACATACTTAAACCATGATTCATTTGGTTAAAAAGCTAGTTATAAGAATGGCAGAAATAAATACATTTTCTACTAAGAACTAGTAAACCAGGAGGGAGAAACTGAGGAACAAAACAAGTGAAAATTCCAGAGGTAAATAGCCAATTATTTTATTTTTTTATTAAGGATTTTTATTTACTTATTTGACAGAGAGAGAGAGAGACAGCACACAAGCTGGGAGAGGGACAGAAGGTGAGAGAGAAACAGACTCCCTGCTGAGGAGGGAGCCAGACAGGAGGCTGGATACCAGGACCCTGGGATCATGACCTGAGCCAAAGACAGTTGCTTTACCCACTGAGCCACCCAGGTGCCCCTATTTCACTTTTTGAGATCATAAATTGTTAACCACTTATCATCAGTTTCCAACAGATAGTAAGGAATGTAAACATTTATTTAAAAAGAAAGTAATATATTTTTTTCTAACATGATCACCCGAGGAAGAAGATAGAAAACAGGTTTGAGTTAAAAAAATAAGGTATGCGTGGAACAAAGGAACAGTCTTGAAGTTTGTCAAAGTTTGAAGTGACAGAGGTCAGATACTACTCAATAACTGAAACTGGTCTAATGTTGCCCCATTTCCTTCTAGGGGGAAAGCAAGCCAAGAGCAACAACAACTACTTCAACTAACAAAGTAAAAATGAATGAGATTTTAGCATAGAAAAAGAACAGAATGTTGTTAAAATTTATTTTAACATATTTTAACTTTTCCCTGAATTTAAAATGTCCATAAATGTTTAATTATTTTTTTCACACTTCCAAAGGAGTAAAGCAAAGTATTTTCCCATTCTGTAAAATTTTCTAAAGAGTGCACAGCTGTGGAGATAGAGTTCTCTTTCCTTAGGGCGGCCATCTCATCTTTTAGAATTTTTAGGATCTTAGTGCTAAAGACTTGTTTCATTATAATAAGCATCAGTGGGCATAAATGGTTTCATGCAGTTGGCCATTGTCCAAATGATAGAATTACAATGTTGATAATTGTTTTGTAAAGCAAGGGCAGTGGTGGTGGTGTGCTGTGATGTTAGAAGTCCCCTACCATTATCCAAGCAGCATCAACTCAGATCTTTACAAATTTTTTTCTATAATGAGGTACAAACCATATTGGTTTCTAGCTTAAAAAAAAATCTTTTTATTTTGCGTAACTTTGCTACCTTCTTTAGGGAGCTCAGGTTTGGAAATTTACTCCTAAGCTTAGAGGGAAAGCTCTTGGATATTTTAATTTAAGAGATCTCAGTGCTTGGGAAGCTCTGCTGTCTTGGCAATGCCTTATCTTTAGTAAAACTTCACTTCCCCTAAGAAGTGGCTGTGCCTCTAAATGAGACATTAGACCCAGCCTTTTAAAAAATGTCGCAGTATGCATATCATTCCTCATACATTGGTCTCTCCTATCTCCAACGTCTAAACCCCACCCATCTGACCTTATTATCCATTATTTTCCCATGTGAAGATTTGTTTCTATTCACTGTCTCATTAACATGTTCAAGTCCCCTCCACCCTTGCTATCATTTCCTGCCCTGGAACATCCTTTACCTATCTAATTCCTATACCTATAATTTAATCCTCCATTAATGACTTTCCAAACTGCCTAAGTCAATGGTGACTGTTAACTCCCATCATGGAAATCCTTAGCATATAATTATTTTTTTTATAATAATGTGTTTAAGTGTCCATGAATTTATCATTAGAAACTCAAGAGCAGGGGCCAAGCCATGGAGATCTTTCATGTCTCCCAAAGAGTTGTGTGTTAGGCAAATACTAAAACAATCAGGAAATATTTAAAAGCTTTGGGTGTTTAGTATACTTGTGTGGGATGTGTGTGTGGGGGGGAGCATAAATTCTCTCTGCAACCTTAAATATTTTAAGTCATTGACAGCTCTGAGTGACAGCTAGAAGTATCACAGAGAACACTTGCCAGATGTAAGAGCTGAATTACATTACTTTGTTGGATATAGTTACAAGGCACAGGATAGTCATTAGAAATCACTGCAATGTGTAATTTCTGTTTGTGCATACATGTAAGTATACATTGTCTAGCACTGTGGATAGTTTGCATCCTGCCTTTCTTCCACTGGTATGTGTACTTTGCTCTCTAGGAAGCCTGGAGGACAAAATATTACCACTAATTTGCTAACATTATTGTGATTTATGTTACAATACAGAGTGAGAACCACCCTAAGAGCATTAAAAATTTCATCATATATACAATAGGTGTTCTAGTAACAAGAGGTGCTCAAGTTTAAATGGCCAGAGCCATAACCTGAAGGCAATGCCTTACCAATGGCCTATCTCTGATATGGACAGAGGCTCTCCTTCACCACATAAATGGCCACTTCCATATCCAAAACTTCTTAATTTGCTATCATTTCAACCCAATGGGGGCTAAGTAGCTGGGTTTACCCTTCAAAAGTCACTATTTGTCATTTTGAAATGCTGTTGACTGTATGAATAATCAATAAATATACCTTAATAATTAATTTGCATCTGTTTAACATAAAATTATGCCATTAAACCTAAATTAAATGTCTAGCCCAGGATCTTAAGGGAGCTTATTACCACCACCCCCATGCAAAATCCCCTTTCAATTAGAACTCTTTGCAGCAATAATTGTAATAATAATTGCACCCAACCCACTTACATTTCTCTCTTATCATCCCAATCATGTCCGTCATCTTGGCACTGTAGGAAATCTTTGTTTTGGCAGGATATTAGTGAAGCGTGTTGTAGTTAACACTAATTAATTCATGTTGGTCTCTTCACAATCTAATGAAACAAAATTAAACCTGTACTTTGTTCATTTGGTTCACATTTTCCAAATAAGACACCTAATGGAGACTTTGTTAAGGGCATGTCAACTCTACATAGCTAGTCTCTTTGTGATTTCTTTTAGCTTTCCAAAGGGAAAACCCTGAATATGTCAATTATAATGATAATGATTATATAACAAAAAAGGCATGAGTTGCCATAGAGTGGCTGAAGTTTTTTCAAAACTGAAACGGATTTTTAGCTATGAATTTACAAACAGGCAGCAGTCTCTCCTCATAATTGACATTTAAGAATGAAATTAAAGAGCTAAAACTGTCCAAGTCTTCCTTGCTTATATAACATAGGAAGACTTAGATCTGCACTTCCAAAATAGTTTTGGAAATTCAATAATTATTCAGGTAATTAAACTTTTAAAAATATTTTTGGCTTTTTTTATGAGAATCTACAAAATTAATACCCTTTTGGACATCATGGAGGTGAGATTTTCCATATTCATTTTTTCATTTGCTTGATTTTTCATTTTTATTTAGTTAATGAAGAACTTCCTTAGAAATAGCAATAGTAAAGTTGGTTATAATTTCAGATATTTACATATTCAATCCTGCAAAATACAGTCAAAGGACAATTTAAAGAAGATTTATTTATTTTTCCTGGTTTATTCTCAGCAAGCATAATCATATATATACTTTGGAAACTGTGATATTGGTCAAATCACTTTCTGGCTATATTTTTTTTTCTCTTAAAAAGTGAGCATGGTGGTCCATATAATCTCTCAATACTAAAAATTCAAAAGTATGTGATTCAAAATGCAGCCAAATAATAAGCAGCCAAAAACTTATTCAGAGGAAAATTCATAGTCCTATAATTTTAGCTCTTGATTCTAAAAAAAAGTAGTAATGGTTAATATGTTACTATATACTATGCATTATATAACTGTTTTACAGACAGAATCTCCTTTAGAAAAGGAGACTATAGCTGCCTTCTTGGCTAAACGAGAAGCCCAAGCACTATGCCAAGATAGTGAATCAAGAAGAAAGAAAGGTGAAAATGGACTGGCATCTGAGCTAATAGGAAAATACCCAAACCCAACCAAATCTTGCACATTTTGAGGCCTTGCCCCTAGACAAGTACAAAAATACATATAAGACAATCTCTGCCATCAAAAGGCTTTAGAAAGTAGCAGTGATGGTGTTTAATCATTGGCGGTTTTCTAGGAATAAAGATATATAAGCTTTGTGTTGTGTAGAGAGCTCAGAGTATTACTTGGGTATAACCTATCACCAGCAACCCAGCACAGTTCTCTGAATTCTCTATAGTGAGCCCTCTATTTTGTTTAATGTCATGACATTGTTCTCCTCCCACAATTAAAATAGAAAACCACAAAGTTCTTTTCATGTCCTCCTTCCCTAGTCTTGCACATTCCATCAAGTCATCGAGGGCTTTTGTTTGTACAGAACAATCATAATTCTTGACTTCTCTGTTTTGATCTCAAAACTTTCCTGCAAATAGATGGTCATTATTGCTATTGTCATTTAACTGCTGATAATTTTAAAAAGGCTCTAAAATATGAACTGGTTTGTGTCATATCACATGTGATAGTATTAGATCAGAAATTGGGACCCAGCCTGAAAACTCATTATGCAGGGACTGAACAAATATTTATGCCTCGAACTTCTCCCATCAGCTAACCTGCAATCCCTCACCTTCCCAGGACTCTGTTTAGATCTTCAGGCCCCTCAAGTACAGGGAAGGGTATGCAGCCATTTGTAATTCAAAACAAAAATAAACCATAAAATAAACAAATAAAAAAAATGTAGACTTAAGCTTCTCCAGGACAATTTTGACATTTGAAAGTATTAATTATCATAATATTTCCATTTTTTCCTCAATTATTTGGTATTCCTGTTTTACTGGTGTTGTAAGTACAGGCTAATCTTCCTATCAATTAATCTATTAATCATACCATTACCTTTACATATGGTCCCTTTGGATGAGGGGAAAAAAGTTATATATGTATGTATCACATATGAATATATAACCATATTTATATTATAAATGTAAGAATAGTTTCCACATGTGTTACATAGTTTATATACATGTTATATAGTTTCTATAGTTAATAGTTTCTACTCCTGTTAGTTTCTGTCTTTCTGTCTCTTCCACTGTCTTTCTCTTTTCTCACTCTCTGCCCCCCTTCTTCCTTCTCTCCCTCTCTCTCTCTTTCTATTGCACACACACACACACACACACATTCATACAAACACAAAAGTGGCATGCAATTTGTCCAATATGTTTTACCAAATTCTCAGATGGCATTTTAAAGCCACAGAATTCCTTTTTCATCCCTCATGTTATACATATCATGTATGCTAAGAAAGAGTTGTAAATCTCTGGAGAAGGAAGCCTGAGGTAGCTGGGCTTTCCTAGGCAGAAAAGTTCCCTTTGAGGCTGGTCTAATTCAATATTTACACTGTACACTCTAGAAGGCCTTTCTTTTCATTTAAAGACAGAAAAGGTTTGGAGATTCCAGTCTCAGTTGCTTTATCAACTAACAGCTGTTAATTTCCAGAAAGAAGATAATAGCTAGTTTCCAAGATTTAGCAACTCTTCACTGAATGCCTTGGGTGTCCAGCACTTGCTGAGCACTTTGATAGATGGGTGAGATAGGCAAGGGCTCTCTTATTCATTCACAGGAATTACAGTCCAGGCATGGAAACCAGTTTTCAACAAAATGAAAACAACAGTAGGAAAAAGCAATGAAAAAGAAGTAATCAAATGCTAAATTTTAATTATTTAGATTATTTTTTTGTGGTATGAGTTCAGAGAGAGAAGATGCTAAGGATTATAACAATCAAGGAAACCTTCCAGAAGGACTTTGCCAAAGGCAGCCATACTCACTCCTGTTCCTATATGGTACATTGCCATTGCAACCAATCAACTATTTTTAAGTACAGTTAATGCAAGTATCTATTTATATAAGATACTGTGCACACTTGATTTGATTACCATCATTGCAGAATCAGTATTGCCTTGTCTCATAAAGCAGACAGCAATATAACTATACATTTATACCAGGCCATCAAATAGGAGCCTCTAGAAACATGGACTCTAGGCCTGGTGATGCTCCTTGACCCATAAAGGACCACATATATGGCCAGCAGGGGTCCCACTTCCCTGATGAAGAACTAGTTTCTCAACCACTGCTCAAATCTTCATATATTTGCCGGACCAGAAAAAAAAAAATGAGAAAGACCAGGCTGGTTGCACCTTGTAGAGTGAACTCAGTCTTCCCCAAGGTCTCTGGTAGCCTGATTGCTTAAGTAGGTGATGGAACAGGAGTCTAAAAACCCACTGCACAGATAAACTGATTTAAGATTCTATTCTCCTAGTGGCCCTAACTTTACCTATCCATTGGAACCGATTTCAGGCATGAAGAGAGGAAGTGACATGGGCAATCCTTCCATCTTCACATAGATACAGAGTTATTCCTGGGAACCAAAGCAAAAGGGTGTAGCAGGTTGTGGTGCTGACCAAATCATCCAGGACCTGCATTCCTAGCTGCCAAGTGGTTTTCTTTTTCACTGTGTTAATCAAACTAGATGGACAACTCATTGCCTGAGAGCTTATTAGAAATATTAGAAATGCAGAAACTTAGGTCCTACCCAGCTTCTGCTGAAACAGAATCTGTGTTTAATAAGTTCTCAAGGAATTTGTATGCATGGTAAGGTTTCAGAAGCCCTGCAGTAATGAACATCTAAACCAGGCCTTCATGAGCTAGTGGGGAATACAAACAAGAAAATGAGCTATAAGAATGGTCATAATGGTGGCCGACATTTATTGAGTAATGATTAATTATCAGATGCTTCCCCAAGTGTTAATGTGTGTTCATGATGTTAACTCATCTAGTCCTCATGATGAACTAGCACTATAGTACTACTGACCTCATTGTGCAAGTGAAGAAACTGAGACACAGCAATTGTATTTGAGCCGAAGTTGCACTTAGCACATGATAATGTTGAGATTTGAACTGAGGATCATTGAGCTCCAGAGCTACCCCCTTCAAATACTACATTCTACTGATCATTTCTAAAAGTAGGCAGTCAGGTTTCCATTTGAGAACACTGAAGGAACGAATGACTCATAACTCAAGCTTTCCAGAACCATGATGAGTAAACTGAGATACAAGAATGAGGAGGAATTAGCCAAGTCAGTGGTATCCATTCAACAGGAACCATGCCTTCCTTTTGCTCTACTGACTCAGCTTGGCCAGTTCCATAGTGTGCCCCTTAGCTACACAGACAGTAGCTACACAGTCGTTGGCCGCTTCTTTTTTATCCTCTCTGCTTGCCTTACACTTGTAAACAGGACAGCCCTTCTCTGGATCCGTCCCTCTCTTCCTCCATCTGTCTCCTCACAGATGCTTGCTTCCCTCATTAGGACAATGATTTAAATCTCTTAAACATGTTTGGTCTATTATCTATAAGCTTTCAGCTATCCCTGCCATATTTTAGCCATTGAATAAAATAACACTTTTGACTTAAATTGTTATCCAACGAGGTACGTCTCTGAACAATGATCAGTGAAATGTATGTACCATCCACTCAGATTAACATGCTTTCCTTCTGAAATCTGCCTCTTTTTTTAAAAAATTTTTTTATTGTTATGTTAGTCACCATACATTACATCATTAGTTTTTGATGTAGTGTTCCATGATTCATTGTTTGTGCATAACACCCAGTGCTCCATGCAGAACATGCCCTCTTTAATACCCATCACCAGGCTCACCCATCCTCCCACCTCCCTCCCCTCTAGAACCCTCAGTTTGTTTTTCAGAGTCCATCGTCTCTCATGGTTCGTCTCCCCCTCCGATTTCCCCCCCTTCATTCTTCCCCTCCTGCTATCTTCTTGTGCTATGGTGAGCGCTGTGAATCGTGCAAGACTGTTGAATCACAGATCTGTACCTCTGAAACAAATAATACAATATATGTTGAAATCTGCCTCTGTTTTGGAGTAATCTATAGCTCGTTAAAAGGGAATAAACACATTCTATGTTAGCAATCCTTGAAGGAGGGTCTGGAATTGAGGGAGTTGCAAAAGAGCTGTTTGCAGGGGTCAGGGTATGGGTCAGTCTGGCTCACAGTCCCCCCCCCATCCCCTTATGCTCTGGCCTTCCCTTTGACAAGCCCAGCTTGCCTCTGTCTCTTCTGGTTACAGCTGTTGAACTTGATCTTGCCTTAGAAATGAGTGATTTCTGTAAGCATGTGAGAATGACCCTTGAGATAATTTAGTTAATTTGGAAGAAACTCATCTCTCTCAGTTTACTTTATCTCCCTGGATCAGAGGAATTCTAACACATGGTCACCCAATCCCTGCATTTCTCTTTCAACATGTTAAACTGGGTGTCAGGTTCTTTAGAACTCAGGAATAGAAGTATGAGGAATAATGCCATGCCAGGCGCCTAATAAATGCTGGGATTATACTCATTCTCAGAGTCCAAAACCATAGAGTCAACCCTTCACTGTTGGTGCCAGTCTCTAAAAGAACAGACTGTCTCCAACTGATTTCTTTTGGGATTTGGACTTTAATATATTAATATATTTCACTGTCATTATGGCTATTAGTTCACATTCTGAATAAACTTTATTTTCCCAGAACATAGACCTATATCCAGGCTGCAGATCCTAGTAGGAGTAGGGCAACTAACCAGATAATAAAGAATGGTAAATCACTTCATATCAGTGGGGAACTAATAAATATTGATTATCAAATTATAAATACACATAATAATAGGGAGACCTCTAATTCACAACATATTCCAGATTTTTGGAAGTTGAAAATAAACATAAAGCCACAAAAGAACCAAAAGAAAATATAGATCAGTGTTTATCTGATCTCTGGGTGGGGAAAGTCTTTGTAGTAATGTATAAGGGGAGGTGCTAGAAGGTAGAATCCAAGAATAAGAGGTCTAGCCTCAGACACACCTTGTTCAAAAAGCCAGATCTGCCTCTTTTTAACTGTACATTTAGATTGTTTAATCCTTCTAAACCTTAGTTTCTGCACTACTAATATTTTATGTAGTTTTTAAGAATAAAAGAGATAGGGAGGCCTCGGTGGCTCAGTCAGTTAAGTGTCTGCCTTCAGCTCAGGTCATGATCCCAGAGTCCTGGGATCAAGTCCAGCATTGGGCTCCTTGCTCAGGGACGAGCCTGCTTCTCCCTCTGCCTGACGCTCCTCCTGCTTGTGCTCTTTCTCGCTCTCTCTCTCTCTGACAAATAATAAAATCTTAGAAAAAAAAGAGTAAAGGAGAGCATATTGTAAACTGGTACCATGGCTCACATATAGTAAATATTAATAAATATTGCTATCTTCATCACACTTCGTAAAATGATGACAAGTCAGGATATCTAAAATTGCTATGAATAAAATCGAAAAGCAAATGCTAACAAGGGAAAAATCACTGTCTGCATGATAGGCAAACAGTTAATATCTTTAACCTCCAATATCTCTTACAAACACGCAAGAGAAATATCCTCTGATTAAAAATGAGCATAGAACATCATAGACAATTCATAAATAAATCACAAACCAAAGCCTGCATAGGTTAGCCAATACTTAAACTTAAATCTAGTCAGCCATACAGGTAATTAGACAAATACAAATTCTAAAATAACATTTCACCAATAAATTTGAAAAAAAAAAAGTCCTGTTTGGGATATGAGGAAGGAAGCAATCTTAAAATGGGTGGGAAGGACTACAGGATTATTCTTTTCCAGAGCAATTTGCCAAGACATGACAAAATCCTTAGAAGTGTTCATACCCTTTAACCCTGCAATGCTCCATCTAGAAATTAATCATAAATCAACAGAGATATGTTTAAATGCTTTTAGATGTTTATGTAAGCATTATTCTCCATTATGAAAATGAGGAGACAACCTAAATGTTCCGTAGCAGATTAACCAGTGAACAAGTCATATTTTATCTTATATTGAGTCAATAAGTTATATCTATATGATATAATTTTGTAAATAATCTTAATAGAGTAGAAAAATATTAATAATATTTATACTTCTAAAAAGGTGTGAAACAGTACATAAAACCTACTGTTACACAAAGATAGTTGCCATATATTGCAATATTACCATTTTATTTATTTTATGAATAAAATACACAAATATGTTTGTAATGAGGTACTATAATTACACATAACCTTTCAATATATATGTGTTATATATTTTTCCTTTTATGGTTTACATTCTTTATACTTTCCAAATTTTATACAGTAAATACTCATTTATTCACAATATAAGACTTAAAATGATAACATTTTGTTCCAGAGAAGCTTCATGCAGATAAGAAAGAACTGATCATGAATAATCTTACAGTAAGATAACCTTTATCTCAGTTGAAATTTAGTGATATTGATCATGTCTTACATCAATATGTTGTTTTGAGGCATTGTTCTGGTATAGGTCATAGATTATTGAGGAAGGATGGGTTGTGGAATTTCTAGTTCTTGGACATTTACAGCATTTTCTCCATGTAATGAGGACCTCTTATTCAAGGAAGGATTTGAAAGTCACATAATCTTAGAGTTGGAAGGTGTCTGAGAAATCAGCTTTCTCATGATCAGCTTTTCATCAGAAATTCATTTTTAGGACTGCTCATTCTTTAGAAATTGTCCCCATGCCTAGCACAATGGCACATGAAAGTCACTCAGTATATACTTCTGAGTAATTCCATAGAATCCTTTCCTTTAATGATATCTGTATATAGAGTAGTATTAAACTTTTCCCTGAATCTGCTTTTCCCAAATGTTTAATATAGATTTGTCCCCTTCTTTTGTTTCTTTCTTGATCTTCTATGGGACTTCCTCAAAACATCATACTTACATCTGAGTCATCACTAGATCTTTCTTTTTGGTCAAAATAATGAAGGAAATGGCAGTTGATACATTTATTTATGAAATTCACCAAAGGCCCACACTGGGTGCTGGCACTTTGTAAATGGATAAGAGATGAGGCTTGTATTAAGCCTGAAATACAGGTAAAAATAAATATTTATTAATTGTTAGCATGTAGGTGGTAATTGAATCTAAATTTTGTACAGTTAGAGAAGACAAAAGCCCAAGGAAATACAACCTTAGAAAAAATTAAAAGCTCAGAAATAGGCATTTTCTCTTGTACTTGTTCATTCTTAATCATAGAGATAAGAATTGGAAGGAATATAACACCTTCTCAAGTTTGTACTTTAAAGGAAGCAATGTAGCCTTGTGACTCTTGGTTTTTATATTGTTTTGTTTTCTTAACTTTTAAAATATTTGTGTTTTTCTCAGAGTCCATAGTCTCTCATGGTTTGTCTCCCCCTCCAATTTCCCATGAGAGACTGTGGACTCTGAGAAACAAGCTGAGGGTTCTAAAGGGGAGGGGTGTGGGGGGATGGGTTAGCCTGGTGATGGGTATTAAAGAGGGCACATACTGAATGGAGCACTGGGTGTTACACGCAAACAATGAATCATGGAACACTACATCAAAAACTAATGATGTAATGTATGGTGATTAACATAACATAATAAACAGAAAGAAAAAAAATTGTGTTTTTCCCCTCTACTATATTGTAGGTTCCTCAAGGACAGAATCTTATAATTTATCATAATTTCTACAATTTTCAATATAGTGACATACCTATAGTAGAAACTCAGCAAATAGTTGATGGCTGATTAAGTAGGTTAATTCCATATTATATGTCAAGATTCCAGAAAATCTGGAACACTATTCCTAACAAAATTTGTATTTACCTATATTTTATGCCTTTTGGGGCATTGTGGGTGAATAGATCTTTCCTTATATTTTTTTAACCAGATTTTATCTATCCAAATGTTTGCCAATTCCTCTGCCTCAAAAATCAGTGATACTGTGGGAGTAGCTGAACATTATTACTGGAGGTAAATAAATGCTTTGGAAGGATATTTTGTAGTTTAAGAAGCTGAATGGGTTATAACTTTCACCCATAATAGTGGGTAGGAAATCCAAAAATGAGAATATCATTATTGTAATAGTCCGAATATTCAATTAAGAAGAGACAGAAAAGACAGATTCAAGGATTTTAAGTGAAGCAGTGAATTTAAAACAATAAATTGATTTTTAACAAATAAGCAAGTTAGGGTGCCTGGGTGGCTCAGTTGGTTAAGCAACTGCCTTTTGCTCAGGTCATGATCCTGGAGTCCAGGGATCGAGTCCCGCATCGGGCTCCCTGCTCGGCAGGGAGTCTGCTTCTCCCTCTGATCCTCTTCCCTCTCGTGCTCTCTATCTCTCATTCTCTCTCTCTCAAATAAATAAATAAAATCTTTTAAAAAAATAAGCAAGTTAAAAAGCTAGAACATATATGTCTTATCTTAGACTAACACCTTTTTATGCATTTACCAAAAAAAAGCCTTCAGGAGTATTTTGGAGCACCATACCCTAAATCATTTTGTTTTACCTGTAGTCTAGTCAGTAGCACTGATTAGTGTCCTCTGGTGTCCTCAAATGTATTGAAATTATGTTAATATTTTTACTTTTATATAAAGAAAGTTGCACTTACTACCACTAAGTGCTCTGAAAATAAAGGGTAAATATATTTTTAAATGAAGTGGGTTTAAACTAACCCACTCAAAGGACCTGTGCTATTTAGAAACGTTTCATCTATTTTTTTCAATTTTATTATTAATATTTTCTGCATATATCTCTTTTTAAAACTCCTTCAAATATTTTCAAAATACTAAATTTCTAGCTCCCAATGTCCTTAGGGAGTCACTATTATATTTATTTTATATCCACAAACTTGAGGCTGCTGGCTATATAAAGAGAATAAACCTCACAACACTTCAGAGTGGAAAGAGAAGAACCAGAAACTGAAGTCTTCACCCCTGTTGCAGGATTGGACACCATGTTATTTAGACTCATTCAAAGATAACAGGGAAGCTCCAGACAAAGGTTTAAGCTTAAACTAGGCATGAAAGAATGTTTGGGTAGAGAGATTCATTCTCAAACCAACACTTCAATCTTCCAATTCAACCAATACTTATTGAATCTATGCTCATTTCTACCATGCTAACTTCTTTGGTGTAGAAACAGAGGGTAGATGAAAAGTACAGCCCATCCCTACTCCATCCATGTCAACAAGTAATTAAAAAAAAAAAAAACCCAAACAACTAAACTTTTCACAAAAGGTTTTGGGAAAGTTTAGTTGTTTAGCTAAACATATATGTTCTAGCTTTTTAACTGGGATAACCCCACGCAGAAAAATCAAAGTGGATCCCTATCTCACAACACTCACAGAAATTAACTTAAAATGTACTAAAGTCTTAGACATAAGACCTGATACCATAAAATATCTAGAAGAAAACATAGAGAAGAAGCTCCCTGACATTGGTCTTGACGATGATTTCTTGGATATGACACAAAAAGCACAAGTAACAAAAGCAAAGATCAACAAGTGGGACTTCATCAAACTAAAAAGCTTCTGAACAGCAAAAGAAACAATCAATAAAATAAAAAGGCAACCTACAGAATGGAAGAAAACATTTACAAACCATATATCCAATAAGGGATTTAATATCTCAAATATATAAAGAACTCATACAATTCATAACAAAAAACCAATCATTTAAAAAATGGGCACAGGAACTGAATAGTCATTTTCCAAAAGAAAGCATTCAAATGACTAAAAGATACATGGAAAGGTTAACATCACTAATCATCGGTAAAATGCTGATAAAAACAAACAAACAAAAAACCCACAATGAGGTATCACTTCACACGTGTTAGAATGGCTACCTTCAAGAAGACAAGAGCTAAGTACTAGTGGCGATGTGGAGAAAAGGGAACACTTAAGCACTGTTCATAAGGATATAGATTGGTTCAGTCACTATGGAAAACAGTATGGACATTCTGCATCCAATTAAAAATTCAGCTACAGTAAGATCCAGCAATCCCGCTTCTGGGTGTATACCCAAAGGAAGTGAAAACAGGATATCAAAGGAATATCTGCACTCCCATGCTTATTGCAGCATTATTCACAATAGCCAAGATATACGGAAACAACCTGAGTGCCTATCAACAAATAAATGGATAAAAATATGGGGTGTGTGTGTATGTGTGTGTTTGTGCACACACACATATATAATGAAACTTTATTCAGCCATTAGAAAAAAGGAAATCTTGCCATTTGTGACAACATGAATGGAACTTGAGGGCATTATGCAGGTGATATAAGGCAGACAGAGAGACAAATACTGTGTAATATCACTTATGTGGAATTAGAAAAGCCGAACTCCTTGAAGCAGAGAGTAGAATGGTGGTTACCAGAGGTTGGGAAATGGAGGAATTTGGGAGATGTTTAAGGGTGCAAATTTACAATTGGTAGATAAATAACTTTGCAGATCTAATACACAGTGAAGTGATTATAGTCAATAATACTGTATTATGAACTTCAAAGTTATTAAAAGTCTAGATGTCAATTCTTCTCACCACAAAAAAGCAATGATAAGTATGTGACATAATAAAGTTGTTAGCTAACACCATGGTGGCAGTCAGTTGCAATATATAAATGTATCAAATCAACATATTGTACACCCTAAACTTATAAAATGTTACATCAATTATATCTTAATGAAAAAATGCAAAAATAAATTTTTAAAAAATTAAAGTATCACACACATAAATATACCAACCTGTTGGAACAGATGAAATGTTTCACATATATTTTAAAATGTATTTAATTCTAAATAATCAAAGAACAGATTTGCCCCACTCTGAGAAAAGTGTGTTATAAAGGATACTATGGAATTGTGCCCTAAAAAGGATAGTTGTCCAATAAATGATGTGTGTTCATTGGCACCTTTAGTAGGAAAACCACTAAACAGTTAGATGAAGGCATATGGAGGCATATTTTCCTCCCAGATAATAAACAGCACCATAAAGAAGACAGTGCTTTTACATTAACTGAATTTGACAATTAAGTCTCTCTCTCTGACTCATTTCCCTCCCCAGCCGGAGTTTATTTAATTCATCTCTGAACTTAGTAAAGATTCACTGCCCACTGTGAATTAGATTAACATCTCTCAAGTGTGCTCTGAGGATCCTGGGGTCCCTCAAGTCTTTTGGAGGATCTATAAGGTCTTCTCATCCTCAGTTACTTATCTGTGTGAAGCTGTAATTTCTTCATATACTTCAGCCAAAATAACATAAATCACAATAGATTGAGTGCAGAAACAGATATTATGAGGATATAGCTCTCTTCTATTAAGCAGGGCACAAAAGAAATGGGCAAAAATGTAAAGCAGTGCTACTCTTCTACCTATTTTTTGAAAATAGTTATTTTTCAATAAAACTAGGTTAAGATGAAATTTTTTTTTTCAAAACTGGTAAGACCAAGTATGCATTGCAGAATCAGCTACACATTTATAAAGAATTTATGGCACTGTCTTCTCTTCAATTGATACCTCTGGGTGAGAATATTTTTTAGTCTGGGAATATTGACACCCCAAATTGGGCAGTAAATACAATGAGTGTAAAGGTGGCTTAAAGTCTGTTCTAGAGAAAAGCTTTCCTGGAATATCATCAATACTAGCAAAACATAGAGCCCAGGGCAGATGCATAGCCTTACTCTGAACTAACTTGGGAAAATAATTCTTGACATGATACCATAATTCTTGTGCTTACAAGGAAAGTCTTCAGAGATAATGGAAGAGCTCTGAGGCAAGCAGAAATCTTGGGTTGCTGGATTATTTTATCTGAGAGGGCCAGGAATAGCTATAAGCCTCTGAGATTAAAAATTTCATAGAGTTTTGTTGTTGTCATCTGAAATCAGTAGGACTGGAAGATACCACAAAAGAAGGCATTTTTTCCTGATCCATGTGTTGGAGACATACTCAGGGCACCAAGGAGTGGTTGGTGGCCAATACATTTATGCCTGCCTCTACTAGTGCTATCTCCAGGGTTTTCATTGGCTCAGACACTTAGAAGAATCAGGAAGCTCAATTATATAGAGTATCAATTATATAGAGTATCTAAAAATAAATGCCACCTATCCCTGAGTTTGAATTTTATGTACCTTGACATTTTTGTCCAATAATCCTCCTCTGCAAAAAAAGAACCTATGCACCTGCCCAAAATTTGTTTGTTTGTTTTTGACTTCTCATTTGACAAGTAGTATTCAATCATTTCACAGATGTGTCACTTGCCTTCCTTGATAGAGTGCTGTTGTCAATGTTCATGCTTATAATGAACTTCTTTGACTTTTTGATAATCATAAATAGTAGGAAGGTGAAATAGTCTCCAACCTGCTATATCCATTTTTCCATTTGTTGAAGGTCTTGAGGTGACCACAGCCTCTCCCTCTCTTCCAAATAAGAGAAAGCCTTTATCTTCTGGCTGATAGACCTATCTTCTTGATATTTACCTTAGTAAATATTCAGTAAATACTTATTAAAAAATGGATTAATGGTCAGATGGATGGATGGATACTAGTTGACCCAAGCTACTTTTACAGTAAGGACAAAAGTAGAAAGTAGTATCTTTGTTTGTGACCCAAACTTTACAATGTATATTAATGAGCTTTCTTTTTTTAATTTTTTTAAAGTTGTATTTATTTATTTGGGAGAGAGAGAGGGGGAGAGAGAGAGAGCACAAGAGGGGAAGGGGCAGAGGGAGAAGAAGACTCCCCACTGAGCAGGGAGCCGGATGCCTGGCTTGATCCCAGGACCCTGAGATCATGATCTGAGCCAAAGGCAGGTGCTCAACTGACTGAGCCACCCAGGCGCCCCATTAATCAGCTTTCTCAACTCTATGACCTGGACACTGGAAACTTCTAAATATTTGGCCTTCCTTGTCTTGGGTATTTATCTGGGACTTTACTTTCTGGATCTATCAGATCATGTCAGTAGAAATCTCAATTATGATTACTCTTGGATTTTCCTGATCAGCCTGTCTTATTGCCCCATATACCTTGATGGGATTATACATACATTTTTCTTAAAATCTCAGAATTATTTTCAAAATATAAACTGTGTGTTTTTCTGCTTTCACAAATCAAAACATCTGTGGCATTCACTTTTTCCTGTAGTGTTCAGGTCATCAGTCATCTATAATGTATTAATCAAAATGTTAAGAATATTTAGTCCTGACCCTAATGAGATGTATGCAATGTTCAAGATAAATCAAATATGGACAATATTATGCTTATTAAGTTGTTTTGGGGGAGTTCTTATTTTTAAAGTTGTATATAATGCCATTCTGAAACACTTGATTTAATATGTACCAAGCTAAACAGAAAAGTCAAATCCTCTATTTCCATGTAGCTCAGAAATGAGTTAATGAGTTTAAAGCAATGTGTAGATTTTAAAGCAATGTGTAGACGTCTATATCGTAAAATAATAACCTAAATGAAACCAGAGACTTGATCGATATTATTTAAGTCATCCCAGGGATTATATGCTATTTTGAACCCTGTTTTTTGTAACATCTGGGACATTTTTACCTTTTTTATACAGATTTGGGTGAGGGATTTTTCTTTCCATGTATAAGCTTTAACTCAATTCAGCCATTCATGTCTCTTCATCCCTTTTCCTCTGTTACTCACACATTCCACAAAAGTTTGTTGGGAGCAAATATTTATTAGACACTGAAATCATAAATGTGTTAATCCATAAATATCATGTTGCAGGCACTGTGTTAAACACTGGGAATATAGCAATGAACAAACACAATCCATGTTTTTAATGGAACTGATAGAAAAACCCTAAGTAGTGACCCTTATATTCTAGGCACTTAGTTTGCCTGGGAAAATAATCTAAAGAAAATCAGTACATCAAAAACTAATGATGTATGGTGACTAACATAACACAATAAAATAAGAAAATCAGTAGAATTTGTACAGCAATTGGGATTTGAATAAAGTGCAGTGAGAGTGTGAAATCAAGTTTAGCTATCTTTGGGAGCATAGGAAATGAGAAATGGCTATGGATGAGGCTCTAAAACAAAAAGTTTAGAAATCAGGCTAGAAAACTTATTGAGTGGTGAATTTCCTAGAGATAATGGTAAATTCTTTGTTAATGCAAACAAGAGCTCTTTAGGACTCTCCCAACTTCTTTCATACTTCACTTCCCAGTTATAACTAACAAACCACACAAATTATTTCGAACTATAGTGATTGATATTTCATTAAGAAAAAATGTTGTATTTAATCAGAATTTGTCATGGAAACCATGATGAGCTTTTGGTTTATATTGACCATTTTCAATAATTCCCATTTTACATATAAAAATGGAGTAGTAAGGAAGTTATGTTACATGTACAGGGTCATATATTTAGCAAGTATTGAATCCAGGATGTGAATATAGGAAATTTATTTTTAAAGCTTGTGCCAGAATGTTTTTCCTTCATTAGATTAATTATTCTTACTGTTGGTGTTTTAAATCCTGGACTTTCATTTTCATCTGGAATATACAGCATAAATAATTTGTAACTCAGAGTAAATGCTGAAGTTTTACAACCATTTATTTTTGTTAGAGTAGACTTAATAGCATTTGTTTAATAGCACTTGCATTCTGATAAACTTTCCTAAATAACCTTTAGAAGTGGAATTCCAACAAATGCTATGGGGACATGGTATATGTGAATATCTTTGGGTCTGGGTATCTTATTAAAAATATTAATGATATATGTATATAATTTTTAATATATATAATTATATATTAACATATATAATTTGATTCCAGTATAATTAATTATATATAGGTATATGTATATAATTTTAATTCCAGTATAAAATTAACATACAAGGTTATATTAGTTTCAGGCGTACAGTATATTGATTCCTCAATTCTATGCATTACTCAGTGCTCATCACGATAAATGTTCTCTTAGTCCTCCTCACCCATTTCACTGATCACCCCACCCACCGCTCCTCTGATAACCATCAGTTCTCGATATTTGAGAGTATTTTTTTGTTTTGTTTTTTGTTTATTATTTTTCATTTGTTTCATAAATTCCATATGTGAGAAATCATATGATATTTGTCTTTCTCTGACTTATTTCACTTAGCATTATACCTTCTAGATCCACCCATCTTGTTGCAAATAGCAGGATTTTATTTTATTCTTTTTATGGCTGAATAATATTCCATTGCATATACACACACACACATATACAACATCTTCTTTATCCATTCATTTATTATTTTTTAAAGATTTTTATGTATGTATGTATGTATTTAGAGAGCATGTGACCTGGGGAAGGGGCAGAAGGAGAGGGAGAGAAAGAATCTCAAGCAGACTCCACACTGAGCATGGAGCTGGAGGGTGGGGCTTGATATCATGACCTGAGCCAAAACCAAGAGTCCAATGCTTAACTGACTGAGCCACCCAGGTGCCCCTATCCATGCATTTATTGATGGACACTTTGGCTGCTTCTATAATGTGGCTATTGTCAATAATGCTGCAATAAATATAGGGGTGTATATGTCTTTTTGATTTAGTGTTTTTGTAATCTTTGTAATACCAAGTAGTGGAATTATTAGCTCATATGATAACTCTATTTGTGATTCTCTGAGGAACCTCCATAGTGTTTTCCACAGTGGCTGTTCCAGTTTGCATTCTCACCAACAGTGCATGAGGGTTCCATTTTTTCCACATCCTTGCCAACATATATTGTTTCTTGTCCTTTTAATTTTAGCCATTCTGACAGGTGTGAAATGATATGGTAAATATTTTAAAGATTTTATTTATCAATTTGACAGAGAGAGACACAACGAGAGAGGGAACACAAGCAGGGGGAGTGGGAGAGGGAGAAGCTGGCTTCCTGCAGAGCAGGGAGCCTGATGCGGGGCTCCATCCCAGGACCCTGGGACCATGACCTGAGCCGAAGGCAGACGCTTAACGACTGAGCCACCCAGGCGCCCCTTGATATGGTAATTTTGATTTGCATTTCCCTGATAATGAGTGATGTCGAGCCTCATTTCACGTTTCTCTTAGCCATCTGCATGTCTTCTTTGGAGAAATGTCTGTTCATGTCTTCTGCCCATTTTTGATTGGGTTATTCATTTTTGGGGTTTTGAGTTTTATAAGTTCTTCATATATTTTGGATACTAACCTGTTATTGGATATATCATTTGCAAATATCTTCTTCTACTTTGTAGACTGCCTTTCAGTTTTGTTGATTGTTTCCTTCACTGTGCAGAAGCTTTTTATTTTGATGTAGTCTCAATAGTTTTTCTTTTGTTTCTCTTAAGGAGATGTATCTAGAAAAATGTTGCTACATCTGATGTCAGGTAAATAAGTGCCTGTGCTCTCTTCTAGGATTTTTAAGTTTTCAGGTCTCACATTTTGCTCTTTAATCCATTTGAATTTATTTTTGTGTATGGTGTGGAAAAGCGGTCCAGTTCCATTCTTTTGCATGCAGCTGTCTAGTCTTCCTAATACTATTTGTTGAAGATACTGTCTTTTTTTCCCATTAGATCTTCTTTTCTTTTGTTGAAAATTAATTGACTTATAATCATGAGTTCATTTCTGGGTTCTCTACTCTGTTTCATTGATATATGTGTCTATTTTTGTGCCAGTACCATACGCTTTTGATTACTATCACTTTGCAATATATCTTGAAATTTGGGATTATGATACCTCCAGTTATGTTCTTCTTATTCAAGATTACTTTGGCTCTCCAGGGTCTTTTGTGGTGCCATACAAAGTTTAGTATATTTTCAAATGATCGTGTGGTTTTTATCCTTTCTCATATTGATGTGACCTATCACATGGATTGTTTTGTGAATATTAAACCACCCTTGCATACCAAGAATACATCCCCCTTGATCATGGCAAATGATTTTTTTTAATGTATTTTTGGGTTTTGTTTGTTAAATATTTTTGGTGTTGTCTTTATCTAGTTTTGGTATCAGGCTAATTCTGGCCTCATAGAATGAATTTGGAAATTTCCCTTACTCTTCTATTTTTTGGAATAGTTTGAGAAGAATAGGTTTTAATCTTCTTTAATGTTTGGTAGATTTCACTTGTGAAGCCATCTGGTCCTAGATTTCTGTTTGTTGGGATCTTTTGGATTACTGACTCAATTTTATTGCTGGTAATCTGTTCAAATCTTTTGCTTCCTGATTCAGTTTTGGGAGGTTATGTTTCTAGGAATTTATCCATTTCTCCTAAGTTGTCCAATTTGTTGGCATATAATTTTTTATGGTCTCTTACAATCATGTGTATTTCTGTGGTGTTGGTTATTTTTCCTATTTCATTTCTGATTTTGTTTGAATCCTCTTTCTCTCTCTCTTTGACGAGTCTGGCTAGAAGTTATCAATTTTATGATCTTTTCAAAAAACCATTTGGTTTTATTGATCTATTCTATTGGGGTGTTTTTTTTTTTTTAGTTTCTATTTCATTTATTTCTGCTCTAATCTTTATTATTTCCTTCCTTCTACTTGTTTTGAGTTCTGTTTGTTCTTTTTCTAGCTCCTTTAGGTATGAGGTTAGGTTATTTATTTGAGATTTTCTTTCTTTTTCTTTCTTTTTTTCTTTATTTTCTTTTTCCTTTTATTTGTCTTTTTGAGTTAGTTTGGTATTGCTATAAACTCCTCTTAGAACAGTTTTGCTGTATCCTAAAGATTTTGTACCAGCGTGTTTTCATTTTCATTTGTCACCATGTATTTCCTTTTTGGTTTCTTGTTTGACCCATTCATTGTTCAGTACCATGTTATTTAACCTCCATGTATTTGTGTTCTTTCCAGACTTTTTCTTGTGGTTGATTTCTAATTTCATAATGTGATTAGAAAAGATGTGTGGTATAACTTCAATCTTTTTGAATTTGTTGAGACTTATTTTGTGAACTAATATGTAATCTATTCTGGAGAATGTCCGTAGGCACTTGAAAAGAATGTGTATTTCATTATTTTAAGATGGAATATTCAGACTATATCTGTTAGATCCATCTGGTCCAATCTATAATTCAAAGCCACTGTTTCCTTTTGATTTTCTGTTTAGATGATTGATGTAAGTGGGGTGTTAAAGTCCCCTACTATTATTATATTACTAGTGATTACTTTCTTTATGTTTGTTATTAACTGCTTTATATACTTGAGTGTTCCCAATTATTATATCTTCTTGTTGGATTGTTCCCTTTATGATTATATAGTGTCCTTCTATGTCTCTTGTTAAAGTCTTTGTTTTAAAGTCTATTTTGTCCAAAATAAGTATTGATACCCCAACTTTTTTTCACTTCCATATGCATGATAAATGCTTTTCCATCCCTTCACTTTCAATCTATTGCATATGTCTTTATGTCTGAAATGAGTCTCTTGTATGAAGCATATAGATTTTTTTTTGCTTTTTAATCCATTTTGTCACCTTATGTCTTTTGATTAGAGATTTTAGTCCATTTATAGTCAAAGTAATTATTGATAGGTAGGTATTTATTGCCCTTTGTTACTTGTTTAATGGTTATTTTTATAGTTCTCTCTCTCTTCTCTCATAGTTTGCTGGCTTTTTTAGTGATATACTTGGATTCGTTTCTCAACTTTTTGTGTATCTATTACTAGTTTTTGATTTGAGGTTATCATTAGGTCTATAAATAACAGCTTATGCATATAGCAGTCTATATTAAATTGATGGCCACTTTAGTTTGAACCCATTCTAAAAGCATTCAATTTTTATGCCTCTCCCCATCACATTTTAGATATATGGTGTCATAGTTCACATTCTTTTATTTTATGAATCCTTTGTCTGATTTTTATAGATATATTTAGTTTTCTTGCTTTTGTGCTTCCTATTTTTCTTACTCCGGCTTATGGTCTTTCCTTTCCACTCAAAGAGTCCCTTTTAACATTTCTTGTAAGACTGGTTTAGTGGTGATAAATTCCTTTACCTTTTGTTTATTAGGGAAACTCTATCTCTCTTTCTATTCTGAATGATAGCCTTGCTGGATAGAGTATTCTTGGTGCAGGGTTTTTGTGTGTGTGTGTGTGTGTGTGTGTGTGTGTGTGTGTGTGTGTGTGTGTGTGTTTCCTTTCAGGAAATGTATCATGCCATTCTCTTCTGGCCTGCAAAATTTCTGCTGACAAATCAGCTGATAGCCTTATGGGGTTTCCCTTGTATGTAAATATTTTCTTTTCTCTTGTTGCTTTTAAAATTCTCTCTTTATCACTCCTTTTTTTTTTTTCCATTTTAATTACTATGTGTATTGGTGTGGACCTCCATGGCTTGATTTTGTTCGGGGCTCTCTTTGCCTCCTGGATCTGGATTTCTGTTTCCTTCCCCAGATTAAGGAGGTTTTTGGCTATTATTTCTTCAAGTAAATTTTCTGCCCCATTTTCTCTCTCTTCATCTTCTGGGATTTCTATAATGTGAATGTTATTAAGCTGGATGGTGTCACTGAGTTCCCTTAATCTATTTTCATTCTTTATTATTTATTTTTCTCTCTCCTATTCAGCTTGATTGCCTTCCATTGCTCTGTTCTCCAGGTCACTGATCTTTTCTGCTTCCTCTGGTCTACTATTTATTCCCTCTAATGTATTTTTAATTTCAGTTGTTGAGTTCTTCATCTCTGATTGGTTCTTTTTTATGTTTTCTATTTGTTAAGGGTCTCATTGAGGTCCTCCATTGTTTTTTGAAGTCCATCGAGTATCTTTATTATCATTACTTTAAATTCGCTATCAGGCATATTACTTATCTCCATTTGATTTAGCTCTCTTGCTATGATTTTGTCCTGTTCTTTCCTTTGGGACATATTCCTCTGTCTCCTTATATTGTAGAACTCTCTGTGTGTGTTTCTAAGTCTTAGGGAAGTCAGTTACATCTCCTGCTCTTGCAGGTAGTGGTCTTATGAAGAAGAGGTTCTGCAGTGAAATGACCCCTGTTTACTAGAAGCTGGCACTTCAGGGGTGTCTACTATGTGTGTTGGGTGCACCCTACTGTTGTGGCTGGGCCATGTTTGCCTTCAGTCCAGTTGTCTGCAATGGCTCTCTTTGCCTATTGTAGACAGGGTTTGGTCCTTGTGTTGTTAGTGGACCAGTCTGGGGCCACCTTTTGCTTGAGGTGAGTCAGACCAGTGTTTGTCAGAGCTGTAGTAGCTCCGAACTGCAGGGTGCTCTCCCTGTGTTGTCCCCTGAGAAGTTTTCAGACCAGGTGTTTGCCCCCAGCCCACTGCTGGGGCTGCAGTTAGATGGGTGTGTGTGGTTATCTTGCCTTCTCCCTGGGACAGCAGTCACTTTGAAGTGGTTCTGGCCTCTGTCGGGGCTACTTACACACTGCCAGGCTTGTGGTACCACTTTGGATGAACTCTTACAAAAGGTATGTTAGAGGGGACAGATTCACAGGAGAATGCAGGGTTGGGGCATGCATTGCCAGCAAGGTCCACACCAGTGAGCTGCAGGAGGAGATCTGTAGCTGCCTGGGAAAACTTCTGGCCAGGCCTGTATAGAGAGGGTGGATTTGGAGAAATGTGCAGGGGATGGGGTGTGCTGTTAGCAAGCTAGGTGGAGAGTGTTTGTACTGCCTGCCAGTTCCAGCAGGTGTCTGTATATCTAGGCCAGGGTTTAGGGGAGGGAAATGGTGCCTGCCAGCTCCTTTGTTCTTGTAAAAGTTTCTCAGAGATATCTGCCCCTCCAGCACACACTCTGAGATTAGTAGATAAATCTCCTTCTTGTATACTCTAGGTGTTTTTCAAACTGCTGCTTCTATGCTGTATCTCAGTGAGATTCTTTTATTGTGCTGTCCCTTTAAGGACAGGGACTCAGTTTTCTCACCCTCCTGGCTCTCCCAGAGCTGAGCTTGCTGATTTTTAAAGTTCCAGGTGTTAAGCTCCACTGACTGTAAGAACTCACAAAATTAGGCCCCTCTGGTTTTCAAAGCCAAATATTATGGGGTTTTATCTTCCTCTTATGGGTCTTCCATGCCTGGAATGACTGGTGTGCCTGGTGTAGGGTCTGCTCCTCTCTCTTCTTCATGCCCCTGGCATCCCTCCCTCCCATAGACAGTCTCACAGATCATTTTGGTGCCTGGCCATGTCTCCACCCTTCCTACCCTCTTTAATGTGGCCTCTTCTCTACATGTAGCTGTGGAGAGTCTGTTCTGCCAGTCTTTAGGTCATCTTTTGGGTTATTTACACTGATGAAGGTGTTATCTATGGGACAGCGTGAGCCTAGGATCCTCCTACTTTGCTATCTTCCCTTCAAAAGTATGACTAATTTCTAATTGCACAAAGCTACTGGGACCCCATAGAAATTATTGGATTTAAAAGTGAAATTTTGTAGGAATGTACATTGGAAAGTACTGTGGACAATTTTAATGAGATTGAGTTTGCAAACTATATGACAAAGCAAATATTGTTGATCAATAATTATACATTTTGTAGATAGATGATTATATGTAGATAGATAGATAATCAACCATGTCTCTTCTAATCTGCATCTTTTTTTTACTAAAATTTTACTGTACTGAGCCAGTAAAAGGTACACTGAAGACAATCAAATACATGAAAATGGAAAACAGAAATGTACGTTGTATCATTTCAGATAAAGACCAGTGATGTACATGAGTATACACCTTGGTGTAAAAACATGCATTATATAAGCTTTAGCATTGCATAGCTTTAGCACTGGATGGGCCTTTAAGAAGTCAAGCCAAGACATTCTCCTCACCTGTCTGGAAGCCACTGTCATGAGAAGGTCCCATGCTTTGCTAGAGGTCACACTACTAGTGTCCTCTGCTGCTTTACTTGATATACTAATACTAATCTAGTACTGATACTTACCTATAGCACAGTTTGAGCATATATTAGGTGCCAAGCACTGTGAAAAGCACTTTATATATGTTATCTCAATTGTTTCCTGTCCCTCTGTAATGTAATGGTTTTATAGACGAGGAAGTAGAGGTAGAGAGAGGTTACATCACCAGTCTATGGGGGGATTGGTATTCAGATGAAGGGAAATCTCAAAGGGTTATGCTGGTACCCTTTTTACCATGCTGTTACTCTTCTGTCATTAGAGGAAACAGGGAGCTCATGACACAACCACAAAGCATTTTGCAATGCAAGTGCCCTGGTACTGTTGATACTCCCCCTTTGACTTCAGATGAGTAATCAGTTGCCTTTCAATCCTTATAAAACTCCAAAACACTTGACGGACATAGCGACCTTGCCCAGTGCCAGATGTTTTTTGGGTCCTCAAAACTGTCAACTCTCTTTCCGTATGTCCCTTATGACCAGTCTACAAATGTAAATATCTTTCTATTTCAATACTTGGTACCCAGTTCAAATCTTTATTGAATGCTTTCTTGAGCCAAAACTTGTACTTGGCAGTAGGAATAAATGAGACTGTAGACAAAAATGAATAAACTTTTTACTGTTTCAGCATTTCTGTCAATATATTAGGAGGCATAAAACCTTACAAAAATGCCTGATAATCTAATCAAAATATGCCAAAAATCCATACATGCTGGATATAAAGTTTCAGTTATGCAAGATGAGTAATTCTAGAGATCTCTTGTACAACATGTATAGTTAAAATTACTGTGTTGTGTACCTAAAACACTTTTAAAGAGAAAAATCTCATGTTGTATTCTTACAAAAAACAAAACAACAAAAACAAACAAACAAAAAACCCAAGGAAGCACAAGAAAACTTTGAGTGATGGGTATGTCTAATACCTGGATTGTAGAGAGTTTCACATGTGTTTGTATATGTCCAAACTCATCAAATCCTATATATTTAAGATGTGCAGCTTTTTTTTGTATATTAGCCATATGTCAATAAACCTGCTTTTAAGAAAGACATTTTCTCCTTTCATCTGAGTTGTCAAACTTATTGGCATAATGCTGTTCTTAATATTACCTTATTTTTCTTTAAATGGCTGTAAAATGGGTAGTGATGTATATTTTATTCCTGATTTTGACTAACTCATGTTTTCTATTTTTTGTTGACCAAGTTAGCTACAGGATAGCAATTTTATTCATCTTCTTACAGAAACAACTTGGCTTTTTAATTTTACCTGGTGTTTGTCTCTCATATCATTGATTTCTGCTCTAAAGTGTATTTCCTTTCATTTATTCATTTTAGGTTTAAATTGTTTTTATTTGTTCCCCCAACCTAAGGTGGAAGTTTAGATTACTGAACATAGTTCTTTCCTATTTTCTTTATTTTTAAAGATTTTATTTATTTATTTATTTTTATTTATCTATCTATCTATCTATCTATCAATCAGAGAGAGAGTGTGTGTGCATGAGCAGTGGGAGGGGCAAAGGGAGAAGCAGACTTCCCTCTGAGCAGGGAACCCAGTGCGGGACTCAGTCCCAGGACCCTGAGATCATGACCTGAGCCAAAGGCAGACGCTTAACCGACTGAGCCACCCAGGCATCCTGCTCTTTCCTATTTTCTGATATAATCATCACAACCCTAATTTTCCTCTAAGAACTATTACAAATGAATCTCACAAATTTTGATATATTGTATGGTCATCATTCAGTCCAAAACACTTTCTAATTTTATTTTTTATTTCTTCTTTCATTCATGGGCCTTGTATGAGTGTGTTGCTTTGTTCCAGTTTTGGAGATATTCTAGAGATCTTTTGTTCTTGGGTCTTAATTTAATTTCACTGTAGTCAATGTTCAATATTGTAGTTTAATTCACTGAAAAATTTTAAGACTTGTTTTATGGCTCTTTATTGGTCTTTATAGGTGAATATTTCATGTCCATGTAAAAAGAGTGTTTATTTTTCAGAGTTAGGTATAGTAATCTATGAATGCCAATTAGCTCATTTTAGTTAATGGGGTTATTCAAAACTTCAATATTTTCACTGAGTTATTATTCTATCAATTACAGAGGAAAAGATATTACAGCTCTATTTACAATATAGATTTGCTTATTTCTTCTGTTGGTTTGGCAACTTTTACCTTTTGTATTTAAAGCTCTATTAGATGTATACACACTTCAATTGGTTGTGCCTTCTTGATCAGTTGTCACTTCTGTCTTTCTGAAATGTTCCATTTTATCTCTGGTAATACTGTCTTAAAGTATATCCAAATTCTTATGCTTAGTACTTTCATAGTTTATGTTTTTCTTTTATTCACTTTCAACTTCTGTCATATTTTATGTATATTTGCTTTTTTATGCAGTCTAAGAACCTTTGCCTTTATAGTTGGTCTTTTCTTCCAGTCTTATAATCTCTGCCTTTCACATAAAATAATTAGTCTCTTTGCATTTAACATAATTATTGATATGATTGTGTTCAAGTTTACCATTTTGTTACTCATTTTCTATTTGTCCTATTTAATTTCTGTGTATTTTTGGCTGTGTGTGTTTTTGAATTTCACTTTATCTCATGTATTAACATTTTGACTATACAGTTTGTGTTAATTTTTAGTGGTTTCTTTGGAGTTTAAATATATATTTCTTTTCTCAGCCTAGCTTTAGATAATATGTAAACAGTACTACAACAGTGCTCCTATACCTTATGCTCTTGTTTTCATATATTGAAATTCCATATGTTATCAGCTCCATAATAGATTTTTATTGCTTTTAGCTTTTACATTCAACATCCAGTAGCCTTTGCAAGGTCTTAGAAGTTGAGCATTGTAAGTCTAAAAATATCTCTTTTATTTATTAGTCCAACTCAACTTGTTGCACTGTCATAGACTGATAATGTTAGACTTATAAATTGTTGAATTTGAATGAGGTCTGGTTACATTTCTCGTTGGACCAATTTTATCCCTGCATTAAGTGCTTTAAATGTGTTTCACACTTCTAAAAGTGTCTTGGAACAAAAGACTCTAAGTTTTCTAGATCTCAAGACTGTGAGATTTCAAGTTTGATAGACTTCAAAACTGCTAGATTTTTAGATGTCTAGACCTTAGGGTCTTTAGGACACCTGATTTTGAGACCATGAGCTTGCAAAGCTTGGAGATTGTGAGACCGTAAGACTGATTCCTGAGACTTTAATACTGCAATACTGTGGAATGTGGGACTGCAGAACCATGAGATTCTAAGGTTATGCAAGTGTAAATCTACATGGCAACAAGATTTTGAGATTATGAGAATTTGAAACTCTGGACTGGAAAATTAAAAGTTCTACTTCTACTTTTCAGCCTTGCCTCCACATCTGCTTACCCCTGAAAAGTTTCCTTGTAAGAGAATTACTTGACAGAATCATTTTTGCATTTGATTCAAATTCTACAGTCTAATACACATACATGTTCATTAAAAGTTCAGTTGGTGGGGTGTCTGGGTGGCTTAGTCAGTTAAGCATATGACTTTTAATTTTGGCCCAGGTCATGATCTCAGGGTAGTAGGATTGAGCCCCACATTGGAGCTGCTGGAGATTCTCTCTCTCCTCACCGTCTTCCCCTCCCCACCTTGTGCTCTATAAATAAATAAATAAACAAATAAATAAAATTTTAAAAAAGTTCATTTGGTTATGGACTTGCCTTTTCCCTGCCCTCCCCCAACATTAGCAATTGCCCCTAAGCATGAAAATCTCTTTTGTATTACTTACCTACTGTCACCAGGGATTCAACAACAAGCTCCAAATAAGCCAAAATAACCTAGCTTAGGGGTGCTGCTTACTACCAGAAAATAAGGCTAGATGTCAGAAGCCATAAGCACCAAATAAGCCCTCCTGACCCAGTTTTTGACCCATTTGATCCGGTTCAGACACTGTGCTAACCCTCCAGATGAGCTCAAGATTTTGTTATTTGGCTATTTGGTGAATGATATTGAGTGGGGAAAGAACCTACCACTTAGGTAACACTAGGAAGGGTTTGTCAATCTAGAGTTCAGTTTTCTAGATGGTTTTTGCCCTCAGGTTTCAATGGCTTTAAAGAAAAATGTGATTTTTTTTTTCTGTTATTTCTTGACCGTTTGGTGGAAGTGAAGGTCTTTTATATTCTTCTATTGGCTAATCATAAATTGGACTCTCATTGAGTTCTCAATTTCAGTTATTATGCTTTTTAGCTTCCATTTGATTTGGTTTTACAGTTGCCAGTTCTTGGCCAGAATTCTCGCCATCTTGTCTTTTCACTTCTTGAGCATATTATTAGTCACAATTATTTGAAAATAATTGTTTGACAACTGCAATATCTGGGTCCCCTCTAATTCTATTGTATTGTCTGTTTTTTCACTCCTCTCTTGGTCAATCATGTTCCTTTACGTGCTTGCTATGACAGTTAAAGGGCTCTTTCTTCTCAGCCTCAAACCCACCATTCTGTACTCTGCTGTGAGGGTGGGAATTTGCAAAAAAAAAACATTTCTGATTTGCCTGCTGACTTCCACTGAGGCTTTGCCCATAAAGGCACTAGAGGGCGATTGGAAGGTTGGAGGGAGAAGGGATTTTTCTTCCAAGTTTGCTTCTTGTCTGCTCCCTATTCCTATCAGTATCATCTTCCCAACGATTCTTTATCCCAGAGCAGGTGTTTGTTTAACTAGCAGAGATGGAATCCAGTTTCCAGTTCTTCAGACAAACAAAGAAGCAGCCTTAATGTGGTTGCTCAGAGAGTCCAGCACCAGCCAGGCAGGATTACCACCAGAGAAGTCTGGGTCTTAGCCCCACAAGAATCCTTCTGCAAGATCTGAGACACCACTGGCCACGCATCAATCCCTTCTTAATATCCTGATTTTTATCTCTAAGAGAACTTTCTTCCAAGCTTCACTGAAATATTTCCATTTTCTTTCTCTTGTTCTTCCAGTTGTAAATAAGGTAGTGGCTTCTGCATTTGCTACCTTGTGATACTTTAGTGTCCTACCTTTTGCCTTTCAGTTCTTCAATTTCCACTGAAAAATTCTTTATATGAAATCATTTCCATTGACATACATTGTATGGTTTCTGCTTCCTGACTGGACTATCACTGATACTCTTTGTTGTTTTCTTAATGGATGCTAGACATTTTGCTTTACACAACTTAGAAACAAAAGCCCAAGGAGGACTTTTGCTAGGCAAGGTCTTTTAATCAGGATTTGAGCTGATTCAAAGCTAAACTTCAGTCTTTGCAGAGCCAGTTGGTATCTAGTTCACAACACAGATTTTCAAGTCCCCAGTTAGTCTAATTTGTGAGCAAGAGCCCCTTCTTTTTGATGGCTTTTTACACCCAGACCTATGAGACTGCCAATCATTTTAGCTCCCATTGTAGGCTTTGATTTTTAGCCTCTTACTTGCTCTTTTCAAACCAGCATATGTTCAAAGGGAGAAAGATTACCAAACGTTGGGTTCACCATTTTGGGTTTCCCTGCTTTCTGGAATGTTGGCCCTAAAAATTCTCACTTTCTTTGTAGATCTCTGACTTCAAAAATCTAAAACAAATTTTTTTGTTGTTCAAATAATTTAGTTTTTGGGATGCCTAAGTAGCTCAGTCAGTTAAGCATCTACATTCGGCTCAGGTCATGATCCCAGAGTCCTGGGATCTAGTCCCACATTGGGCTCATCGCTCAGTGGGGACCCTGCTTCTCCCTCTGCCCTCTCCCCCTCCCCCACTCCCCTGCTCTTGTGTGCACATGAGCTCTCTCTCTGACAAATAAATAAAATCTTTAAAACAAACAAACAATTTAGTTTTTCTCCATGAGAACTTCAAACTAAAGCTAGCTGACATCCCTTTCCCCTTTGTAATGCCAAAGGGAAAATGTACAAGTCCTTGTAGGTTTTCTCAATTGCCCCCCTGCCCCTCTGTAATGATTGTTTCCTAACAATGCTATAAGGTAAAATTTAAGGATTCCTCCCCAAGACCTGTCAAGATTCCCTGATCTTCCATTTTAAATTATATTCTCCCTAGGAAAAAAACAAAAAAAATTCCATCTCGATATCAAATATTTGAGCTGGATTGCTGGAATGAAGGTTGAGAATTCATGTTATTCTTATTCTTGGACCAAGGGAGACATCAGGCTGTGATATGAGTAGCATAAGTCTTTATTTTTTTTGTTTCTAAATTTACTATAATAAATTTGTATTTGCAGGGATTTATAATCATCACCATAACTTCAAATTACAAATTCAAAAGTGTTTTTGAGATTAAGAAGTCTGTGTATATATATATCCGTGATATTCAGAAAAGATTTTCAAAAGAGTAAGAGGGAGGCACAAAGTAGAATGGGGGTTGCTAAGGATTGGGGTGGTGGGAAATGGGGAGTTACTGTTCACTTGGTATAAAATTTTAGTCATGTGAGATGAGAAAGTTCTAGAGAGCTGCTGTACAACAACACTGTGCTTATAGTTAGCCAATTTTTAAGTGTATAGTGCGGTATTGTTAAGAGGGTAGATATCGTGTTATATGTTTTCTTACCATAATAATTAAAAAATTTTAAAAACCCACCACATAAAGATGCAGATATATACATATAAAACTGAAAAGAAATGTAAAATAAATTTTCCAGAGGGGTTTCTTTCTTTGTGTTATGATAAAAATGTTTTTTTCCATAGTCATTTGAGATATTTTCTCCTCTAAATGTTAACCCAGAAACTTAGTTTGAATGTAAAAAGAGGGAGAGGGAGTAAGGCAATGGGGCTCTCTTCATGCTGTCAACTTACCATCTATTTAGCCAATTCAATTTGCAACAGCTTCATTAATAATTATAATATCCCCTCTGTATCCATCCACACACCTATAGCCATCTCCATCCCAGTTTCTTCTCTCTGATCACAGAAATATACATGTAAGTAGATTCATTAAGTAGAGTCAGTCTTCTGCATGTCCCCTTAACAGAGTTGAGGCAAGCCAGGTGTAAAGGTGGTATTTGTTGGCAAAGGAGAGAGCCCATAATTCACTGGGGTGAGAGTGTAGAACAGTGTGGCCATTCTAGAGAGCATGAAGGTAGTGCTTAGTCAAATGTGCAGAATCCTATGACACAGCAATCCAAGTCTTATGCAGGTTCATAAGGAGACATGGATCAGAATATTTAGAGCAGGAGGCAACCCATTATTTAAAAACAGGACCATCATTATGTGGAATATTGTATTGCAAGTAGAAGCAAAAATCACAAACACGCAATCATGCATATAATAAAAATGAATTATTTTAAAAACGGTGCTAAGAATAAAAAAGCTGATAAATAGAATTCTGTAATATTATATATTGAACATTTAAAAATATATATAAAATGAAAAATATAAAAATTATATAAATAGAATACAATATTTCAAAAATAATTAAAATCAAAAGCTTAAGCATACCTCCCAAATGCCGTGCTCTACAAGAATATGTACAGATTCACAGATACATTTAGAACCTGTTAAAATAGTGGCCTGTGGCTGGGAGAAGAATGTTATTTACAGTGGAGACACATGGGAAGAATAAATATATACACAAGTAAACAATGGAGTGTCCTGAATGATAGTGTCCTGAATACGAATAACTTTCCATCTGTGCTCTTTTAAAAGAAAAAGAAAAAAAAAAACTTTTAAATGAACAAACAAACAAACAAAAAATACTAAGAGAATTTTGGCTACATCCCAATTCTCATTAGGCTTAAGGCTAACTACTCTTTCTTTTCATGATTTTCTTAATGCATTTCATATTTGGTTCCGGAGTTTGGTTCTTTTAATTGAAATGTGTTCCTGCTGTTTTGAGTATGCACATGAAGATAATGTGACTTAACTTTAAAGTATAGTTTAGTTTTCTTAAGTGCCTAGTTCCTCTCAATCATTATAAGCAAGAGTTTCTCTTTCAAATTGCCCTTGGATATGATTTTACAACAGTTTTTCCAGCAGCAGTACAAGTCACTGAGCACAATGTCCAACAGGATTTAATTATACTTATTCAGAAGGAAGTTGGGTGGTAATTTTCTTTGGCCTTTCATTTTCAGGACAGAGCTGACACAGAGCAAATACCAGTGGAGGGCAGACCCCCTTCTTCAGTATTTATTAAGCAGTAGCCAAACCAGCCCTGCTATCCCTGATTATCACTGCAAGTGTTGGGACCACAGCCCATAGTTGTTTTGTATAGGTTGTTCATCGTTCAAATGTGCACAGCCAAGAGGCTAATGAGGACTGAAATCCAGCCTGCACCCTGCTAACCCGGCTGTGTGCACACGGGCTACATTCTCTCATCCTCATGATTCATGAGAAGGGGCCATATGGATTAGCATCATCTCCATTAGCATCTCACTTCACCCCATCCCTTTGTGCCCTAGTTCCTTCTCATCTCTTTTTCATCGATACCTGTCTCCGAACTAAGAAGAGGAGAGAGAATCTACAGTACTATTCTTTGCCATAGGGAATGGGGATATTTCTCTTTGTCAAAGCCAAGTGAGAGGGGCTCCAAACTCTGCCAAGGAGTAGAGCTTGGAGTATCTACCGTAAGGGTACACTGGCATGTCACTTCCTTCCTGGTGTTGTTCAGGTGCAGTCTGCATGCACTGTGAAGGAATAGAAATGCGGCTTAGGTTCTTGCTGGAGGCTGACACTTGTTCCCTAGAGTTGGGGCAAGTTCTCAAAGAGATAAGAAACTGCTTCTAACCTGGAGAAATTCGAAGGCAGAATTATTCGGATCAACAAGAAGGAGCTGGAATCATTTGGCGGTGCGCTTAGGAAGAAGGGGGCAGGGACTCACACCCAACCTAATTCTCATGGCAAATAGTTAAATTACGGTTGATAGCCTTGGATCAGTCGGCTCTCAGTTCTAGAGCAGAGGTAGAGCAAAACCTACCAAATTCAAACCAACCCGACAGGTGTGGCATGACGATGGAGGAGGGGTTGTTCTCTGAAGGGAAACCTAAGTGATGTTAGCAAATGGCTATGGGTGAGAGTCGATGCCAGAGAGAATGCCAGAGCTCTGCACCTGTAGGGTGTGAAACAGTATCTGGGCAGTCACTTGTGCCTTTGAGGGAAGTGAAAAAGCCTGGAATCGAGTAAGGGCAAGAGCCATGTGGTTGCCCATGTGGCTCCTGAAAGAGAGGACTGGGTGTGTGGAAATCTCAGGGTTGTAAGGTGATACAGCTCTTCCTCTTAGAGTCCGCAGCCAGGGAGGAGCCAGAGTAAAACTTAACTTCCACCTCATGAAAACCACTCCTATATTTGCAGAAAATCACCATATGGGTGGATAGCATCAGCAATAAATGGAATTAGCCTGACTCGGAGTAAGACAATAGATACCTTCCTGCCACTGAGACTCTTCCCTTTTTCCTATCCCCTTCTCTCCCCTGCGTCTACAGAGAGGGGCTTGACCTAGAGGTGGGAGGAGAGACAGAGAGATGAGATATTCCAGAACCAGAGAACCAGACCACGCAACTCCCCTCCGCTCTAAGGTGTTGGAATGGGAGGGTCTAAGATACGAAGGACATATCCCATTCACATCCCATATCCCCTGCAGTGGGGCTGTTGCAGGGAAGGAGGAGATGGTATTTGAATTGTATGTGAGACAGGAGTCTTAAATCAGTCTGGGCTGAGTGCAGTTTCTAATAACCTAAAGCAATTGTGAAGCCATAGAATCTACCTAATATATCGTTAAGGGATCAAAAAGAGTGGTCTGATGGAATATGCTTGAACACAGGAGTGGGAAATGGATAATTAAACCATTCTATTTTTATATTTAAAGTTCACAATGTTCAATTAAATGGGAACTATCTAGTTATCAGGTAAACCTAAAAATACTTCCCCTTGAGCCTTAAGAAAAGAGACATTGGAAAACAGAGGCGCTGTAAATTTAAAGGCAATGTATTACATTAGAGGGTTTTTCTGGCCTTTAAAAGCTTTCCCATCTGCTGTCTCCCTTGAGAAGGCTCTTCATAGGATTGATATGCGGGGAACATGGGCCACTTTTCAATTCTTCTGCCGTTTGTTTATCCAGCAAGAATTTTTCATCACTCTTTGTGCAGACCCCAGCGGGAGATCCCATGTATGTTGACGTGAGGAGGAAAGGATTCAGTACAGCACATAAAGGTTCTCCGAGAGAGAGATTGGGGTGCCAAGATTAAAAACTGAACCAAAAGCCAACACTCAATCAATGACAGATGAATGAGTTCCAAATGGCATGAAGAGATCACGCCACTCTTGTATTAAAGCCTGTCAATAACTTCCCAAGACTTTTAGAATAAATGCGAGGTACGCCCACTTTGCCCATGGTGTAATGATCTTTCATGATCAGACCCTTCTATCTAATCATTTCATTAGGCTCCTGTCCTCTCCCGCTGCTATGCTCCTTCTCCTGTGGCCCTATGGCACTTCTTAGGAAACATTTGAGTTTGTTTGTTTTTTTTCTTCTTTAAAGCTTTGTTCTCGATGTTCACTGGACCCCAAATACTCTTCCCTGGCCTCCCCAGATAGAAAACTTATTTCGGCTTTTGGATAGAGTGACCAACTGACCTTGGTTTGCCTGGGACTACCATGACTTTAGCACTTAAAGTCTCATTCCCAAGAAATCCCTTGGTCCTGAGTAAACCAGGATGTCTTGTCACCCTACCTTCTAGTTTCTCAGATTTAATATATATCCTCTGAAGAGAGACATTCCCTCAGCACCTTATTTAAAGTATTCTCTGAATGAGTAAATATAAATTTGATTTCATTGTAATGAAAAAAAATATCTCCAAGAAAAATACACTATAATTAAAGCAGAAGGACAAATGGCATGCTGGGGGAAATATGTGCACCTTTTGTTGCAGACAAAGTTAATATTTAAAGACCTTCTAAAAAGAAGAAAAATCTCAACTATACCATAACATGACAGGTTATAGAACTGAATAGAATTCATAGGAAAAATTATAAATGACTCTTAATCATAGGAAGCCACATTCACCCTCACTTACATAAGGAAATGCAAATTAAAACTTCAGTGCCATGCAATTTCTTGCCTATTGACCAGAATTCCAAAGTTTTTCAGCCTACTCTGTTTACAAGGCTGTGGGGAAACAGGTACTCTCATACTTTGCTGCTGAGGATGTCAAGTGATACCTATTGTCAGAAATGTGGCAACATCCAGCAAAATAACATCTCTATTTTTTCTTTGACCTGCTGATCCCACTTTTAGGAATCTTTTGCAAACATTACATGGAAAGAAATACAAATTGTATTTATTGAAGGATTATTAGATGCAAAGTTGGAGGTGATGAGTTAATTGTTAATCCAATAATTTTTTAAAGTAAACATCAGGTATCATTCCCGAAGCAGTTTCAGTTAAAACAGCAGCTATGGTTAGGTTCGGCTACCAAATGCTACCGTGGAAACAAAGTCCTGTAAGAAAGTAAGAAAGTGGGAACCTATTTATAAATAATCTTCCTCCTACCAATAGAAATAGGAAGACCACAGTCAATTCAAAAGCACAGGAGTCTTTGAATTTCCCCCCAGCCAAGCAGTGGGGCTAATGTATGAAAAAATGGGGAATACAGATATCTAGCCCAAGCCTTCTTGCATTTCTCCCCAATAGATGCAGAACCAAATACAATGTTCAAGCTTAGTGAACCCATCCCTAGAGCAGAGAGGTTATTAGATTATTAAAACTGGAAGGGACCTTAGAAATGATGACATGTTTTATAACTAACTTTAGAAAACGACTAATTTTATAAAAGAGGAAAATGAGGCCCAGAGAAGTCAATTTACTTTTATAAGATCACGCAGCTGAGGTTGTAGCCAGGTGGCTTTGGATAAGTTCAATAGTCAGTGAGCATTGTAACTACCAACACAACATAGTATTAGGGGAAAGCCATGAGACACAAAAATGGAGCAAAATAAGGAGGAAGTGGGTGTAGTTAAAACATGGATGATCACTGACCATGTATCACTGGCCTCATAGATTTATTTGAAACTACTTCTTGCCTAACTTCCCATTCTCCATCCCATTTCAAATCTCAAGTTTATATGAGAATTAATATACAATTATAGCCCTCTTAATCCCCAGCTCTAGCCTGTGTCTTCCATGGTCTAGATACATGTATATTAGCCTCCAGGCTCTGCTCATTTTGTGATATGAGTGATACATTTGGAGGTAAAGTAGACATTCATTCATTCCCTTTCCAGCTCATGTTTCCATCCACTTGCATTTTCTAATATCACTTAGATTTTCCTTTGGGGAATGCTCTCCCCCCATCATTGCGTAGCATCTATGTGGTTTGAATTTGGGTATGATTTATTCTATCCAGAACTGGGCTCTGATTGTTCTCCTGTAATCAGCATTAATTCAACTCTTTGCCATGGTCATAGGTAAAGAAATGGACATAAACACTGAAGCCAATCAGTACATGCTATTGCTTTAGTCATAGCACTTGGATATGGCAAGGGTATTTAAATTACATTGGCCCATCAGAATTAAGTCTGTACTTATGTTTGTAATGGGGTCTCCTTCTCTCTCCCTGCCACTATCTTTCTCTCTGAGAAACTGCTGAGAGTTATGCTGTGACAGTGTGAGCTGTTCTTAAGACAGAAAAGGGGGGAGGGCACTGCAGGAAATGAGTGAAGAGAGAAAAAAAATCAGGTGACATTTCTGAACTGCTAGATCAAACCAATTGTCATATTTACCTACCTTCATTTGAAATTATTGTTTACATAAATCAATAAATTCTGTTAATGTTGAAGTCAATTTGAGCTCAATTTTCAGTTATGTGAAACTAAAGGCATTGAAATTGATGGTGGAGGTATTGTGATTCAGGGGCAAGATTTAGATGAAATAAGCAGACCCAGATTCTACTCCAGCAACTGACTATATGACCTTAGGGTAATCATTATGCCTTTCTATACTACATTTTCCTTAGCTGTACATTTGCAAGGGACTATTGTCTTTGATATTACATGGTGTTGTGAGACCACATGAAATAATGGTTTGGAGTGAGAAAACTAAAAACCTTGTGCAATTGAACTGTGGTGATATTATTACCATCAGAAGATACTGAGACATCAACATTATTATTATAGTACATTGCTCCTTTTTCCTGCATTGCAGGATACAAGAATAATTTATCAAGATTTGCCCTTCTGCAAAGCACTTGATGAAAACAAGAGTGGAAGTTTCTAAAGCAAAGCGGATTTCATTAGGCTGTTTAATAAGAGTATTTATAGCCAAATTGTTTCCCAATTGACTTTGCAGTCCTCATTTGTGATTCATAATTCTTGGTGAATAATTGCAATTATCATCTGCTTAATGAGACAATGATTTCCTCTCTTCCCCATCTTTGTTTTCCTTTTGGTAAAACCTCGTATTCAGTGCTGTGTATGTCACAGAAAGGTGGTCCATTAGAAGCTGATTCCCTGCCAAATACCCATAAAACCAGGCCTGGGGGCAGAAGAAAATTTCCAAATGTGAAGAAGGACAATGAACATAACGAAATCTGTAAATCATCATCCTTCTTCAGATATCTGCACAAACAACTTT
Source organism: Callorhinus ursinus (assembly GCF_003265705.2). NCBI lineage: Eukaryota > Metazoa > Chordata > Mammalia > Carnivora > Otariidae > Callorhinus > Callorhinus ursinus. The sequence continues at coordinate 15,327,998 of NW_027397082.1, read as the reverse complement.
TTTTATGATTGAAGTAGGTATAAGTGGTTTTGTATGTATGCGCTCAGTGAATTGAATGTTTGAGCCCCCCCCCCACCAGATTATGTTTAAACCCTAATCCCAATATGATGGTATTTAATTCTGGAGTTTTATTTTCCATATTACAATAGACTGCTGCTTGGCCCATCTGACCTATGATTGGTTGGTTTGAGAGAATCCAGTATCTGATGGGCAGCTCTGGCCATGTGTCACTTGATGTCTCATGTTAGATCATGGATCTAACAATGTCTGTGGGGGCCTCATAGCATGCCTCATGCTTTTCCCACAGTGTTTAGTTCTCTGCTGCAGATGGACCTGTTCCCAAACCATAGACATCTATGTTGTGGTTCTTCTTTTTGGACTTTCCATAAACGCCAATGGTAACTTTGCTCTTAACACATCAAGGTCTGGGTAATAATACAGCCCACATGGCAGGATTGCCTGTATCATAACCTAGGCCAGTGCGTGTGGAGTCATTTATTACTTTTTTTCAGCCTCGTTCTCACTGGAAAGGTAACATGTCATCTAGTAAATGAATGAGGAAGTTGTTTCCAAGTGTGGAATATGCTACCTCAAAACCTAAGGAAGACTATCCTTTTTTTCTTCTTCTTTTTTTTTTTTTTTTTTTTTTTACTATTGGGAGTTATAAAATACAACTTGTCTCTTACTGTGAAGGGGAGGTCCTCACATCTCTTAGATCACTAGATTCCTAAAGCCCCCACTGATGTCAGCCTCTAGAGCATGCATGTTTGACCACAGCCTCCAATTTACCACTTCTTGCTCCTCTCATCTTAACTGGAGTCCTGTTCCTAACATGGTGTAGAGGTGTATTGTTTTGCAGAATTTGCAGATGATTCAAGTATCTTTGACAATATTATGACAAAGGTTGGGAGTGTTAACATAATCCTGTTAACATCATAAATGCATGATGCCCATATGAGGTAAGCTGCTTCTGATTCTCCTTCCTGATAGGAATGGGAAGTAGGCATTCACCAGGTCGGTGGCCACATTCCACATCCAGGAGGCTGTGATCAGTCTGCCATTGGAGTTAATACTTGGTTAATTCTGTAGTAACTTTCTATCCCGTAGTATGATCCATATCGTATTTTAGGAGCCAGAATGGTGAATTAAATGAAGATTTGACAGGAAGTATCACCCTTCATTCTTTGTCTTTGAAGGTGACACTATTATGTGTCATTTCGCTTAGAATGCATTATTGCTTTTTATTTATTATTTTCATGGAGAGGGAATTTCAAAAGTATCTATTTAATCTAGCCCAATACAATAGCTCTTATTCTAGGTCTAGGAACTGATATTAGGATTCTGACAACTACAAGTATGTCCATTCTAAATACACATTAAGAGACCAAGAAAATATTCACCAAGTTTGCCTGTGGACCCAGTGGATCCACTGTGAACCAGACCTAGGTCAGAACTTCATTTATTACCTACATCCCGTATGCTCCCTACTCTAACAGGGGATCATGAGTATCAATGTCAATGCAGACCATGTGTCTACACTCCGTGTGTCTAATACTCATAATCCCATTGCCTGCTTTTTACTGATCTTTCCCCAGCATTAAGTGGTTGCTTAATGCACCTGCTCTGAACCGTATTCACCTGAAGACTTGGAAGTCAGGCCTCTGCACGTCTTTGGAGTGCTCTCTCTCTCTCTCTCTCTCTCCTCTCTGGTACTCTTCCCTATAAATTTAACTGTATAGGCCTCCTTGAAAACCCACATCCATACTGAACTCCAGGACACCAGTAATCACCCAGGTTCCCCTTCCCAGCACCTCAGCCTAGAAACACTCTCCAGGTATAAGCTGAGGGGCAACTGCAGCTCTCACCTCATCTGTTGTTCCTCTCCTGGAGGTCTCTGTCCTGCATTGCCTATTTTCGATGCTTAAAAAAAAAATCTCTGTTTTATATATGTTTTCTAGTTTTTTTTTTTTAATTTGGCTAAGGCAATTGGGTAAGTTCAGTTCTACTTTATCTTGGCCAGAAACAAAGATTACATTTTATTGTTTTATTTTAAGTGCCTTAAATGTTTCTTTAAGTAGTTATTTTATAGCTGTCTAGTTATTTTATAGCTCTCATTTTATTATGAATAAGAACTCCCTTTTTTTCCCATTAGGCTCCTTGAATTGTTATTACTGGTATATAAGAAGACTATTAATTTTCATGTGTTACCCTTATATTTGGATAACTTACCAAATTAAAGTCTTTCATTGTTCAAAGAACTTTTCAAATGATTCTCTTAGATTTTCTAGAGTGATAGTTAATATCACTTATAGAAAACAAATACTGTTAATTTCCAAAAATCTTATCTCACATTTCCTTTTGTTTGTATTTTACCGACAATACTGTTATTTTATTAATAATAAGTTTGAAGCAATTAAAATATTGTATTTAATTTAAATTCAATGATTCTCATATTTCACGATTACATGAGGTTTGCTGTCAATTTAAGGAAGAAACTCTGTATTAAGTTAATGGAGTTTTTCTATTCCTAGTTTACTATGAATGGGTGAATTTCATCAAAATGCTTTAAAATTATTTGGATTGTCTTATGTTCCTTCTTTTTAAATCATTAATACTGTGAATTATATTAATAGGTTTCCTAATAGTGAGCTATATGTACCTCCTGGTAAAAATCCTTGTTGATCATAATATGCCATTCATCTTTTGAAGTATAGTTGCATTCAATTTTATATTAGTTACCTAACTATGTGCATATTTCTAAATTATTTTGGTTTCCAATCATATTTCTCAAACTGAGATCCAAGGACCCAAGTATTCTGTAGATTTATTTCCATGGTAAAATACTTCCATGTTGTGTCCTATTTTGATGATACTCTAAATTTATACACCTCTAAGCATAATCTTGAAAATATGGGTCATCACCCTACAACTGAGAACTTATATGCGTCCAATGTCTTACTTTGTCTTTGTGCTTAAAATGGATTTCTCATCAAGGATAGGTCAAAAACAAAAATAACAAGATTTGGGGGTTTAGTTCAGTGGTAGGGCATTTGACTGCAAAAAATCACAAGGTACACAGAAAACAAGGGGTAGAAAAAAAGGGAGAGAATTGGGTCATTCTTAAAGAACATATTAATATGGGCAGATGAAGCCCAGAAGAATTTAACTGTGCCTGTTAATCATTTATTAAAGTTACTTGTGTGTGCACTGTGGGGATTAGAAGTCCTTGGTACTTTATACACATTTCTGGATCTCACTCTAGATTAAATGAATTGGAATCTATAAAGTTGGGGTATGGACATCAATATATTTTTAATCTTTACAAATAATTCTAATATGCAACCAGAGATGAAAAGAACAGATGTAAATTTTACCTAATAGATATTAATTTGTAAAAATAAATGAAGTTATAAATAAGTAATGAAGTTTTTGTCTATTCCTATGTCAGCAATAAAAGGTAAAATAGCTAATGCCTGCTTTAATATTTTCACAATGCTAATTTATTTTCAGGTGAACTAGACATATCTACAGATATATGGCACCTGAATAAAATTAAAATTCATGTTTAAAGAGTACAAGATTGCTCATTAGCAGTTTTTGGAAAATTATGAGTTCTGACGATTTGTAACTAGTAAATCAAACCCTGAAATTAGTAACTCTTTAAAATATGTATTTATGTGAACAGGCATACTCATTATCAGTTTTATTCAACTTAAAAACAGTAAAAATAGGGGCACCTGGGTGGCTCAGTCGTTAAACGTCTGCCTTCGGTTCAGGCCATGATCCCAGGGTCCTGGGATCGAGCCCCACTTTGGGCTCTCTGCTCGGTGGGAAGCCTGCTTCTCCCTATCCCACTCCCCCTGCTTCTGTTCCCTCTCTCTCTGCGTCTCTCTCTGGGTCTCTCTCTGTCAAATAAATGAATAAAATCTTAAAAAGAAAAAATAGACATTTCTTCTTTCAAATACTATCCCACTTAATATAATGGTTGACATTGAGTGGCTAAGAATATATTACTTTATACTCTTTTTTTAAGTATGCATTTAATTTGTATGCATTTGTTTTGGAGTTTTAGGTAAAACAGCTATAAGTAATATGGACTTTTAACTTACTTTTTGTTTGTACATATATAAGCAACATATAAAATATATAAATCAAAATGGGGTCCTGGAGGATTTTTTTTTTCTTGAAAGGAATTCATATGTTACTAAAATCTGAGGAACTTTCTGCCATGCATCCTATGTGTGCGTGTGTGTGTGTGTGTGTGTGTGTGTGTGTGTGTGTGAATGCATAGAGGCTATCTTTGTTTAATTTTGTTTCCAGGCATATTTTGTTTTTGACTGAGCTAGCTACTTCTTGTATTTTACCTAGTTCTTATAATTTAAATAATATAAAAATTAGGTCATCATTGGAGGTGTATTGCAGGTCTCTGGTAACCCAAATTGGGTCTAGCTCCTTCTGGGGGAGTGTGCTCAATCTACAACCATCTTTATTTATCTTTACACTTCCCACTTAAATTTCCAACTTCTATTGTGAATAGATCCTCTAGATTTCCTAGCTTAGCCTTATAAGATATCATTCAGTATTTATAATTGTTCAAGTAGCTTATGTATCAGCAGTCATGTCATTTTTATATTCCTAATGTTATTGTGTTGTGTTCCCTTTCCCTTTTTCTCAACCATTGTCTTGGAGTGTTGATCAAATCTACTGGCTTTATTTTGAAATATATAATCCATGTCAATAATTTCTTTGTTTTTTGTTTTAGATTATTTATTTATTTATTTGACAGAGAGAGAGAGAGAGAGAGAGAGACAGAGCACAAGCAGGGGGAGCTGCAGGCAGAGGGAGAGGGAGAAGTAGGCTCCCCTGTAAGGAGCAGGGAGCTCGACTAGGGGCTCGATCCCAGGATGCTGGGATCATGACCTGAGCCAAAGGCAGATGCTTAACTGAGCCATCCAGGTGCCCCACAAATTTTATTTTATTTATTTACTTGAGAGAAAGAAAGAGCAGGAGCTAGAGGGGCAGAGGGAGAGGGAGAGACTCTCAAGCTGACTCTGCACTGAGTCCGATCCCAATACCCTGAGATTATGGCCTGAGCCGAAATCAGGAGTCAGGTGCTTAACTTACTGTGCCACCCAGGTGCCCCACCCCCATGTCTCTAATTTCTACTTCAATTTTTAAAATCTTTTTGTCTTTTAACAAAATTTTGTGTGTATTTTCTCTTCTATGCATCTAATCAACTAACATTAAGGAGTATTTATTTTCCCTTAGTCTAAATATTAAAGAAGAGAGAAAGGATGGAGGGGACAGAAACAGATAGACACATAACATGATTACTGATCAGGGAAGGGTGGTTCAGGGATTTGAAAGGAGAGCCCATAGGAACATAAAGCAATATAAAAATGAAAGTGTTTGAAAAAATAATGCATTCATTTATTAATTTATTAATTCAAGAGTCTGCTTAAATATCTGCTAAACCCTTTGATGGAGGGTTGTATCAAAATGCTTTTAAACCAAAGTCTATGATAATAAGAAATTTACACAGTAGGAACTGTTCATACTTATTTGCCAAAATGCATCACAATTAGAAGAGTAGAATGATAGAGTTTTGGAAGACAGAAATAGGAAGTCAGTTTGAAAAAAATTCACTGTGATTTTCATAATTATAAAAACATTTTCATTATATATATATTTATACATATTTAAAGGAAATACCAGGGTGCAATGTAATTTGAATACCAAAATACCCATCTGTGTTTTCTTCAACAAATTAATTATTGTAAAGTGATTTACAAATCCTATGTGCCACATGAATACTAAATGATTAAACTCAAACATGGAAGCAGGAATATTGGTATTTAATGGAATTATAACTTAGAATATTTATATATGGTTGGAGAAGAAAAAAATTCAAAGTGCCAAATGATAATTAGTGGAAATTTTCTAAATACGCCTTTGATCTGAACACAATAGAAAGTTTGGGTGTTATATCTCTATATATAGATATATATATTTAAATCTTTTTTGTTTGTTGGTTTCAAATGTCCTGGGAATTTAGGTGACATTTTTTTGCCTCAAATGGTCCCACAAGAGGAACTTAAAAATACATATATATGATTATTACTGACTAGGCAAAAACTGAGCCAGCTGATAATTATCTTCACAATTACTTGCACCTGCAAGTAATTCTATAACTGCTAAACTAGCCTTGTTAATTGGACTCCTAATCACAGGGGAAGGGGAGTTCAGACTACCAGAAGGGTCATCTTTGTTTCTAATTGTTTCCCTACAGAGAGTAAAACCTGCAACATTTTGTAGAAGTCCCTAACTTTAGTTTGAACAGATTGATCAGATTGTGTCCCTCTATGTTAGGAAAGCCAGCTTCTAAAATCACACCTTGCATAAAACAGACACTTGATATGTAGTTAGTAAGGGATCCGGTTATTGATGCAGGCAGTAGGAGAGGTCCATCGGTTGTGCAGCCACTGAAAGGACAGTAGATTACACAATAGCAAAAGTTTTAACTCTCTACATGTATGCTACAGTTGAAGTTTGCTTAGAAAATCACTTGAGATTTGACTTTAGAATTGTTTTCCATAAGAGTAAGCCAAAGATTCTGAGATCCTGTTTCCAGTGAACCACTAAACCCTATGTGCTTACACTTAATGTTATTAAAAATCATAGCAGTTTAGGGGCGCCTGGGTAGCTCAGTCATTAAGCATCTGCCTTCGGCTCAGGTCGTGATCCCAGGGTCCTGGGATCGAGCCCCGCATTGGGCTCCCTGCTTGGGGAGGAAGACTGCTTCTCCCTCTCCCACCCCCCCTCCTTCTGTTCCCTCTCTTGCTGTGTCTCTCTCTTTCAAATAAATAAATAAAATCTTTAAAAAAAATCATAGTAGTTTAGAGCTTCACAGACCCTTCATATGAATGCTCTTCTTACAGATAAGGAAATCCTGACCCAGAATTGATGAATTGCCCAAGGTCACCTAGGTGCCAGACCTAGCTATGCTGTTGTTTCTGCTGCACCAAAAACACACTTTGGAGGGTGCCTGGGTGACTCACCAGTTAAGTCTCCAGCTCTTGATTTCAGCTCAGGTTATAATCTCAGGGTCCTGAGATGGAGCCCCACATCGAGCTCTGAGCTGGGCATGGAGCCTGCTTAAGATTCTCTCTTTCCCTCTCCCTCTTCCCCTCCCTCCCACTTGCACAATCTCTTTCTCTCCCTGTCTCTCAAATAAACAAATAAATCTTAAAAATAAAATACCTATACACATTAGGTTGGAGTTTTCATGTAGAGGCAGAAGTGTAATGGCTTTATCCTATAACCTAAAGTGTTAATGTTTTTAACACAGTAAAAGCATTAGACACTCAAAACATAAAATGACCTTAAAATTGTCCACTGAACTCCTCCTCTCCTTATTTCCCTGATGAGGAAACTAAAGGCCAGTGAAGAGGAGTGGCTTCCCCAAGCATATACAATAACATGTACATAATGATGTTGTCATCATTGCAAGGTGAAATTATGATCCATTTACACTCAACTAAGTTAGAGTCATGTTAATACATTTTCACGAATTCCCCATTGGTCATCTATATTTAAAGGTTTTTATTTTTCTGTTAGGTAAAGATTTAATTATTCAGATCACTCTACCCTAAGAGACATGCAATAAAAGATAGATTGCTGACCTACATGTTGCAGAAATAACCAAACACACAAAAATTGTTCATCACAAAGGATCTGAAGCTCACTGTTGCCAGTGATATAACCTTAAACAGCTGAATTTCTCATTTTTTATCAAAAGCATTAAACACTATTAATTTCAGACCCATGGCTTCCTTTCTAGAGACCAACTTGTTTTTCCTGAAACCTTCCAGGTAATAACAGAATTAACTCATTATGCAAGCCTGTCCATTTTTGCCAGCTCTCCAGGAATCACTGTCTGACTCAGAGTCATTAATATCCATTTTTTTCTATACAGTATCTTCCTTTGTGACCCTAAATGTGTTTATCCTGTTGATGATTTGGCATTTCTTAACAGCACGCCACTAAAATCTTCCAGATTTTTTCTATGTTGCTAATGCCCAATCAGCAAACTCAGGTGCTGGTGCATTACCAGAAAGCAGCAGTGGAAGGTTTTCAGACAACTAGTTGTTAGAAAGATAACAACCATGTATTCCTTCTTCAAATGATCCCTAAATGGTTTTTTTGACCCAAGTGTCAGGGAGTCTAGTCAGGCCATCAGGAATTACGAGCAAGTCTGTACAAACCCAAGCAATGACAGCCACTACTTTGTGACCTTCCATTACTTACTGAATTGTAAGACCTCACACTGATTTCTGAGATGTTCGTATTTGAACTATGAACAGATGACCGTTTCTGAATTGATGAAACACACTTCATTACCTCAGACATCAAGCCATCCACCTTCTATTCCTTAGGGAGGAGAAAAACGGACATAACAAAAACAAAACCCTCTCCTTTTCACTTCTCCTGCCCATAGCCCTGGTTGTTACTGCGTCTGGCACGTTTCCCCTGCCTTATTTTCTGAATTCAGGGATAAGCTCTTTGTGTTATACTCAAGTGCCCACACATTAGCCTTTTCATTTGAATCTAATTTTATGAACTACATCAAAGCTTTTACTCCAAATTTTCAGTCATCTCAGGGCCAGTGCAATTTCTAAGGAAGCCACCTATAATGTTAACAGGGTAGTTTAAAATACGCTCATTTGCAGTTCACCGGAGTCAAGGTTGTAAGCAATTCTAGTGAAATTGGCATGATTTATTTGCACAGAAATCAGTGGCATTCCTATACACCAACAATGGCATGATTTTTTAACTTGTATGCTCACCAGGCAATATCCTCCCCTACACTTTCTTACCAAGAAAAAAAAATGCAGAAAGCTTCTCCAAATCTGAATTTTAAGCTTTGCTATAATCCAAATGCATTGTCATTTTGCCCTTAACATGGCCTTTCTAGAACTCTGACTCCTTTGGGTGAGCTGTTGACTGGCCCATAGTTGGGGTTGGACCAGACTTGAGGGATAAGCGGACAGAAGATATTGGCTAGCTTGTGCACACCGCATATATACAGCACACGAGGCATAGGCCTGCAGGAGATGCATGGCCTCTTTTAACCACATATATTCCAAAAAGTCTTTCTCCTCTCTGACTTTCTGGATCATTCATTTGAGAACTTTTCTGGCTTTCTGCAAATTCTGTTTTACTCTTTTCATTTACAAAACATGGGGGAAGGGAGTAGATAACACCAACCTGTGTAAACAGGAGGTACTTCCTAAGTAATTCTTCATTGAATAATTGAATGATGTACTGATCAACTATTACATCACTCCTCAATCAGTGGAAAATGATTATTGAATCTCTATCAGTTAGGATTTTTTTTTTTACCAGGAAATATGCCCTGAACACAAGACTCAACTTATACACATTTAAGAATGAAAAATAAATGACCATGGGAGGAGGAGCCTAAAGCATGAAAAGGCACAGGCTTTGCGAGGATAAATTCCATTCATCCTCAGGGACATTTTTGTTCTTTGTCCCATTGAACTGCTTACATCTTTGGCAAACTGGCCATATTTTCTCTATGTCTGCTTACCACACCGTTCTGAAGGTCTTTTCAACTTTTATTCCCAACTTGATTCCTCAGTGAGGCTTGATCTTTCCAAAAGTGCAGCACACCTCTCTGGCTACTGTTCTTCCACAACACCCCTACTTACACTCTAGAGATACCTGTGTGTCTAAGTTCCCTACTTTGACTCTCTACATTCTTATACAATATACATGTGTAGGTTCTTCTTCTTTTTTTTTTAAGTAAACCCCAGTGTGGGGCTCAAACTCATGACCCCTGAGATCAAGAGTCACATGCTCTACCCACTGAGCCAACCAAACACCCCTCCAATCCACTAGCAATAAGCAACTTGCTGTAGAAGAGAAAAGGATTAGAAGGTACCTTCCTGCTGTCTAGTAATTTAAAATACAGTTGAAGAAGTATAAAATACATCATGAAATAAAAAGAATAAGCGAATTTATGCCAGGTCATAATTCCTGAATTGGCACCACTGAGCTCTATATAGTACCAAGCGATATTTTATTAAAAAAGTAACACAATCAGGGCGCCTGGGTGGCTCAGTTGGTTAAGCAACTGCCTTCGGCTCAGGTCATGATCCTGGAGTCCCGGGATCGAGTCCCACATCGGGCTTCCTGCTCAGCACGGAGTCTGCTTCTCCCTCTGACCCTCTTCCCTCTCGTGCTTTCTATCTCTCATTCTCTCTCTCTCTCAAATAAATAAAATCTTAAAAAAAAAA
>NW_027397082.1:15300585-15317579 GCF_003265705.2 Callorhinus ursinus | reverse complement strand
CCTACCCATCCCCCCACCCCCCCCCTCCCCTCTAGAACCCTCAGTTTGTTTCTCGGAGTCCATACTGAGACACTTTGTCTTATAATCACCAATTTAAGTTGGTGGGTGCGAGTGTTTCCACGCAGACCATCTGACTCTGGGGTCTTTTTCAATGTGTTATAGCTGATAATATTCCAGAAAGTGACTAGACATCCAAGAGAGCTTTTCAGAAATACTGTGTGGAATTAACCCCTTGTATTTTTCCAGAGTTATAAAACCTAGGGTGCTTCTCTCCTAAAATACCCAGGCTGCCCCCCTTATTTCAGTCCAATGCCTTCCCTTCTCTTGTTACAGGCTGCAATATGCTGCTTGTCCCTGATCTGCATCTTAGCCATCTTGGTCTGTGACCCAAGAGGCTGATCTCAACTGAACTTCCAGCTGGGTTTGGCCAATGGGAGATAGCAGAAAAATATCAGAGGGTAAGTGGCCTGGAGGCTGGCCTTATTATTTCCTGGGGACTCGCTCTGTCTCGCTCTGTCTCACTCCGTCTCGCTGCCTCTCTCCCCCTCTCCCTCTCACCCCCTTCCCAGCCCTTCTTGCCCCCTCTCGCCCCCTCTTGCCCCCTCCCACTCATGTTCAATGGGTCCATTCTTCTACAAAAAGCCAAAACTCCTGCCAGTTGGCCTTCTCCTATAGCTGTCAATTTCTCCAGGTTTTGTAACTGCCTCTTCCACTTCCTCCTCATGTCTGAACTGCTTCTTGCTATTGATAGCCATGGCATGTTGCACAAGCCATTGCTGAATTTCACTAGCCCTTCTTAGTGCCTTGCAAAAGTTCTCATTAGACTCTCTGTAATCATCCCCATGTGGATGGTTAGGACCATGCCGATATCCTCTGGAACTGTGAATTCATCATCCCAGCAACAACACAAACTTTCTCTCCTTTCCTCGTGCTGGTCTCTGAGGTTGCAATGCCATTTTATCCATTTTCTAACTATAGACAACCTCCTAATCACTCAAGGCCCACTCTGATTGCTGCTTTATTCTATCACTTTTTCCTGCTTTTGAAAATCAGAACTCCTTGTCCAAGGTTACCCCTTATATTAGGCAGATTGTCCCCATGCTCTGTCCCACTGGCTTGTATCCTCCATGGCATTTAGCACAATATCTTTTACTCAGCAAGTTCTCTGTGTGGGTTTGTTGAACTAAATTGAAAGTGACACATTACATAAAGCTGATAGGAAGAAATAAAAGATGAGGTCTAACTCCTATTTAACAACTTTCTCCACTCCCAACTGTGTGTGTTTACCTTTTTAGTAAAGTGTTTGATGACAACAAAAGTAAAAAGCCAAACTGTCTGTCATGTAAGCATTTTAGGAAAAGCAAATGTATCGCTCCCCTCGATAACATTATTATAGCAAGATTATTGTATGTCAGCCAGGGATGGGGCTCAGAAACTAGCTGTACCCCACTTTATCAATAGAGCATGCCTTAGAGCACTAGTCCTCTGTCATTCCATAGTAGTCCTATGCAGTCCAGGTGATGATGTCAGGTATATTCTGCTCCTTTCTTCTCCATCTAGGGTGTTGGTCATGACATAGGATGAGCCAACCAGGTTAGTCAATCACATGGTCACTGTGATGCTTCAGGAATGGTCATGTGACTCAATGGGGACTGTGACAATCCTAGCTAAGACATTGCCAGACATACTGAGAGAAACACTTGCTTGTTCTAGGATTTGTAAACCGTAAGACTGATATTCTTTGTTTCAGGCATGATAGGATAAGGTTATGTTACGGTAACAAGATCCTCCAAATCACTAGAATAGCACATCACAAATTTTATTCTGCATTCATCTCTCACACAAAGTCTACTGTCGTTTCAAGCAATTCCCCACGCGGTGACTCATGTATCCAATCTGCTTAAACATCCCATGGAAGAGCCGTGCCATCTGGGTACACAGCCTCTTTTGTCAGTGTTGCAGGTAAGACAGTGCTGGGGATGTATGAGCATGAGCTTCTCACTTTGTCAGCCTGGAAGTGACACGTCACCTCTTCTTGTAGCACACTGTCAAGAACTGATGACACAAACTGCCTCACTGTAAGAAAAATGTAGATGAGTATTACCACATCTGACTTTCTGTAGGCATCAAATATCCATGTGGAAACAGCATAACAGGGAAGCTGAGCACCAGCTAGCAAAATCAAGACTCGTAGATCACATTTTCTAATAAAATCAGTTAAAGCCAGGACCCAGCTATGCTGAAGCCTGGACATACTCTGGCTCCCTCAGGCATCCAAAAAGGCAGAAGCTTATGTATTTGTGTGCACGTGAGTGAGTACTATGCAAATTAAGCATAAGAAATAGACATGCACCCTCTGGCAGATGAGGCATAAAAAATGTAGAAAGAAAAAAAATGACTGAGAAACTCAATTTTTAAAAATTGTCATGGAATTCATGGTGCTTTTGTCTACACTGGTTTTCTGCTCTCTGGTATATGGGTGAATAAGCAAGGTAGGCAGAAAGAAAAGTAGACCTTTATAGTTAATTAGAAACTAGGAAAGCAAAGCCATAGTAACCCTTTATTTAAACTTACTTATCTTCTACAGAAACAACTTGCAGTGGCTTGTTGAGATAAACGATAAGCCATCAAAAGGAATTATTTCGACAGCTGTTCTCTAGCTTTGAAGCCACTCTATAGAGTGGTTGAGTCTATATAGGGTAAATTGTAAAAGGAGTTTCTAGTTTGTAAACTCTAATAATAATAACAGTTGGCCTTTACTGAGTGCCTGCTATGTTCTAGGAACTGTGCTAAATGCTTTACTTAAAATGTATCAGTTAACATTCACAATAACCCAATAAGTTTGATATTATTGTATTACATAAATTGGAATATGGAGGCATAAAGAGTTTATGTAATTTGCAGAAGACTGATGAGAAGTTATGTCTTTGCTGGTACAAATTAAGAATTTGAACATAACACTAAATTATACTGAAGTATATTTTAAAAGTCTGAATGTTTATTGTGTATTAAAAATGCTCTCTGGGGGCACCTGGGAGGTTCAGTCAACTAAGCATCTGACTTCAGATCAGGTCATGATCTTGGGGTTCTGGGATCGAGCTCTGAGTCCGGCTTGGTGCTCAGCAAGGAATCTGCTTCTCCCTCTGCCCCTCCCCCACTCATGTGTGTTCTCTCTCTCTCTCTCAAAAAAAAGCTTTTAATAAAAAAATGTCATCTGATAGAAATAATGTTTGGATTTTTAAATGAAGAGTTCTAATATTTGAGATAAGAAAACAATGAGTGGAGTAAATACCCAGTACTGTAATTGCTGGATCGTATGGTAGCTCTATTTTCAACTTTTTGAGGAACCTCCATACTGTTTTCCAGAGTGGTTGCACCAGCTTGCAATCCCACCAACAGTGTAGGAGGGCTCCCCTTTCTCCACATCTCCGCCAACATCTGTCATTTCCTGACTTGTAAATTTTAGCCATTCTGACTGGTGTGAGGTGGTATCTCACTGAGGTTTTGATTTGGATTTCCCTGATGCCGAGTGATGTTGAGCACTTTTTCATATGTCTGTTGGCCATTTGGATGTCTTCTTTGGAAAAATGTCTGTTCATGTCTTCTGCCCATTTCTTGATTGGATTATTTGTTCTTTGGGTGTTGAGTTTGATAAGTTCTTTATAGATTTTGGATACTAGCCCTTTATCTGATATGTCATTTGCAAATATCTTCTCTCATTCTGTTGGTTGTCTTTTGGTTTCGTGGACTGTTTCTTTTGCTGTGCAAAAGTTTTTTATCTTGATGAAGTCCCAATAGTTCATTTTTGCCCTTGCTTCCCTTGCCTTTGGCGATGTTTCTAGGAAGAAGTTGCTGTGGCTGAGGTCGAAGAGGTCACTGCCTGTGTTCTCCTTTAGGATTTTGATGGACTCCTGTCTCACATTTAGGTCTTTCAACCATTTGGAGTCTGTTTTTGTGTGTGGTGTCAGGAAATGGTCCAGTTTCATTCTTCTGCATGTGGCTGTCCAATTTTCCCAACACCATTTGTTGAAGAGACTGTCTTTTTTCCATTGGACATTCTTTCCCGCTTTGTCAAAGATGAGTTGGCCATAGAGTTGAGGGTCCATTTCTGGGCTCTCGATTCTGTTCCATTGATCTATGTGTGTGTTTTTGGGCCAGTACCATACTGTCTTGATGATGACAGCTTTGTAATAGAGCTTGAAGTCTGGAATTGTGATGCTGCCAGCTTTGCTTTTCTTTTTTAACATTCCTCTGGCTATTCGGGGTCTTTTCTGGTTCCATACAAATTTTAGGATTATTTGTTCCATTTTTTTGAAAAAAGTTGATGGTATTTTGATAGGGATTGAATTGAATGTGTAGATTGTTCTAGGTAGCATTGACATCCTCACAATATTTGTTCTTCCAATCCATGAGCATGGAACGTTTTCCATTTCTTTGTGTCTTCCTCAATTTCTTTCATGAGTATTTTATAGTTTTCTGAGTACAGATTCTTTGCCTCTTTGGTTAGATTTATTCCTAGGTATCTTATGGTTTTGGGTGCAATTGTAAATGGTATTGACTCTGTCCTCAGGGCCTTAAAAGTCTCCTGCAAAGCTGGTGCAGACACTCTGGAAAACAGTACAGAGGTTCCTCAAAAAGTTGCAAATAGAGCTACCGTACAACCCAGCAATTGCACTGCTGGGTATTTACCCCAAAGATACAAATGTAGTGATCCAAAGGGGTACGTGCACCCCGATGTTTATAGCAGCAATGTCCACAATAGCCAAACTGTGGGAAGAGCCAAGATGTCCATCAATAGATGAATGCATAAAGAAGATGTGGTATATATTTATACAATGGAATATTATGAAGCCATCAAAAGGAATGAGATCTTGCCATTGGCAATGGCGTGGATGGAACTGGGGGGTATTATGCTGAGCGTAATAAGTCAATCAGAGAAAGACATGTATCATATGACCTCACTGATATGAGGAATTCTTAATCTCAGGAAACAAACTGAGGGTTGCTGGAGTGATGGGGAGTGGGAGGGATGGGTTGGCTGGGTAACAGACATTGGGGAGGGTATGTGCTATGGTGAGCGCTGTGAATTGTGCAAGACTGTTGAATCATAGACCTGTACTTCTGATACAAATAATACATTATATGTTAAAAAAAAAAAAGAAAAGAAAAGAAGAAGATAGCAGGAGGGGAAGAATGAAGGGGGGAAATCAGAGGGGGAGATGAACCATGAGAGACTATGGACTCTGAGAAACAAACTCAGGGTTCTAGAGGGGAGGGGGGTGGGGGGATGGGTTAGCCTGGTAATGGGTATTAAAGAGGGCACGCACTGAATGGAGCACTGGGTGTTACATGCAAACAATGAATCATGGAACACTACATCAAAAACTAATGATGTAATGTATGGTGATTAACATAACATAATAATAATTTAAAAAAAAAGAAAACAATGAGTGGAAACTGCTAATTTCTTTTCTTATAGTGGGCAAAATACCCAAACAGAAAGTGAGTAGTATGGCCTGCTGAAGTGGGCAACCCTAAATAAAATGTGGTAAATCCTCAGGAGTATTAATCTCACTTGGCATGAGTTTAAGCACAGGTCTTTTGTATTAAGGAGTCTGAACTTGAATCTGGCCCAACCACTCAATTAACTGCAGGGCCTTTGGCAAATGAATTAACATTTTTAAACCTTAGTCTTGTTACCTGTAAAATAGAAATGATAATTCTAATAGTATCTACACTTTGGGCTTATGATGGTGATTAAATAAGATGACCCCCATGAAAAGGCCTATGAGCCTGCTGCCCATGCTACAGGAGCTTACAACACAGACACCAATCTTGTCATCTTCATTGTCCTCATTGTCATCATCAGAATGGTCACTATTCGTCATAACCTCTTTCAAATTAAACACACCAAAACAACTGACTTTGGTCAATGATCATCTTTGTGATGATCTGTTTTAATTTCTGGAGGATGGCTATATTCTAATTCATTTTCTTGTCAGCTTTCTGTTAGGTGGATTTTTTTTCTCCCCAATTTTGTAATTAGGGACTGAGAAAACAGTGATTCAAAGTTAAGACACTTACGCTAATAGGATATAATTGCAATTTAACAGGTAGGAGTTAGTGTTTTTTGAGACATAAGCACAGGATAATTGGAACATTTGGTTTAGAGTTTGGACAGTGCTGTTGTGTTGAATAAAGCATCAAAAAATACAAATACAGTGAGGGGGGAAGGCTCGTGCTACTTTCTGTAAACAAAAATGCATTTAATGTTGTTTAGGGGTACTCTTGAAATTTCAACTTTTTCAACTGCAAATCTACTTATTTGTTTGGAGTAAAGAAGCCAATAGGCAACTAAACACAAGCAGGAAAAAGAAAATCAAAACATGGCAGTGATAAGTAAACCAAGAAATCGTGAATTTCCAGGCATAAAACTCACTTAGATACCAATAAATTACTTCCAATAAATTATTTCTTTGGAGATATTCCATGCTGGCAGGTTGTTTCAGCATCCCTCCCTTTTTCCTATTTGTGAGGTTGGTTATGTTCCTTCCAACACTTCCTTTTCTTTCTCCCTCTTTCCTTCCTTTACTGAGTAGGAGCCAGTCACAATGTGGGGGGCAGTAGATGAATATGAATGATACGGCTCCCCTTTGCCTGTTGGCCATGAATCATTACATAGGGAAGGACACAGAAAGTATATTGGCAATTACAATATAGATCAACGCTCTCATGAGGCAAGTCAATGAGCACATAGGAGAGTTACCAGATCCAAACTTGGGTGTATGGGGAAGGCTTTCTGGAGGAAGCCACTTTTCCATCCAAACTCAGAGGATGAGTAGATATGTTGTGTGTGAAGGTGAGAAAAAGGCTATTTTACAAGAAGAGCAAATAGCATGTATAGGAAAGACTACCTAGTGTGCTAGGACCTGGACACCATCCATTATGGCTGCAGCATAGGGTTTGGAAGAGATAAAGGTTAGAGAGGTAAGGAAAGTATTGACAGGTCTTATGTGGTGCTCTGAGATGATCAACAATCAGCTATGCTGCAGACAATGAATATGAAGGATGTGGAACAAGTTTGGCAATGAGGGGACCCATTAAGAGGCTATTGCAATAATTCTGTCCACAATAGCCAAACTGTGGAAAGAGCCAAGATGTCCATCGACAGATGAATGCATAAAGAAGAGGTGGTATATATACACAATGGAATATTATGCAGCCATCAAAAGGAATGAGATCTTGCCATTTGCAACGACATGGATGGAACTGGAGGGTGTTATGCTGAGTGAAATAAGTCAATCAGAGAAAGACATGTATCACATGACCTCACTGATATGAGGAATTCTTAATCTCAGGAAACAAACTGAGGGTTGCTGGAGTGGAGGGGGGTGGGAGGGAGGGGGTGGCTGGGTGATAGACATTGGGGAGGGTATGTGCTATGGTGAGCGCTGTGAATTGTGCAAGACTGTTGAATCACAGATCTGTACTTCTGAAACAAATAATGCAAGATATGTTAGGAAAAAAGAAAAAGAAGAAGATAGCAGGAGGGGAAGAATGAAGGGGAGTAAGTTGGAGGGAGAGACGAACCATGAGAGACAATGGACTCTGAAAAACAAACTGAGGGTTCTAGAGGGGAGGAGGGTGGGGGGATGGGTTAGCCTGGTGATGGGTATTAAAGAGGGCACGTTCTGTGTGGAGCACTGGGTGTTATGCACAAACAATGAATCATGGAACACTACATCAAAAACTAATGATGTATGGTGATTAACATAACAATAAAAAATTTTTCAAAAAGTATAATGTACCCACTCAGGAACATACCCAGTTATATGTTTATTATAAAATGGCTTTCACATGAAATTTTCACCATCACTGTTCATATGTACTTTTAGTTGGTGAATGAAGCAAACCAAATCAGACTTAAAGTATTTTATCAGAACAAACTATGTTAGATGTTGTCTCAAACAAAATTCAAATATTTTTATATGAGTAGTAGCAGAAAACTGCAATATTTTAACAGTCTAATGTACTTAAATAGGACATTATAATTAGTGATTTGGGGTTTCTGTTATTTTTTCACCATTAAAATCCATAAAAATTAAAAAAGAAAAAGAGACTATTGCAATAATTCAAGTAAGTGATATGGTGGCTTGAACTGGGGTCATGGAAGCAGGGAAAAGAAATGTATATGGATTCAAGAAATGTTAAGACTGAAAACTCAACAGAACTTAATAATTTCTTGGGGGGAGATTCATTTTTGATGAACAAGAATAAGAATTCAGGGATACTGCCCAGATTGCTGGCTGAAGAGAATGGGTGGACCTACAGAACCATGGAGAAGGCATATATTTGTGAAGAAAAAAGTAGAACTTTGAGGAAATCACCCTAGGATTGGAAGGAGGAGCTCACAAGAGAAACAGAAGGAACAGCCAAAGAGGCAGGAGGTAAAGCAGAAGAACTTACTGTCACAACATACAGGGAAGACAGTATTTAAGAAAAGAGGCTTATATGGGGGTGTGTGCATTGGGAGCAGGAGCTTGTTGAAGGTCAAACAGGAGAGGAGGGAGCAGAGAGAGTGAGTACAAACATCTCCTTTCTAAGTGGCATGTAACAAACAAGTGGGGTCTACAACAGGCTTATAGTCAGAGCAGGGTAGCTGTCCTCCCCAACGAAACTCAAGCAGAGAAAGACACCAGGAGAAACTAAAAACTCTGGGGAAGAAAGATTAATGGGGATTATTTAAACCTAGGATCAAAGTTCTTACTATTAATAATGAATACCCATGTACCCAGTGAGTGAGGAAGGGAGGAGGGAGAATCAGTCCCAGGACTGAGAAGCACAGTTGTGAATTTCCATGAAAATATTCTTCGTACCCAAATGGCTGGCCACTCTGCTGGTGCATTGGCGTCTTTTTCCCAGTGGCAAAATAATGCCACCTGGCTTGCTGCTTTAGGAGCTCAGCATCTGGGTTGGCTGAAACCGCTAGAATGGTGAAGGAGAGCTGAGGATCGGTGCTCCAGAGAAGTTTATTCTTGTTTCAGAAAGCATACAATTTACTGATAACAATAATGACAATAATAATGCTCATATTCCTACCATATTTTAAAATGATAGTATTTATTAAGTGCATTGTGAAAGCCAAACTCTGTGCTAAGGATTTTATTTGCATTAGTACTAAATGCTTACAACTGTCCAATGAAGTAATTACAATTATTAGACTAATTTCACAGATGGAAAGAGAGGAAACTGAGTTTTGTTGATATTGGCCAACTTGTCTGAGCCCACACATCTGATGTGTGGTAAAATGAGGAAATGAATCCAGCCCATGCTACCTCTTCACTTGGACACGGCAATGGGAAGAACTTGATTATTATAATAAAAACACTATGCAACAACTCAAATTTATCTAAGTATTATGATACATGATTTATAGCCATCATTTCATTTAATCCTCACAGAAGCTGCATGAGGTAGGCACTATTGTATGCCCATTTTATGAAACTGGACTCAACGAGGTCAGAGCACTTGTCTAATGCTATAGAGCTAACACTGCAGAGCTAGGATTTTTTCCAAAAATCTGTGCACTAAACCATCTCCCTGTTGCTTATTAGCCCATGATACATGAGCCAACGATGCATAAGTCGTGAACTGGACAGAGACAGAGTGTAGCACTAATACAAAGCTGAGTTTGACCTCCCTTTTGCTCTCTCTGGAAGATGACACACATTGGTTGCATGGGTTACCTGCTAAGGAGAAACAAAATGTAGCTTCAACTAATCTGAGAATCTACATGCATAATGCTATAGTTTTTTAAGGAATAGAGAGAAGAGTCAGAATTCCCAAGGAAAGTGGGGAAATTTTACTTCCAGAAGCAAATTCAGAACAACTTTTCCAGCTGAAGGATGTTAAGGAATCACCTTAGCATCCAGCCAAGAGTCTGCTCTATAGTGTCTTACTCAGGGCTTTATCCTACAAAGTGCCTATCTGTATTGGCAGTTTGGGCCAAGGAAAGGCCTAAGACCTCCTTTCAAGGTGATTTTCCCTCACTGAGTTTTGAAGAAGAGCACCACTCCCTTGGTCCTGGACCAGGACGTTTTTGATCATAAAAAGCCCATCTGCATAGTCCTCACCGCTAGTGAAAGAGAAAGAGAAGATAAAATTCCTCTAAAATCCCTACCACTTGCTGGGAGCTACTAGAGCCAAGGATATGAAATGCTTTTTATCTAAAAGCTGAAGCCAGGAGAGAGAAAGCTGAAAAAAAAATCATTACCAAACAATTTACACTAAATAATAAATGTGGAGGGGATTCTGTAAGGAATGCATACTAGAAATTTCATTGGCTTTGTTCTCTGGGAGTTCTGTGGACATAGCCTATAGATATTTTGAGGTTTTTCCCTCTGTAAAATAATAAAAGAGTGGCTTCCTATACTCACTTCTGCTATATTTCCTACCTCTACACCATTCCCAAGAGGCAAAACAATAGACATCCAACGTGAACTTAGGCTGACAAGTTTTCCTTGAACTTCACATAAATACACACACACACACCAGGTAAAAGTGGACAAAATAAAAACAAATAATTTTAAGGACATTTCTAACACACCTTCTTCTCACTTGTTTTCTATAATTCAAATAAAATTTGCTAAGCACATTATTCTCATCAGGCACTTACTGGTGATAAAATGATGAAATGAGGAATTTATAAATAAACTTAAGGGATTTATAACTTATTGAGGCAGACTGTGGAGTATACACTTTACCGAAAGCAGACTCTGCTAGTTGTTATCACAATAAAGACACAAACAAAATGCTTAAGACATAGAGGAGGAAGAAATAAAATTTTAGTGGATTAGTTGGTTGTGAAGAGTTTTGACCTAATGTCTCTAACCACTCACTAATTCTGTAACTTTGAACAAGTCCTTAACTGCTCTGAACTTTGGTTTTTTCATTTGTAAATCAAAGATAATAAGAAAAACACTTTTATTAAAGATGGTATGAAGAACAAGCAGCCAATTAATTTTAGGTGTTACTCTTATAAAGGAGGATTGGAGAAGGTTTTTCAGGGGTGGTGATATTTTAGTTGACCTTTGAAAAAGAGTAGTGTTTTTGATAGGGAGACATTCGTGGGAAAGATTTCCAAGCTGATACAACATGATCAGAGCACCAGTTGTATTCAGCTGCATGTAAAGCTGAAAGATGGTATACTCTCTCATTTCCTCCTGGCCTTCCAGGCATTTCTCACTTTTAGGATCACTCTTTTGGATATGTGTGAAGGAACTACCTACAGTGACCAGAATCAAACCTGATATCCAGTGTCTAAAAAGTGTGGGAGTCTCTTGCTTTTCAATTTATTACTAGCCATTCACTCAATCTTTTTAACAATTTAGCCAACTAGGGTCTTAAGAGTGGGAGGCCAAATGGAAGCTTCAGGATAGATAAGCTTGGTTGGAGCTCAACGGGTAAAAAAGGACAGAGATAGGGGACAGTGCTCAGAGGCCACTACCAATCTGGTAGACCTGGTAAATGGGCCAAAGGCAAATGGCCTACTTTCCAAACTCCCCTAAAGGCAAGTTCTGGTCATGTTCATCAGCCTTGTCTAGATGGCGATAGAGAGCAAAGAGGGTGGGTTGAAAGAGTCAGTGGTGAAGGCCACATCATTGCGGCTTCACACCCAGGGCTCATCTGTTGCAGCCACAATCATAAATAACTCTCATTGACCTCCAGCTGAATTTCTTTCAATATGATGTTAGAAATCATGCCCAAAGTGGCTAATACACACCTCAAAATGAAAATACATTTTCATCTCATTGTCTACTATTTCATAACAAGGACTTATGAATCTAGTCATGATTATCTCATAGTGCATCTTGGCTCGTCTTCTCCTCAACTTGGAAGGCAGGCTCCCTCTCCTCATCTGTTGACAAACTAAGTCATACTTACTTTCCCCCAATGCCTAGATTTGCTCAGACTCTTTCCCTTGTCACCCCATATCTCCTACATCTGAACTCAATGTCCATGTCACTTATCAGGTTTGAGAATACACTGCCTCATGGAGGAAATTATTTGTTTACCTTGGCAGCTCTGTTCCATTCCTCAAGCTAGATAGAATCTGAGTCCCTTGAGGAAAGAAAGGGACAGAGATCTGTTTTCCTCCTTGTAACACCTAGTCCCAATCTCTAGATATGTTCCTTGAAGATTTGCCAATTAATTATAGATAGGAGCAAAAACATCAACACAATCAGCAAAATCCCTTGTTCTCTTGAAGTCCTGTACCCTCCTCTCATTTTCTCTAACACTTAAAAGATTTTCATACCAAGTTATATGTGCCTCCTTTTGTTGATAACCCCTTCCCTTCTTCTTCAGTACAATGTAGCTCCCCCTGACCAAAAATAGAAAATGAGGGAAAATTAATTAATAAGAAAATACCAGTATAAGTGTATGCCTAGGTCCTGCCTATCTTCCACATGTAGAAAGTTGTCCATGTATGAAAGTCCTGCATCACTGTACACAAGCTTTCTCAACTAGCATGGATCAAGTATGCCCTAATACACATTTCCTCCATTTGTGAAGGGAGAAAATGAAGCCCAGAGATGCTAATGAATTACCCAATCACACAGAGCTGAGCCTGGAACCCAGAATTCTTTCAGGGTTCAACCCACTATGCCTTTAGTAAGAAATAACAAAGTTGGGGATGATGGCAACGTCACAAATGGCAGAGTGATTCACCTGTTCTGTAAAAATGTAGCTCTCCTTTCAGCAAGGTGGCAGGAAATGTAAAACATACCCTTAGATCAGATTCTCAGAACGAGTTCTCTATGATCCCAATGTATGAGCTGCCAGTGTCCACGTACAGCCCATTCATTCTTTCCTAAATGGCCTTACACACATTGATTGCCAATTAAGACTTCTGTTGCCAACAGAGTAGTCAAGACCTAAAATTAGCCCCTTACTTCTATGACTCTGGGGCACCCAGCCAATGTGATATTTATGACTGTTATAGACCAGTGAACTAAAGACAGCCATGACAAAGAAATGAGTCAAAACTGCTCTTTTTCCAGAGACACCAAAATGAAATACATGTTCTTGAAATAGATGAGAAGGTTTTTACCCAATTCTTACTTCTACACATTCAGAGGTGATTAGGAAAGACAAAAAATAAAGAATGTGAATAATAATATTGAGTGGGCACTATGTTGCAGAACTTCCATGTATGATTCTATAATTCTCAAATGTAGTACCTGGTATATATCTGACATTGATCATTTATCAGTACTTACCACAACACAAGATGAAGGTGTGTGTATTGTTATTTCCAGTTTTCTGATAAAAGCAACAAAGTTCAATGGTTGAGTAATTGGTATAAATTATTTGTGGAGGGACTAAGCCCAAACCCATTTCTGTTTCCAAATGTCCTCTTTTCCCTGCTCCTATCTATGGCAGATACTGACAGATTTTCACTCTATTCTATGAGTTCCCATAAAACTTTGTCAAATCCTATATTAGAAAACTTATCACATTCTATTTTAATATTCTCTTTTCATAACTGCCTGCTTCCCTCAAGAGTGTTGGAGCTCTAAGTCCCGACTACATCATTTATGAGATTTAAAAGGTTGACCAAATTATTGCACAGCTCTGCATGCCACTCTCCTCTCTATAGAACAGAAATATAATAGTTTCCCCATCATAACAATTTTGTGAATGATTAAATGAGATGAATACAGAACTTGCTATTCAGTAAGTGCTCAACTACTTATTATTATCACCTAAGGGCCTAAGAGGACCAGCAAATGATGGCAAATCAAATATGTCACTATAGGCAGAGACTGTTTCTATCTTGTGTGCCACTAGCTTAGTACCCAGCAAAGAATAAGTGTGTAAATACATATTGGTTCAATGAAGGAAAGAACAAATTTTTTGAAGGTCTGAATGTAGTAGGTATAGCTCTGTAGTTCCCAATCCATTCACCATGGACCCGGAGGACCAGCAGATCTATTGTAAGAGATCTGTAAAACAATGTCTGCTAACAAAAGAAGTAAGTCTCACACAAAGAGATACTATATTTTTAACTGGATATAGATACTGTTATGATTTCTGAAACATAAAACTGTTCAAAGGTTTTACTTAAATCTTAATAGTTCCTTGCCATGTATTTTCCCATTTGATGGCTAATACAATTATTACTGTGCCATGGGGGCTGTCCATGAAGTTCCTGAGTGTTAAAGGAGAAGGGGTGCACACATAAAAAGTTGAAAAATACTCTCTTAAGGCATTGACAATTGGTGGCCAGTAATAGCTATGGTTCCTTTAGATTGTAACCATGCAGGATGTGTCTATACAGAATTGATTTTTTTTCTCATAACACAGGGTTTTGTTCGTTTAAACAAGGCCAGAGTAGAGAGAGCCATCTCCGTTTCCTATTACACTTGTCTTTATTTGCTGCTTCTATGTTTACATATTAATGAAAGAGTATAAAGGTGAGTTTGGAAAATACCTCAAAATCCAAGAAATAAACTCTGCCCCCCACATGTGTAGGCATGAACCCCATGCAGCTCTGTCATTGCCTTACATGGTCCCTTTCCTCTGGCTACCGTTGATTGGCCACAAGAGACAGGGGACACCTTATCCCAGTGTTGGCTCATCAAATTCTCTCTTTCAGATAATGTGAAGGTCTAGAGAATTTAAGGGACATCTTGTCTGGAACTGAGGTAATGGGAACCCAGTGGTTACACATTGAATCAATGAAAGTAAGGTTGTAGAGATGGTAAGATGAATGGCACCAAACAGACAAAGAAGATCATGTAAGGGAATCTATGAATTGAAAAGGGAAGCTTTCAAAGTTTCTAACAGCTTCCTGGTCCTTTGTTCATCCTAGATTAACTTCTTTCATCAAGAGGACTTGACCACCTGTTGACTCAGGAGCTGGACTGGGGCAGCTGGGGACTACACACTCCCTCCCCTGTCCTTGAAATACATTCCACCAGCCATTCCCACAGACCCTTGCCCTTACAGGGCTTATATGCAAATGTGGGGAATATAAAATAAGCAAGATAAATAATTAAAATACACAGTATGATGGATAGTGATAAGTGCTAAGAGTCAAGTATGGTAGGAAGTGTCATGGCTGGAGGTTCACTTAAGATTAGTTGTCTAGTTAAAATCTCAGTGACAAGATGAAATTTCAGGAAAGTGAAGGGAATGGAATGGACTTCAGGTAATGAGAAAGGGCCTTCTGGGCGGACGGAAGAGCAGGTATAAATGCAGGAGCCTACCTGTGAGCACTGAAGGGAGTGAGGAGGAAGTTTAGTAGGTTGTGAGATCAGAGAGATGATGGTCACAATAAGCTCTCCTATTCTGTCTTACTCTGAAAGTGTTATGAAGCTACTGGATCATTTTGAGCAAAGGAAGACATGAACTGTTTAAGTTTTAACAGGGTCACTTTTAGAAGCCATCATTTTGTTTCTTTGATTAGGAAAACATGAGCTGGTCTTTTCCACTTATAATACATCAAAATTTTTAACTAAGACATCCTTTGTCTAAGTGGTTTTTGAACCCCAAACCAAATTCATTGCTAAAGAGAGGTTGCCTCCACGTTTTAAACAATGCCTTTCTTTTTTTTTTTTTTTTAATTGGTGTGTTGCAGGGTTGTCTTGTGTCTCTGATGGTACTCAGCAGCACAAGCTTTTGGTCCTAGGATTTGAAAGAGATTGAGGAGCAAATGAGTTAACCTTTAATAACAGTGGGAAATACTTGCAATGGCCTCTAGAATCTGCTGGCTCATGGCTCTGTCTACTGAGGCTGCTCCCAGTAAGTTGGCAGGAAAATGATTTTGTAGGAAGGGAATACATTTAAGTATCTGCAAACCTTTCAGCAGATGAAACCTCTAAACATGTAGTCATGAGGTGGAATCAAGAACCCTAGGTAGATCCCGGCGGAGCAAGATGGCGGAGTAGGAGACCTGGATTTCGTCTGGTCTCAGGAATTCAGCTGAATAGGGATCAAACCATTCTGAACACCTACGAACTCAACAGGAGACCAAAGAAGAGAGTAGCAACAACTCTCTGAACAGAGAAGCGACCGCTTACTGGAAGGTAGGCCGTGCGGAGAAGTGAATCCGAGGCGATATTCGGGAGGATAGACGGCGGGGGAGGGGGCCTCTGTCGGCCGTTTCTGGCAAGTGATAGAGCCGCGGAGCACAAAATCGGACCTTTTAGAAGTCGGCTCCGCTGAGGGACGTCGCTCCAGTGGCTAAGCGGGGGGTGGAATCCTCCCGGGACAGTGTGGTCTCAGGACCCTTGGGGTCACAGAAAGACCAGGGGTGCCTGAGTGCAGCAGAGCTCCCAGGTATTGGGGCGGGGAAGCTGGCTGCAGAGACGGAGCCGAGGCGCGGGCTCTCAGCTCGGGGTTGCCATAAACTGTGATCCGCGGCCCAGTCGGGCCACTGCTCCTCCAGCAGGGACCCAACAAGTGGCAGAGCTGGGGAGACTCCCCTTTCTACCCCGGGAGGAGTGGCACGGGAGCGCCCCGCAGGGATCTGCTGGTTTGGAGACTCCACCCGGGGTCGGGTGTCAGAGATAGAAACGCTCAGTCACAGGCCGGGTGAGCACGGAGTGCGGCCGGAGACCGGGGAGACGGGAGTGACTGCTTTTCTCTGGGGGCACACTGAGGAGCGGGGCCCCAAGTTCTCAGCTCCTCTGGGTGGAGATTGGGAGGCCACCATTTTCGCCCTGGTCCTCCAAGGCTGTACGGAGAGCTTGCAGGGAACAAAAGCTCCTGAGAGCAAACCCGAGCAGCTTGCTTAGCCCGGACTGACAAGGGCGGGGCAACTCTGCCTCCAGCAAAGACATTTGGGAACCACGGCAACAGGCCCCTCCCCCAGAAGATCAGCACGAACAGCCAGCAAGCCAAGACCAAGTTTACCGATCAAGGAGAACGGGAGAACTCCAGCGCTAGGGGAATACTGCACATAGAATTCATGGCTTTTTTTTTTTTAC